>NC_064641.1:154913830-155513830 GCF_023864345.2 Schistocerca serialis cubense
GTAACCCCACATTCAGACTCACTGAAATCTTGATAATCTGTCATTGCAATAGCAGTAACCGATCTAACAACTTCGCCGGACAGTTGTTGTCTTATATAGGCGTTTCCGATCGCAGTGCCGTATTCTGCCTGTTTACATATCTTTGTATTCGAATACACCAGTTTCTTTGGCGCTTTAGTGTGAAACGCAGTCTAGTACTAGCTCGGAAACCATATCCGTAGAATATAAGAATCCAATAGAAGATTGTGAAATGTGGTTCTACAGAAGAATGTTGAAGATTGTGTGTGTAGATCGGGTAATTAATAAGGCAGCTCTGAACCGAAGTGAGGAAGAACGAAATCCAAGCCACAACTTGACTATTCCGAGAAATGTAAGCGAGGCGACGCAGTGCTTAACACATAGCAGTGCGAATCTGAAGACATCGGTCGTATTTTTCATACTCGTAAATTATTTAAATTATATAATGGATGACTCTTTTCAGAAGGAGTAACAATTCCTGCCTCCTCTTAACTGGGCAGGTAGCATACTGAAATTACCATTGCATTCGCAGTGCCTACTACAACATTAAATTACTACGATATGGTGTATTGTTTCCAAGTTAAGGAAGACCATGTAGAAAAACAATCCATACCGGAGCTTGTAGTGACTCAGTAGACTTTCCCGGCATAATACCGGACCTTATCTGACTACCAGCGATTCCTCCGCTCCAAGAAAAGTACCCAGTTACGTCATGCCTATATTAGGTAGTGAAGAACCTACAAATTGCTATGCAAGTGTGCTAATAAAAATTTTCTGAATAAGTTACAAGTGAAACATTTATTGTATCAACCAAAAATCTCGACACTGGAGTAACAGCTCAGTTTACATTTGTGAGGCATGTTCCATGTAAGTAAAAGACATTACGAATATTATTTCTGAAATAAATGAAGTTACACGCTGCTCTCTTCTACACTTTCCAGCGTATTCTGGCGGAGGGGGACGGGGGAAGATTCATTTTAGGTCAGGATTGTGCTCTTGCAGGCATTTGTGGACACTTTCTGTCAGGTAGAAAAGGGCATTGTCTTGATGGATAAAGTTATCCTTCTTTCTGAAAACTACCGTAGTGTACGATGTAACGTGATTCCTCAACCAAATCGGATAAAAGTACTTCCACATGGGCTACTGAATTTATGGATGATTTCAAGGCATTTTCTCACATCATTACGTAGACCTTGCCGCATTTTCCTCTTTTTTTTTTCTTCTCTCCTTACAAATCTGATACATTGCTTCCTTTATCCCTGACTGTAGAGACTGGAATACCGCAAAAATGGGAAAAATGTTAAGAGTTCGACGTCCCATAGAAGAGGTGCTCATTAGAGAGAGAGAGAGAGAGAGAGAGAGAGAGAGAGAGAGAGAGAGAGAGACGGTACGTGATCGATTGTCAAAGATCTCGGGCCGCGCTATCTTGCCGCTTCGCTTGGAGCTGAGAGAGTCGGAACTCTGCGAAATAAAGAAGCAGGCACGTCCCGGCTATGGTCTCTCTGTCCCGCCGGGTCTGTTGTTGTTGAGTTGCGAGAAGCTCCTGCAGAAGTTGTGCGATGGGGTTCTGGCTGTTGCATACGTGGTGTCGCACAGTGGCCGACGTAGTGTGCCTTGCGTTGGAGTAACCGTGGCAGCCATAGTGGATGGCAGCCGGATACGGCGTGTTAATGAAGGCCCAGCACAACGGCAACTAGAAACACCAGAGGGACTTGTCAGCCACTTCCCATAATAGCTGCCTGCTGTGGATGCTTCCCGAAATATGTTAGCTAATGCAAACGAAAGAGCACTTCAGTATATGGTGAGCGTCATGTTCGCATGCAAATTTTTTTTCATTTGCAGTAGGACAAAAGTCTCATTTGTGCTCTGAACGTTCGGGTGTGTGTTTGGGCCTTGAATTTCCTGAGTTCGACTTGTCCTAAGGCTTTTGTTGGTTTAAGAATTTGTTGTTTTGACAATGGAGGTAAACTGTGTTAAATTCATTATGTATTTGTTGAGAAAATACCTTTTAAACGTTCTTATGGCGTCGGCCCACTTATTTTAGTGCCGTTACACTTTCTGTAGTTCGTTTTAATTTAAATGGCTATGATGCGTGAATCAAATTACGGAAGATTGAATGGTTCAAATGTCTCTGAGCACTATGGGACTTAACTTCTTTGGTCATCAGTCCCCTAGAACTTAGATCTACTTAAACGTAACTAACCTAAGGACATCACACACATCCATGCCCGAGGCAGGATTCGAATCTGCGACCGTAGCGGTCGCACGGTTCCAGACTGTAGCGCCTAGAACCGCATGGCCACTGCGGCCGGCTACGGAAGATTACATCTAGCTCGTAATGCCTTGTGTCTTTCTATCAGCTGATTGCACTGAGCCGAAACTGAGTTTACATAACTTCCAAGAGTTAAAACTGTACCTTAATGTAAAAGTGTATTTTTTGTTACAAGCCGGCCGAAGTGGCCCAGTGGTTCTAGGCGGTACAGTCTGGAACCGCGCGACCGCTACGGTCGCAGGTTCGAATCCTGCCTCGGGCATGGATGTGTGTGATGTCCTTGGGTTAGTTAGGTTTAAGTGGTTCTAAGTTCTAGGGGACTGATGACCTCAAATGTTAAGTCCCATAGTGCTCAGAGCCTTTTGAACCACTTGAACAGGGGCTGTTTCTTTGGAGGCTATGCCATTCGTTGTGTACCAACGTCACTGTCACTTCAAAATTTTGTGAACCATCCAGACTTATTTTCTGGTAATTAATTGTTGAATAAATTTACACAATTTGTGTGTTATTCCACGACAAAACTGAGCGTGCTTAAGTTTTTTTGTGCAGCAGTACGAGTAGGACTGCTCAGAGACTACATGCTCGGAATGGATAGGGATCGAGAAGGTAATCGATAGTGACCACTTGAAACAAAGTATTAACGCGCCGGTCTTAATCAGTTTAGGGAAACTACTAGAAATCTAAATCTGGGTGGCTTGACGCAGATTTGAAGCGCACTCTTCTTGAACGTGATTCCAGTGTAACAACCACTGCGTGACATTGTTCGGTGTGATACGAACAAGTGGTTGAAATGGCTCTGAGCACTATGGGACTTAACTTCTGAGGTCAGCAGTCCCCTAGAACCTGGAACTACTTAAACGTAACTAACCTAGGGACATCACACACACCCATGCCCGAGGCTGGATTCGAACCTGCCACCATAGCGGTCGCGCGGTTCCAGACTGTAGCGCCTAGAACCGCTCGGCACACCCCGGTCGGCTGATACGAACAAGCCGCCTGCAGCTCCCTGCCGAACACATTAGCAGATGGTGCAACGAAAGACGCGCTTGGCCACATATTTACGATTATGTGGTGGTGATAGCCGCAGAGGCGCTCGGAGCCCGTCTGGACTGGCTGCCTGTCGCGAGCTGTGGGGAGCCCCGACCGGCTGCAACGCGCAAGGCGGCGCGCAGAGTCGCGTCGAGTCCGCCGGAGCAGGTGTCCGCGCGCGGCAGAATGCCATATATTAGGAGCCATTATGCATCCATCAGGGCGAAACCTGTTCACATTTCACGCGCGTTATGTAAATGTAAGAGGCCGGCCGGGCTCGTATGCAGATGAGGCGCGCGCGGCCACGTGCCTGCGGCCGCTTGTCGCGATTTATGATTCGTCACCGGCTGGGTGGCCGCCAGTGCCTTGCAGCCGGCAGCTGGTTGCTGGTTGTTGGTTGTTGGAGCCGCCGGCGACCGGCCGCACGCAGTGCAGCGAGGTATAGAGGCCGCGGACTTCTCTGCTTCCAAGTACAGCTATGGCATTGTCGAGTCACATTAATAATGGCCACTTTCTGGTTGTAGCTTCTACAGTGCGGGGCTCACGATATATGAGCGTTGATCAGCAACAAAAACCGAGACTGATTTTTTTTCACAGGTGTTGAAAGATACCGGTCGTATTTTACTAGTTCAAGGTACTCGTAGGATTAGATTCGTGAGATATCTCTTTTCTGATTTCCTAAATCCCAAGAATGAGGCCGGCCGCTGTGGTCGAGCTGTTCTAGGCGCTTCAGTCCGGAACCGCGCTGCTGTTACGGTCGCAGGTTCGAATCCTGCCTCGTGCATGGATGTGTGTGATGTCATTAGGTTAGTTACGTTTAAGTAGTTCTAAGCCTAGGGGACTGATGACCTCAGATGTTAAGTCCCATAGTGCTTAGAGCCATTTGAACCCAAGAATGACTACGCAAGTAGAGCCTACGTTTATTTGAATATTAATTACTAAACCGATAAAAACCCTGTATCCTTGTACGCTAGTGAAATGCTTTACACTCCACAGAAAAGGTCTTTTCGAAGGTACCATAAAAGAACACAAAATTCTGAGGTAGTAGGCCCCAACGGAATAGACGATAGATACAGACTACAGTCCCTAAAAGCAACCGAAAAAGTATCAAATCTTGCGGCCCACATTAGAAAAAGGAGACTGAAATGTTACGGGCGTATCCGCAGACTCCCAACAACACGACACACAGAATACTAAGTACCGCTACATAGGACCCTTAGCTTGGATCCAGCAGGTCAAGAAGAATTTAGGAAAGGGTCATACATGTCCATCAGATAATTTCAACAGACAATCATATATATATATATATATATATATATATATATATATTAAAAAAAAGATTAGCAAACGTGTCAGAGAATGAAGTCAACAACGAGCCAAGGAGCAAGTTAAGTGAAGAAAGGAAATAGATCTAAGAGGAGTGCAGCTTGAAAACTTTGGAGATTTAAACAATGTTGTACGATAGGTTGTGCTGGAAAATTATCTGTTAAGAGAAAAATCTGATCGCTGCGCCGTTTCCCAGCTAATTAGCACTGAAGTTAGCCAATCAGTCCACTGGGCGGGCAAATTCAAGCTGTCCGCCAGATACGGTGTCGTCAAACGTGTACTTCCTTTGGTTTCCTAAAACCGAACAAGAGAGCTATACAAAAACTCGATATGGGTCGGTAGTAAGGATCGAACTCGAGCAAAAGGCTGACTTGTCTCGCGCACTATGATCTATGTTATGAGAACAACTGATATTAATTGTATCTGGATGTCAAATCAAACATCTTTCAGCCGCCTAATTTCCAAACTGTTATTACATTTGGCTACCAGTTGCGGCGATTTACTACGCTATCTTCAGACATCCCGACTAGCGTGTAGGAAGATTCCAAACACGGTTCCGGTCAAAATAGGGACCAGCATTCAGATACTAGTATCTGTCGATTTCTCCTTCATACAGCGACCACTTCAACGGAAACCGAGGTTGGAAACTTCCTACACGTCGGTCAGGGGGCCTGAAGATGGCGTAATAAATCACCGAAACTTGTGGCCGAATATACTAACAGTTTGGAAATTAGGCGACTGAAAGGTGTTTTATTTGACATCCTATGCCGAAAAGCCGAGTCCCGCAACCGTCTCTGAAAAAGAGGGGCAAACAGAAACTAATTGTATCTGGTGAGCCGCTTCAATGTGCGCGCGTAATGGTCTGACTGGGTAACTCAGTGCTAAATAACTCGGAAACGACGCAGCGTACCGAATTTTTTTCTTAAAAATTATTTTTCAGCACAAACTGCACTGTAACATCCTTTTAAGCTTTTCAGACTGTTTGTGACCACACTGTATATGAACCGAAACGAAAGGCGTATCACTTCCTCACCAAACTGTAAAAAAAAAAAAAAAAAAAAAAAAAAAAAAAAAAAAAAAAAAAAAAAAAAAAAAAATTACGATGATTAAGATTTCCATTTACATTTGGATATTAATATATATATTTCAAAATGAGGTTATTTATGTCTTACAACGTGGTAGAAGTACTGTAATGATTTCTGAGAGGGTCTTTGTGTGTTAAGTGTTGTGTTATATTGTATGTTAACTGGGAGCCTAGAAACGACAGAGAGGCTCCGTCGCCGCCGCAGCCGCAGTGGTCCACAACCCCACGACGACTACGGCAGTCAACTTCACCCCTCGAACCATTCTTTCAGGGTTATTGTGCGGTTCGTTCCCCCCCCCCCCCTCCCCCCCCCCCCCCCCCTGGGAACATCTCACACCAGACGAGTGTAATCCCTATGTTTGGGTAATGGTGGTGTATGCGTACGTGGAGAACTTGTTTGCGCAGCAATCGCCGAATTAGTGTAGCTGAGGCGGAATAAGGGGAACCAGCCCGCATTCGCCGAGGCAGATGGAAAACCGCCTAAAAGCCATCCACAGACTGGCCGGCACGACGGACCTCGACACAAGTACGCCCGGGGGATTCGTGCCGGGGACCAGGCGCTCCTTCCCAATCCGGAAAGCCGTGCGTTAGACCGCATGGATAACCGGGCGGGCTATGTGTTAACTAGCCATTCTGCTTTGGGTTGCCCAGACTTTTTTTTTTTTTGTCATGAAATTAAATCGGGTGAATACTGAAACGGTTACTACTCACTGCTCCTGGTCGATGCTTACCCCTTCATTGTGTACTGTTAACCTTTCAAAGAATGAAGCAAGCTTTATGTCGAATATTTATGGTTACTGTTACTATCATTTTGCAGTTTCGTACTTCACCATTTCACATTGCTATCATTTTCTTTATAAATATTCTTAGCTTATAAGAATGTGGTCTACGGTCAGTTGAGTAAAAGACAGAAATACGTATGTACTTCAAGTTTAGTGAAATCAGCATTTTTGTTTACTATCCTCAGTTATCGCTAAAAAATGTTCCACAGGAGGAATCGTTTCTCGTTTTCATGGTCACTCCACTCGTTAAAGCGCAACTTTAATGTACAGCTCGGACAGCAGACAATCTGTTGCCATTAACGCATCGTGGTAGTGGCGGGCAAACAACGCCGCAATGAAGCACGTCTCCCAATGGTAAACCAATAGCCAGCAAACAAAAGATCATTCGCAAACAATCGCTCGGTAAATCGCAAGCGCAAAATTTAATGCACGCGGCGTAAACATTTGTAGAGCGGCGCAATGCAGCCACTGTTGATCGAGTAAATAAACGGCTGTATATGTTTGCCTCGCACTGCGGGAGTTCGCCCTGCTGAGTGGGGTGATCTGGAATTAGCCGGCTTAGTCGAGGGCAGTCACTGCCGCAATTGCTGACGCTCTATTAACGGAAAGTCTGTCAGTTACTTTTTACCGTTAGCGACAATTTAGGTGTACAAAGATGTCCGCTGTTAGAGTCGTGAAATATCAGACGCTGATTTGGAAGACGCCGAATACAAATTTTGCTACGCGCACGCTGATTTATAACATGTTGCGTAAAGGAAACGATATAAAATATACGCTTATCTACGCAGCAAAGCTGTTTGTCCGACCGTAAGTATAGAATATAAATAAAAAGGTCATCATGATGGAACAACATGGTGCCTCTTGCTAATCACGTGATATTTATCAATTATGGAAACGTATATACCATTTACAAAGTTAGAGGCAAGAATGAGAGGGAGAGTTTCTTTCAGTTCTGCTCCTTCAGAATGAAGCCCAGTATAATAGGTAGCGTTTAATTTGGTGAGAAAGTGTCTTACAAGCATATTCAGTATATAATCTTACGCTTTACTTTTTATACAATAAGGAAATGTGGTTTTGCCTTAACGAAACACAATTTTTCTTTTTTTTACTACCATACATTTTCTTTGAAGTACTTTCATCTTTAGTGGGTTTTCTTTACTATTTGCTGCAGTGGATGTTATTTATTGTCTCCTTGAATTATCGCCTTCCAATTCGTAGAGGAAGGTGATAGTAGCTCTGCTGAAAATAACAGACAGACTTGGTAACGCTAATATGTAGTAAGAGGGTTCTACATGTTTCTGTTTCTGTCAATACTTATAATAATATAAAGACTACAATCTCAAAAAACCGGGAAATATCTAACTGCAGAAATTCCTTTTACACTGTTCAACAGATGATAAATGAAACCTACTGAAGATGGTGAAAGTTCTCCGAAACATGTTTGGGTAGTAAAACAAAAAAAATTGTGTTTCTTCAAGGCAGAACCATATTTCCTCATGAAAACGCAGCCATGAAAAGAGCTGCTACCAGAAAATATTACTTTCTTATTATTTTTCCTAATTTATGGTTGCAAACCTAATTTTACTGCCACTCGCCAGAAGTTAAGGTGGTCAAAATAAAACTGTCCCGGAAAATATCTACAGTAAAATTAAGGCGTGATTCAACCTTGTTAATGAATATCACAGAAAGTGCTCGAAATGGCCAACGTTCACATCGATGAAGCTCTGTGTCCTCTAATCGAACTGAAAGACACGCGAAGCACGTCTGCACGAGGGATAGCAGCACTAGCTTTTTGAGTGATCTGTTGCAGCTGTTCCAATGTATAAAGATTATTTTATTACAACTGACCCGTCAATGTGCCCCACTGGTAAAAACAATAGGCAGGGAGATCAGGCAATTGAAATGGTGAGGAGATTACACTGTCTCTGCTGAGTTTCATCTCCTCGCCGAACGCCTAACGCACTCGTGACAAGGTCGTCCAGGCAGTGTGCGCAATTGCTAAGTCTTCCTGAAAATATTCTTAACAGTCGTTCATGTTCTGCGAGTTTATCCACCACATATGTATAAAACACTTTCTGAACTGGTGATCAACTACGAGAATAACTTACTTATTACCTTCTGTTGAGTGGAATGCTGTCTTTCAAATTCGGAAGGTGGCAGGGGTAAAATACAGGGAGCGAAAGGCTATTTACATTTTGTACAGAAACCAGATGGCAGTTATGGGAGTCGAGGGGCATGAAACGGAAGAAGTGGTTGGGAAGGGAGTGAGGCAGGGTTGTAGCCTCTCCCCGATGTTATTCAATCTGTATATTGAGCAAGCAGTAAAGGAAACAAAAGAAAAATTCGGAGTAGGAATTAAAATGCATGGAGAAGAAAGAAAAACTTCGGGGTTCGCCGATGACATTGTAATTCTGTCAGATACAGCAAAGGACCTGGAAGAGCAGTTGAACGGAATGGACAGTGTCTTGAAAGGAGGACATAAGATGAACATCAACAAACGCAAGACGAAGATAATAGAATGTAGTTGAATTAAATCGGGTGATGCTGCGGGAATTAGATTAGGAAATAGGAGGCTTAAAGTAGTAAAGGAGTTTTGCTATTTGGGGAGCAAAATAACTGATGATGGTCGAAGTAGAGAGGATATAAAATGTAGACTGCAATGGCAAGGAAAGCGTTTCTGAAGAAGAGAAATTGTTAACATCGAGTATAGATTTAAATGTCAGGAAGTAGTTTCTGAAAGTATTTGTATGGAGTGTAGCCATGTATGGAAGTGAAACGTGAACGATAAATAGTTTGGACAAGAAGCTAATAGAAGCTTTCGAAATGTGGTGCTACAGAAGAATACTGAAGATTGGATGAGTAGATCACATAACTAATGAGGAGGTATTGAATAGAATTGGGGAGAAGAGGAGTTTGTGGCACAAGTTGACTAGAAGAAGGGTTCGGTTGGTGGGGCATATTCTGAGGCATCAAGGGATCACCAATTTAGTATTGGAGGGCAGCGTGGAGGGTAAAAATCGTAGAGGGAGAGGTGGGTCGTTTGGGAGAGGAGACCAGACAGCGAGGTCATCGGTCTCATCGGATCAAGGAAGGACGGGGAAGGAAGTCGGCCGTGCCCTTTCAAACGAACCGTAGAGGGAGACCAAGAGATGAATACACTAAGCAGATTCAGAAGGATGTAGGTTGCAGTAGGTACCGGAAGATGAAGCTTGCACAGGATAGAGTAGCATGGAGAGCTGCATCAAACCAGTCTCAGAAATGAAGACCACAACAACAACATTACCTTCTCAAAGCAACGAGCATTGCTCCCGTTCGTCTTGTACAGTGTGACTTCCGTCTTTGAGAAATCAGAGCAAAAGCAACAAGCACTGTACTTTTTCATCCTGTATCAGTATACCATGTTCTCAAGTATTGGTTGACTGGCTGATTCGGGGAAAGGGACTAAACAGCGAGTTCATCGGTCCCAGCGGATTAGGAAGGATGGGGAAGGAAGTCGGCCGTGCCTTTTCAAAAGAACCATCGCTGCATATGCCTGAAGCGATTTACAGAAATCACGGATAACCTAAATCTGGATGGCCGAACGGTCATCCTCCCAAATGCGAGTCCAGAGTGTTAAGTGGTGGCGTGTGAAAGCAATGAGCATTGCACGCGCTCGACTTGCAACACTGGACACACGAGGATAACTGTTTAGTTTATCTTTGGAATGTTCCGTTCAGCAGACATTAATTATGAGGATCACGTTTACGTTATGTTATCGCTTTCAGAATTATACGACCGCGTTCTTGGGCATTCGTATGGCTTTAGAAATCAAGAAGTACTCCGAAAATTTTAAATAGCTCATACGGCACGTATTAGGTGCGGATGGAAGTCTGAGGATAGAGTTAGTGACTGCAAAATCGGCAATATCCTTTAACTTCATAAACAGAGACAATTAAATTGAATAGAGAAATGCACCTTTAACTTCATAAACAGAGACAATCAAATGGAATATAAAAATGCACTCCGTCTTCAGGCCACGAGTGGCCTACCGGGACCATCCGACCGCCTTGTCATCCTCAGTAGAGGATGCGGATATGAGGTGCGTGTGGTCAGCACACCACTCTGCCGATCGTTATGATGGTATTCTTGACCGAAGCCGCTCCTATTCGGTCGAGTAGCTCCTCAATTGGCATCACGAGGCTGAGGGCACCCCGAAAAATGGCAACAGCGCATGGCGGCCTGGATGGTCACCCACCAAAGTGCCGACCACGCCCGACAGCGCTTAACTTCGGTGATCTCACGGGAACCGGTGAAACCATTGCGGCAAGGCCGTTGCCATAAATGGAATATACCCAACAGATATTTTAGTAAATAAAGCTAAAAATCCAAGAAGTCCAACTGCAAAGATTGATTAGTTGAATAAAGTGGAGAAGAGTTTCGCCGTATTGTTTTGAGTCCTCTAGCTGCGTGCTATGGTAGATGTCGCACGGATTTCAATGTGAACCAATATTGCAGGCATGTAGCTGCCAATAAATTTACTATGTTCTCCAGAAGGTACGAAACAGCCGTACGTGGAAGAGTGCTGCCTAGCACTCAGGTACGAGGGAGAGGCGGCTACTATCCAACAGAGGGCGCCCAAAGCAAGACCTGTTTTACGCTTCTGCCCTACGTCGCACAAATATTTCCCCAGTGGACATACAACCGCCGAACACGGATGTAAGCACACACTTGGCTCCAGTCAACACAGTATCCGCACAGCATCGAGACAGCATCAGCCATCGGGTCTACAGTCACCGCCAGGAAGAGAGAAATCGGACATTCTGCAAGTGATTGTAGTCGTCGTTCACTGGATTCACGGCTACAGCAGAATTAAAGACGTAAGTGCAAGTGAACTCTGAGTTTGTACTGCACGTCATCTATAAATTACTGATAAACTGCGTTGCCATCGTTTCCCATAATGTTACCTAATCCGATGTAGCCGTGTGATGAGGCTGTATAGCTGCAATGTTCAATGAAACCGCCTAACAACAGAAATTTTTCTTCTTTAGGGTCAGCAGCATAATGTATGTGTGATAACGACATGATTATTACTTTCGATGCACCAAGTAGCTGCTTATAATAATTATTCTTTATTCAAGACAGACTGTTTCCGATTTATCGCCATTTTCAAGTATGTCTAGATTGACGAGTCGTCCATATAGCGTCGCAAGAGTGGAAGTGTCAGACTGCTGTCACATCCGCCGGCCGGAGTGGCCGAGCGGTTCTAGGCGCTACAGTCTGGAACCTCGCGACCACTACGGTCGCAGGTTCGAATCCTGCCTCGGGCATGGATGTGTATAATGTCCTTAGGTTAGTTAGGTTTAAGTAGTTCCAAGTTCTAGGGGCTGATGATCTCAGAAGTTAAGTCCCATAGTGCTCAGAGCCATTTGAACCATTTGCTGTCACATCGTAATTAACATTACTTTGCAACATACTGACATCATTTACCCTCTTATTAAAAGAGTAACATTTATACGACAGTCCACTAACGACGTAATATGGACGTCACATCAGACTACATCTACATCTACATTTATACTCCGCAAGCCACCCAACGGTGTGTGGCGGAGGGCACTTTTCGTGTCACTTTCATTACCTCCCTTTCCTGTTCCAGTCGCATATGGTTCGCGGGAAGAACGACTGCCGGAAAGCCTCCGTGCGTGCTCGAATCTCTCTAATTTTACATTTGTGATCCCCTCCGGAGGTATAAGTAGGGGGAAGCAATATATTCGATACCTCATCCAGAACGCACCCTCCCGAAACCTGGACAGCAAGCTACACCGCGATACAGAGCGCCTCTCTTGCAGAGTCTGCCACTTGAGTTTACTACGCTATTACGCTTACCAAATAACCCTGTGACGAAACGCGCCGTTCTTCTTTGGATCTTCTCTATTTGCTCTGTCAACTCGACCTGGAACGGATCCCACACTGTTGAGCAATACTCAAGTATAGGACGAACGAGTGTTTTGTAAGCTACCTCCTTTGTTGATTGACTACATTTTCTGAGGACTCTCCCAATGATCTCAACCTGGCACCCTCCTTACCAACAATTAATTTTATATGATCATTCCACTTCAAATCGTTCCGTACGCATACTCCCAGGTATTTTACAGAAGTAACTGCTGCCAGTGTTTGTTCCGCTATCATATAATCATACAATAAAGGATATTTCTTTCTATGTATTCGCAATACATTACATTTGTCTATGTTAAGGGTGAGTTGCCACTCCCTGCCCCAAGTGCCTATCCGCTGCAGATCTTCCTGCATTTCGCTGCAATTTTCTACTGCTGCAACTTCTCTGTGTACTACAGCATCATCCACGAAAAGCCGCATGGAACTTCCGACACTATCTACTAGGTCGTTTATATATATTGTGAAAAGCAAAGGTCCCATAACACTCCCCTGTGGCACGCCAGAGGTTACTGTAACGTCTGTAGACGTCTCTCCATTGATAACAACATGCTGTGTTCTGTTTGCTAAAAACTCTTCAATCCAGGCACACAGCTGGTCTGATATTCTGTAGGCTCTTACTTTGTTTATCAGGTGACAGTGCGGAACTGTATCGAACGCCTTCCGGAAGTCAAGGAAAATGGCATCTACCTGGGAGCCTGTATCTAGACGGACTTGACAATGGTGATAAAGCCGAAAGAGCCTGTCGTGAATAAAGATTAGTTATTATAAGCAGGTGCATCTAATGCAATAATCCTAACAGCAACTATTTAGGAAGGGGGGGTTGGAGTATAGGATTCTCTTATTGCCACATATTTACGTTTGAGACGAGTATTTGCTGAATATAACTCAACAAAAAATTTATTACGTAAATATATTTTTTCGTGGTGGTAATGAAAATTTCGTGACCACCCGTCGTACACTGGTTAGATGACAACTACACTTAGCTCTTCAACAGCTGCAAGCAAACGCGCCGTACACCTATTCACGGCAGTGGCTACTGAGGAGAAAACGTTGATCGTAAAAGAAAAAGAAATGCACATGACAGTTGAGCTGCGATTGGATCCCCAACAACAAAAAAATGACTCAGTTTCCCGGGTCCTTGGGCAGGTAAAGATACGTCTGTCCTACCAATCTCGCCCCTGTCCCTTCCCGACACTATCCTGCTGTGTATGTGTGTGTGTGTGTGTGTGTGTGTGTGTGTGTGTGTGTGTGTGTGTGTGTGTGACAAACAAGTGAAACGAACTCGTTAGGCAGAATAAACAGAGCAGCGGCGCGGGGCCCCGCGCCCCCGGCATACTAAGCGGCCGGAGGCGGCGGCGGCGGCGGCGGCCCATGTGCAGTGGGCGTGGCTGCCCGCCGGCGCAGCGGCCGGGGGCGGGTCGCCGCTCATTTCGAGCCGTCGGCAGCCGCCGTGGCCACCGTAATCAGCGCGGTCTCTCTCGACACCGGCCACGCGCCGCTCCTTATAATCGCAGCGCCGCTCCGGCTACAAGCCGGCCCTTGCGGAGTACGCCGAGGTCCAGCTGCCTTTGTGACACGCACGGTGTTTCAGGAGGAATCCATACATATCATGGAAATGAATGTACGTATGTTCCACATCTCCTCCTAAACAATCTGAACGATTTCAACCAGTTGTGGTACACAAATCACTTAATGTATGGAGAGAAGCGCTGTGCGAGTATAAACAACAAAAATGTTCAAATGTGTGTGAAATCTTATGTGACGTAACTGCTAAGGTCATCTTTCCCTAAGCTTACACACAACTTAACCTAAATAATCTTAAGGACAGACACACACACCCATGCCCGAGGGAGGACTCGAACCTCCGCCGGGATCAGCCGCACAGTCTATGACTGTAGCGCCATAGACCGCTCGGCTAATCCCGCGCGGCAGTAACAACAACATATCTATCAAAGCTCTGTATGTCCATCTTTTTAGAGATGGTTACGGGACACGGCTGTTCGATACAGGATGTCAAATTAAATACCTTTCAGCCGTCTAGTTTCCAATCTTATTTTATTCGGCTATCAGTTTCAGCGTTTTACTATGCCATCTTCAGGCCCCTGGCCGACGTGTAGGAATATTCTAATCTTCCTATACGTCGGTCAGAGGCCTGAAGATAGCGTAGTAAAACCCTGAAACTGATAGCCGAATAAAATAAGACTGGAAACTAGACGGCTGAAAGGTATTTAACTGACGTCCTGTGTCTAGCATAGGGACGCGGACGTAGGTGAAAAAGAAGTGTAGCTCATGACGTGACAATACCCAGACTTCATTCGACCAGTATCTGAGAATGAGTGCAGTTTGCGACTTTTAACAAACTTCAAACATTATTTCAAACCCTTACGAAACTTACCTTCGCTGATGATCTCCGCAAAATCATTAACACAACTAAATTTATCTCTTACTACAGTTTCGCTTTAACACTGCCGCATCAGGCATGACGTTTCAATTTATTACTTCTTTGCAACTACCTGAAGTCGCAAACACATTTGACAAACAGTATCCACGTATCTTTCTTTCTTTTTTTCTTTCGCTACCGCCTTTATCCCGCATTGTGCGCCGGGTCGGCAGGGTTAAGTACGGATTTGGCATGGTTAATTTTAAGGGGTGGCCGGATGCCCTTCCTGCCGCTACCCCAAACCCCCCGGGACCGAAGTACTGTACCCTAGCTGTCTGCGTCTAGTGTAAGTCAGGGAATAGTGCGACCGTTTTTCAAATGTCTGCCAGTCGTGTAACTGAGGCGGGACGCGGGGCCTACCCCGGTATTGACCTAGTAGGATGTGGAAAACCGCCTAAAACCCACATCCAGGCTGGCCGACACACCGGCCGTCGTCGTTAATCCGCCGGGCGGATTCGATCCGGGGCCGGCGCGCCTACCCAGCTGTCCTGGCGGATTAAACAGTATCCACGTATGCCGCTGAATATATCTACAAAATTATGTCATTGCACGACACATAGTTCAAGAGATTTAATGTCATAAACCTTGAGACGGGCCAAAACGGAACTCGGAACTGCAGTACGAAATTGCTAGTGACTTATGCATACATGGGTGAAGCCATGAGCAATAAAGTCCTCCTCAACCCCTGGATAGAATTCAACCAAACTTGGTGCACATATTACTTACTGTCTGGAGAGAAATAACTTGGGGGAAGAATGTCCAACATTCTGTTGGGGTACGGATGATTGATAGAGAATGGTGGAGGAGAGGAAATAGAAGACTAAGCTGGGTTAACGAGGCGATGGACATAGATAGGGAGGCAGAGCAGATGGAGACAGAGAGGGGAAGAGGAGATGAAGAGTAACAGGAGGGCGAGATAGACAGAGAAAGGTGGAGTCGCCAACGTGCGTTTCGTGTAAGGACTACAAAGGTAAGAGAGAGAAATTTGGGCTCGTACGGAGACATATATATAGTCGTTTTTTCTGTGCTCTTTTTGCAAGTGGAAGAGGAAATGAAATGGCTAGTAGTGGTACAAGGTACAAATGGTTCAAATGGCTCTGAGCACTCTGGAACTTAACATCTGAGGTCATCAGTCCCCTAGAACTTAGAACTACTTAAACCTACCTAAAATAAGGACATCACACACATCCGTGCCCGAGGCAGGATTCGAACCTATGACTGTAGCGGTCGCGCGGTTCCAACCTGAAGCGCCTAGAACTGCTCGGCCACTTCGGCCGGCCAGGAGAAGATTGATGGAGACGGAGATGGAGAGAGGAAACAAGGAGTGGACAGGGAGGGGTGGGAGGAGGAGGTGGACAGACAGAGGGATAAGGAGGAGATGGACTAATAGCAGATAAGAATGCCGGCCGGGATGACCGAGCGGTTCTAGGCGCTACAGACTGGAACCGTGCGACCGCTACGGTCGCAGGTTCGAATCCTGCCCCGGGCATGAATGTGTGTGATGTCTTTAGTTTCGTTAGGTTTAAGTAGTTCTAAGTTCTAGGGGACTGATGACCTCAGAAGTTAAGTCCAATAGCGCTCAGAGCCAAGATAAGAATAAATACATACACTACGCCGGATACTCAGCTGGTAGCAAAGATTTTAGAAGGTGGTAGTGTGGACTGATTAGAGCCAATGAGAACGCAGGCCGCTAGAATTCAGTTGTAACGGCATGACATGAACGAGATTTTACACTTGCTTCTGGGTTCTGTTTTGGAGTGGTAGATGTTCCGGCGAAAGACAGTGGTGTTTCAGTGCTTCAGTGCGCTGTTTAGTACAACTGGGTGCGATTTCCGCCTCCTACAGCCCCTATCCGTGCAATTCATTCGCGTTCTTTTCATGGTTCCTGTGTTTCAGACTTGTTTTCCATTAATTATTATTCAAAATAACAGCTTTTCTTGTCATGTATTGATAATTTGCAGCAAGACTTCGTTATTCCATGGTGACTCGTTCGGATCCACATGCGCACGTGGGTGGCGGTATCCAGCTATAACTGTTCCATTTGTGAATGTAAATGTCTTTTAATATCCCTGTCTCTTAAAACACACAAGAAACATTGTGTAGTTTTCATTATGGTTCAAAAATGGTTCAAATGGCTCTGAGCACTATGGGACTCAACTGCTGAGGTCATTAGTCCCCTAGAACTTAGAACTACTTAAACCTAACTAACCTAAGGACATCACAAACATCCATGCCCGAGGCAGGATTCGAACCTGCGACCGTAGCGGTCTTGCGGTTCCAGACTGCAGCGCCTTTAACCGCAGGGCCACTTCTGCCGGCTTTCATTATGGCTTTCACCATCTAATTACAGTACACTATTTTCTAACTTGTGCTTCGCTTGCACTAATGATTTATACTGCCCACGTGGGAATACCATTTCAGTAGAGAATTTACTTTGCTGACACACATGCAGTGTGTTTCCGTAAGAGCGTGCAAAAATGTAACAGGACATAAAGAATGCTCCACTGAACAATTTGAGGTAGGGAACTTCGTGTCGGATAAGCCAGCTTAAGGAGATATGGAAATAAACTTGTCTACAGCTTTGCCTATCGTTACTGTTTTCCAGCTTATTTACAACTTACATGCTTGCAAGTTTACACATACTGTGCTTCTTATTTACACGTACATTCTTTATTTCCTGCAAGGAAACAAGGAGGACGAGCCTGATTACTAGGAAGTCATGATGCAAGTTTTGTTCACTTTACTTGTCCACAAGCTAGGTCTGATGTCTCGTATTTACATTGTCCCATGACAGAACGTGCTATGACTCAACGACAGACCCACTCATTACTCAGTGCTGTTCAGAGACGAACATCACAATACGATGGGGCAGTATCGGTACAGTACTTTCTGGTTGCTGGATTGCAAGGGGAGGTCGTATACCATGGCCTGCGAGGTCACCTAACCAGAATATCCTTGATTATTTCCTATGGGAATACCTAAAGTCACTTGTGCGTGAGACCCCTGCGGGTAAGGAGATGGAATTAGTTGCCAGAATTGCAGCTGCCTGTGATGTGATTCGAAACCTACCAGGATATTTGTCAGGTTGCGTCAGAATCTTCTTCGCCGAAGCCATGCCTCCATTAAGGTTGATGGCTGTTAGTTACAGCACGTTTTGTAGATACAGTACAAATGATACGTTCATTGTGTCAATGATGGTATTTGCAGTATATAATATAACGTCGTCTGACTAGGGCCTCCTGTCGGGTAGACCGTTCGCGGGTGCAAGTCTTTCGATTTGACGGCACTTCGGCGACTTGCGCGTCGATGGGAACAAAATGATGATGATTAGGACAACACAACACCCACTCCCTGAGCGGAAAAATCTCCGACCCAGCCGAGAATCGAACCCGGGCCCTTAGAATTGACATTCTGTCGCGCTGACCTCTCAGCTACCGGGAGCGGACGGTATTTGGAGTTAAAAAATGTAAGTAAAAAAGTACACAGTAATGTGATTTTATTCCTAATATCTCCTTAAGCTGGCCTATCCGACCCTAGGTTCCGTATCTCAAATTTGTCAGTGGAGCATCGTCTACGTTCTGTTACATTTTTGCACGCTCTTATGGAAACACCCCATACAGCCACGTGGCTCCGTTCATTCACACTGATACGAGGTAGCCACCTGGGACGTAGCTCCATATTCCTGTGTAGTCTCGTCTGAAAACAAAGCACCTATTCACTTTGCAATGTACGAGCCAGCTATCTTTCGTAATAGTTCTCAGCAATAAGGGAAGCATGGTGCGCCGCGGTTCCTGAGATGCTGCTTGAGTAGTGGTTTGATAATTTTCAGGTCCAGCACAGTTCACTATTCAGTAATTTTGCTAGTGGTAACTACAACGTACGGCAAGCACGATTGCCTTGCGGGAACTGAGCCCATTTGGTTAACTAAGTCTAAGACACGTTTGGACTTTGTTTAAGGAGTATGTATGCATAGTATTCAATTTGCGTTAATTAAAGAAATAAAAACACACACACACACATAATACCGTTCGGCGCTTGCGAAGATTCTTCAACGTCAGTTCGTAAATTTTACAAGTCATTCTGGGATATGCAGTAGACGATATATGGTCAAAGGACGTTCTTCGCTCGTTTCCGAGACATGGAAAAAGTCATCGATGATGATCTAATCGAAGGTGGATAGATCACCTGGGAGAATATCAGAGGAACAAAATGTTTTCTGAAGACTGAAGCGAGTGGAAAAGTGTAGAGGTGGCGTTTATTCAGCAGTGGATGTCACCTGGTTAGTAGAAGTGGTGGTGGTGGTGGTGGTGGTGGTGGTGGTGGTGGTGGTGGTGACAGCAGTGGTAGTAGAAGTAGGGGTGGCGGTGACAGCAATGACGGTGGTGACACTGACCATGACGACCGCGAAGATGACGATACGACAACGATGTTGATGATGATGATGATGATGATGATGATGATGATGATGATGATGATGACAGCAATGATTGTGATGTGATGTATTTTCATCTCAAAGAGATTACAGAAACAGTGTTAATGTAAGTTATTTGTTAAAAATGATATAAAATGATCGTTAATCCATGAAGTAACCTGTTTCGTTTTCGAAAGCGCCATTTCAATGCGCCTCAGTGTTGGCACCCTCTGGCAGCGGTTATTGGTGGCAGTGATTCGAATTCTGTCAAGGACCACGCAAGCGGTTAGGCATTCTGCTGTGCTGTGTGTTGTTTCGACCGCACCTCGTGTTGTTTGGGTGCGCGCCTAGGAGAGCACCACGGGACGCCCCAGGAATCCTAGCGTGCGTGGGCGGCAGTGGCGGCCATTGTGTCCCAGCTGCGAAAACAAAGCAGGCACCGCGGGACGGACAGCCGCCTACCGCTACGGCGCTACGTACGCCGGCGTCTCGCTCACGCCCTTAACGATGTCTTCTGAATTCGGGCTTTTGCACGACACTGTCACGTGGAGCACAACTTACTGCAGGCTGCAGGCCGTTTCCATTCAAGGCAGTGTCAGCGTTTGCTGACGACGTTGTTGTCTACGACAAAGCATCGACGGTGTACAATCAAAAGAAAACACCAAAAATAACTTAGATCAAATTTCTACTTCGTGTAATGTGGATAACTGCAAGATAATGAACTGAACTTAGCGATTAGGAATGGGACTAACATAAAGAGTCACCAGTGGGAAAACCATTAAGATCTCTCTCTCTGGAGGGGTAGGGTGCGAATTTAGCTCTGAAAGCTATAGTGGTTCATTATCGGCGACGCAACTTTGGGGTGCAGGAACTCGGTAGTATCCCAAGCAATATCGAAGTCATGCCGCCTTTTTCCTGCATTCTCCTTCAGATACTTGTGGTGTCCCCTGTAGATTGGGCATTGAATGTCCAATCTACAGTAAACGCTACAAAGTCCTGAAGAAGATCCCAGCAAACGGGTGAAAATGACGAATGTTTACAGCAATATGACGCGACCTAACAACTCAGAAGATTTCAACGAAAGCCTGCAGACCTATATTTTGCGTAATATGTCAAACTCACGCACTTCTGTAGTCAGTATTATTTTATAAATGCCACGAATTCAAACTGAATAAACGCAAGTAACTGAAAAATTATTACGAAGTGGAGTTAATGATTTGCGATTTACAATTAAGTCTGGTCAATCACGTTGAAGAATAGCGCTTCTCCTGCAAAACTTCGCCTTAATAATGTCAGCTTTTCAGTCAAAAGGAAATAGTGCGCAACAATCACGCTAATAATTGATTAGCACTATGCAACTACTTTAATGACAAACTCATTCATTTCGTTAACTTTGCATTGCATTTATGAATCGCAACATGAAGCGGTTCAGAACAAAGAGACAACTGGTGCAGGTACAGGGTGGAAGCTGCGCACTTTGACACAGCGAGCAAAGCACTATCACTTGTTGCTTCACCGACATTATGAACAAGAACATCTTATTCATTCGCTAACGGGCACTAGGCGGTTTCAGTCCGGTGGAGCTAGTTACAATCGGTGCGCACGAAAGTTTAAAAGCTGTATTTTCAGAATCAGAATTATGGCCTGGATTTTCTCGCTTATTGATTGCTGGGGCCAATATCTTGCAAGTGCGCTTTTTCTCCTCAAAATATGAGATTAATTTGGTGATGTTTCCTTGTCAGTACAGGAATAAAACGCCAGGGGCGCTGTGGTAGACTGGCTTGTCACGAATAGGCAACTGAGACAGGAAAGTCGATCGTTGAAAAGGGACATTAGATTCCCGGAAATAGTGTCTGTACGAGGGCGCAGTGACACAGGAGTGAGCCGCAAGTAGCTTAGCTGTAGAGTGCAGTATACACAGCGGCTGGAAATGAAGTGGTCCTTGACCCGGCCACCTGCTGGCTGCGCTAGAGCCCAGCTGTCCTCAGAGGCCACGCTCCCTCCCCAGGGCCTCCCCCCCCCCTCCCCCACGTTCCGCTCTTCTTTCAACACTTTCTACTGGTGGCGCGGCGGTGACGGCTGCCTTGGAAAAACAAGGGTCGCTCCTAACCGGATTCCAGCCGCGCCGGCTGCCCGCAAAGGCGCACACGCACCAGGCCTAAAGCGATCCCTGGCTGCCGCGTCTCCTTTTTTGTGGCGGGCCGAGTGGTCTCCGTTTGCAACGTTATCTGGGTCCAAATTGGAACATCAGCTCGGCACTCGCAGATTACAGCGGCGCTAACATACACAGACTCCCAAACGACTTTTCCATCATGGTCTCCAAGTCAGTCTTAAAATAAGTCGCATCCCGAAAAGACATGGGAAATATTTGTAATGGAAATCAGCAGTCCAGCTCGGTTTTCTTCCAAATACTCAACACTCTTTCGGTTATTTTTGCGGTTGCCCTCCTTGTCTTCCTATCTGATCCCAATCTCTTTATCCGGGGATACCTACTGTGATGGATGACGTGTTTTACACATTCCATACTTGATCTACACTTACGATATTTTTTTCTTTGCTACTCCTTTCAACGCCAAGATATTTTTGTATTAAGTTTCCCGTAGACTTTTCATTTATAGTGTGTAGTATTTCCTTATTTCTTACTTAATCCGCTCAATTTTTAAATTACTGATTGCCAGCACATTTACAATTTTCTATTTCCTTCTTTTTACGGTTTTTCCACTGTTCACATATCACTTCTAATCAGTACTGTGCTCTAGATATAATTCGCTGTCAGTACGTGATACCAGTAGGACTCTTTTATTGAAGAATGCTCTACAAACCGGCGCCAGTGTCTTTCTAACTGCGAAAGATAGTCGTAAATTCTTGAAGAAATGAAGTTCTCTTATTTCTTGATGCATATCGGCTGTCCTGGTACACGTAAAACAAAATGGCGCAACCTCTGTCCCCTTCGTCAGTGGTCTGGACAATTTTTGGGCTTCTTCAGCGGCCTGCTACGGTACTGTTACCAGAGCATTTGATCGTGTACCAGAGCTGCAGTCACGTACCTGAAGAAAAATTATTCTAAACTTTATTTTAACGAGATGATAATTAAAATCTTATGTCTACGTCTCGTAGTAACCTCAGTTTCTACAGGGCAGAACCTTGTAGCGTCTTTCACCATATCGTCCCCAACTCTTCGATGTTTAACTCCTCACTATTCTTTCTACTGTAAAATTTCTTCCACGACATTAGGCCGTCAGGTACAGCAACCGTATTTCTCTCTCTTTCTTGTCTCCCCGTCCGAACCGGCCTCGGAAGCTCCAATGGGAGCGATCGACCGTCGTGTCATCCTCAACGATGGGCGTCTCTGGATGCGGATATCGAAGGGCACGTGATCAGCACACCACTCTCGCGGCTGTTGTCGGTTTTCGTGATCGGAGCCGCTACTTTTCAGTCAAGTTGCTACTCCATTGGCCTCGCAAGGGGTGAGTGCACCACGCTTGCCAACAGTGTTCAATAGACTTAGGCAGTTACCTATCCATGTGCTAGCCATGCCCGACAGCGCCTAATTCTGTGATCTGACAGGGACTGGTGGTACCATTGAGGCGAGGCTGTTGGCTACTGTATGCGGAGTATTTGATTTCAAAATGCTGTGTACTACTTCATGCACAACGGTAAGAAGAGGTGGGCTACAGACTGGTGCAACAGCTATCATCGTAAGGAAACAGGACATCAACAGAAATAATTAGCAAAAACGTAAATACAGTAAACATTAAGATTTCCTCGACATCAGCAGAAGTGATTATGATAAACAATAAGTTTTACGTAATTTGTAGCTTTCCAAAGCGTTGTGAAGAAACTGTACAAAAGGAGAAACAACAATAAAGTCCCTCTCTTACAAGTAAGCAAATTAGGAGCATCGTGCAGTGGAAGGCTCGCGTTCCTAATGCACGGGCGAACTGTCAAAGGCTGATTAAACTGAAGATTGTTGAAGACTGTGACAGGCCATTCGTGTAGCTGCTGTCAACCAGCCTGTATCGCAGCGGCAGAGGGCGCTCGTAGACAGAGCCGCTGAAGGCGTGGTGCAGCGGGCGAGCATCATTAGATTCGCCGGGTGCTCGCGCGTTCGCTATCGGCGACTGTCTGTCAACTGTGAGACGCCGTTGAGGGTGATCTCGATCTATGATACCATAAAAACACTTTTGGGTGCAACTTATTCTTTCATTAACACCACATTTCGCCTTCGCTTCAGGTTAGCTGAAAATTGCCGTGCTGGGTAGCCGCGCGGTCTCAGGCGTCTTATCACGGCCCGCGCGACGACTCCCCCCGTCGGAGGCTCGAGTCCTCCCTCGGGCATGGGTGTGTGTGTCGTCCTAAGTGTAAGTTAGTTTAAGCTAGATTAAATAGTGTTTAGGCTTAGGGACTGATGACCTCAGCAATTTGATCACATAAGACCTTAACACAAATTTCCAAAATATAGCTTAAAATTTTCCTTCGACAACATATTAAAAGCAATAAAACAGCTCTTGCTAGAGTGAAGCATGCGTCTAATCAGATGAAACTGCAGAGGCCTTGGTATGAGTAGTATGTCTTTATTAATGTCTTCGCAGTTGCCATAAAGACTGTTTTTAATTCAAATATTTTTTCTACTATTCTTCATTACAGCTATCTTACTCTTCTTTTTACACCTAATCTACATTCCCTAAATTTTGGGCTACCAATTCGAGTTAACAGTTCTTCTGTCTTCTTTAACCATGTCATCTTGCGCGATGACCTTGTTCTAAAATTTGCTTTCAGTTCCTTGATGCTGCTTCCACATATTAACTATACAACAATGGCTATATGCTGTAACCCTGCTATGTTTTTCACAACAGAAACACATGTCTGTTTTTTACTTTTATCACTTCCGTTTGGTTTTTGTAGGTATTTTAAGTCCATCTTTGCAATTATTTCCTTCACAAACTACCTACAGTCTATAAAAATCCAACTTATTTCCCTCACAACCCATCTACAGGATATAAACGTCCCATGACAAAATGTGACTTCATGACGATCTTATCAATTTAGTTCATCCCAAGCTACTGCGAACAAAAGTTACAAATACTTACAAGTTCGCTAAAGAAATTTAGATCAATAATATCGGGCTGTAAAAGAGGAAAAGAAGATCAAAAGAATGTTGATACAGCTGGTCAGCTCTTGTATAGATACAAAAATGTGTTTCAAAACAGGTGAAGGAATATCTGATTGCTAAAAATTATAAGTCAAAGATAAGCAGACAGTTATGCGAGTAAGAGGTGGAACGTAACAGTAATAAAAAGCAAAATGTAAAATTCCAAATATATATAAGAGGCGTTCAAAAAGAAACGAACCGGCAGCATAATTACAGAAACCAGTACCTGTATGTCAGAAGTATTGACACTGGCTGTTGAGACACTTGTCCCACTGTGGCACAAGGCGGTATAGGAATGTCTCATGAAATTCCCGGGACTGCGATGTTAACCAGTTCCGCACATACAGCTGGACGTCGCCGTCCACACGAGTTTGGAAAGGTTATGCTGACGTTCTTCTTTGATCAAGATGGCCTCCTCCTGATTCACTTCCTGGAGCACGGGACAACAGTGAATGCCCAGCGTTAATCGCAAACCTTGACCACCCTTCGCCAAGCGATCAAATCAAAACGAGCAGGCAATCTCACCCGTGGGGTCATTCTGGTCCACGACAATGCAAAGCTTCATACGGTCAACACAGTCGCGGGACTCCTACAGAAATTCAAATGGGAGGTTCTCGGCGACCCTCCATACAGTCCGGACCTCTCTCCCTGTGATTACGCCATTTTTGGTCCCCTTAAAAAGGCTGTGAGGGGGCAAACGATTCACCTCGTTCGACGACGTCCATATACTGGTTTCTGTAATTATGCCTCCAGCTAGTTTCTTTTTGAACGCCCCCTATAGGAACACATCTAATACAATTAACTCAGAGAGTGTGTGTTAATGCATTTTTTTGCAATAAAAGTACTAGTGGAACTGAACATGCAGAAACTGCTCGTCGTGGTGTAGATGCAGAGTAGAACACCTGGAAGGCTTGTCTAAGATGACTTCAGAAATAACCTGGAGAGAAGACCAGTTTTAACAGACAACTAGTACCACTGCCTCATACTAAACGAAAGAGGCCGTTGGTAAAAGTTATTACATAACTGGACCTTGCTGTCTTACGTCTTCGTTAATAACCAGTGTAGCCGTCAGACTGTTGACTGCAAGCATGCAAGCATTGTGTTGTCCCGGATGTCAGTTTATGGGATGGAGTTCCAAGCCCGTTACAATTCGTCGATACAGGGGTGCTTGATGCTGTTTGTGGATGACGATGAAGTTGTCGTCCGATGATGTCCTATATGTGCTCTGATGGGGACAGATCTGGTGAGGCAGGCCGAGACAACATGTCGACACTCAGAAGAGCATATTGGGTTACAACAGCGTATGTGTGAGAGCGTTGTCCTGTTGGAAAACACCCCAAGGAATGCTGTTCACGAATGGCAGCACATTTGGTCAGATCACTAGACTGACGTACAAAGTTGCAGTCACGGTGCGTGGTGTAGCAACGAGAGTGTTGCTGCTGTCGTACGAAGTCGCACCCCAGACCATAACTCCAGGGCTAGGTCCAGTGTGTCCAGCACACAGACAGGTTGGTTGCAGGCTCTCAGCTGTCTTCCTCCTAACCAACGCACAGCCATCACTGGCACCGAGGCAGAACAAGCTTTTGTCACAAAACACAACAGACTTCCATCCTGCTCTACCATGATCTCTCGCTTGAAACCACTGAAGTCGCAAATGGCGGTGGTTTGGTGTCAATGAAATGAACGCTACAGATCCTCTGGCTCTGAGCTCTCCTTGAAGTAACCGAACTGTAACAGTTCTTTGTGCCACCTACTGCTCAAATTGCTGCAGATGCATTACGATGCGCCAGAGCCATACGCCGAACACGAAGGTGTTCCCTCTCCGTAGTGCCACGCGGCTGTCCGGAGTCGTCTTCTTGCACTGTACATTTTCGTGACCACCGCTGCCAGAGTCATGCACAGTGGCTACTGTCGCAAAAGGAGAAGTACCTGAAGGAGAAAGCAGGAAATATGACGCGATATAACAACCCAGAAGATTTTAACTTCATAATACGCACTCTTTTCGAGTAAAACAAAACATTCAAAAACAAGATTTCAAAATCTTTGTTGTTCCGCGAAAATACGTTAACTTCCGATGCCAGCTGACGCCGCCAGTCCCCTGCTTCTGAGCATGGTGAAGTCTGCTACATACGTGGGTTCTCAGAACTCCACACACTGTATAGTCAACCGACCACTGACGTCACCGTCCTCCTCGCGACATGATTGGCTAATGATTGACACGCAAGCATATGATGTGCACCAAAACGGGTAGTCAATATTGAGCAGGAAGTTGCAGATCTAAAGCAGTCTCAACAGATAATGAAACTTCCTGTCAGATTAAACCTGTCCACCGGACCGAGACTCGGACCCGACACTTTGCCTTTCGCGATATGTGACCAATCCGCTTGAGCTACCCAGGCACGATCCACGACCAGCCAGCCATTATTTCCCTCCCACTTTCCAAACTTCGCCCAAGTGCTACCGCATAACTTTCAGGACTAATACTCCTACAAGAAAGGATACTGCGGAAAAATGTCTTAGCCACAGCCTAGGGGATCACTTTACGGCAGAGTGAAAATTCGTTCTGAAAAGGCATAGCTACATTTGCCAGTCGTGTATGGTATAAATCCGGGTCAATCAATAAGGACATTTCTGAACCTTTCTCCACAATATTTCTACGACTCAACTGAATGTGTTTGCTCACTTAAAATTATCCATACAAGCACGAGCTCGACATATTTGTTAACAAATTATGACACAACATCTTCACTTAAGAGATGCACATACAAATAATACACAGATTACAAGTGTAAATAATAGCGTGGCTACTTTTTATGAAACGTATGTAGTGAAAGTGGCGCCGAAATGGGTTCTGCTAAATTTATTCGGTAGTAAACCTGCTCATGCAGCTAGTACTCTGCTCTTTGGATGAAATTCTAATCTACAGTCGCAGAGCTCAAAAACTTCCACTTGTAACTCCTATAAAATAAATTTCTTGTGACTGAATTATGTAATACTTTGAATTTATAGATCGGTATTACCGAACTCCCATAATCCCTATCACCAGGAATTATTAATAGGATCCATTTGACGCCGAGACATCACAAAACAGAAAGACTCCATCTCGGTTGCAGTGCTTGAGAGGTCTTATATGTATGTCCTATCAACCGACTCCTCCCTGTGGTTACGTTGTGCCAAACATTTATTTCCTCCCAAAATTAAATGGTACATGGCACGTAATCTGCTGGTTTCACAATGAATGCTAGAAAAACGACGAATGTTGAGTTTAAGCCAGAGCAAGAACTCTCAGGACCCATAAGGTTACTTCCTGTTTATCCACAATAATATCCCTCCAGTTTCAGGAACAGCTTTATAGACGATTTCGAAAAGTCACATTTGCTAAAAATTTAATAACGTATTTACACGAATTTACGATGTGCAATAGCATCAAGAATGCAGTCTGTCCGAACCTATGCCGCCACACCAACACCCCACGTAAACTAGGAAATGGTTCAAATGGCTCTGAGCACTATGGGACTCAACTTCTGAGGTCATTAGTCCCCTAGAACTTAGAACTAGTTAAACCTAACTAACCTAAGGACATCACAAACATCCATGCCCGAGGCAGGATTCGAACCTGCGACCGTAGCGGTCTTGCGGTTCCAGACTGCAGCGCCTTTAACCGCACGGCCACTTCGGCCGGCCATAAACTACGTAACTATAATAATAAATAGAAGCCTTGTGTGTCAAATATGATGATAGAGGCACCTCAGAAGTTCTGATCTAGGTAGCAAAATACTATTATATAAATTTCATAGTTTACTTTCTCTAGATATTTATCTTCAACATGTAGGTAATTTGAAACACAAATATAGAACTGCTGTGTCCGGATTTGTAGTCTGCCAGCATAACAGGACAGTTACGTATGTAGCCGAAGCATAGTCCTCTAGGCGCCATAGTTTTGCAAGCCAAACGCAAAATGTTTCCGAAGAATGATAACAAAAACAGGTTGCTGTCATGTGTAACCCCGAAAGCCGCCTTCACCATACGAAGTGCCCGCTTTGCCAACAGGGGGCGTCCCCATAGCTGTTACGAGGTGTGGCTATTACGGCCCTACTTGTGTCAACGATGGCACGTGGACGCAAATAGACCGCACCGTATCCTCCTGCCGCGGCTGCACTAAAGATGCCGCAGGGCCAATGCTGAGCCTGTCGAAGTCAACGCACCATCCAGGATCATCTCCTCTGTAGCCATGACAACCCACCAGCAGCCCACCACGAGCGACACTCTGCGACCTTGGCAACATCGACTCCTGTGCCAGAACATTATATTCAGTGGTCTTAGAGTTTACTGCGATTGTGAACTCCGGACAGCCGTCCGAACAGTGGTCCTTCAGCACACTGAACTTACTGTTAGTGCTACTCTATAAACGTCTTACATTCAGATTTATCGGCAACGACAGTATCCTGAAAATGACCGCAAACTACCCCAATCGTTCTAATCCGAAAACGTGACTAGTTTTCAAGTATTTGTGGAGATTTCAAGTCAACGGTGAACACATAATCAGTGGCAGATGCCTATACCACTTCAACGGTGGAAGATATCATATCACATTTATCAAGAGGCATCATTTTCGCGAAGACAGACCTCTAGGAGTCGTACTTTGAGTTCCCACTGGACAAGGAATCCAAGCACACCCTAGTGGTCAATACACCATAATATTCGCCTTAAAAAAGTTTCATGATTATGTACATAGACGATGATTTATTCTCCTTACAGACCACAAACCACCACCGTCCTTGTTCAGTGTAACTGTGGTCGTACCTACCTAAACGGCATGACGACACCCGCAATGGGCCATATTCTCATCGAAATACACTTATGACATTCAAAATCATTCCACGATGTGACACGTCAACGCAGACGATCTTTCTCGACTCCTAGTGGGGCAAGATTCGAACTTCGACAACACACCTGAAGTTTGTTTCCACATAGATCGCGAATCGCAATTGCTTGTCGCACGATTTCCAATCAATTCCTAGTTGATTGCGAAACTGATGCCAGAAGACGCCGCCCTCAGAGATGTCAGGCGGTATGTCCAACACAGTTTCCCAGCGGATAAGAAACTTCCGAAAAACAAACGATTGCTTGCCTAGTACATAGGTGTCATGAACAATCTATGTTAAATGGGGTCCTGCCCCTCCTTCCCAAGGAAAACGGGAAAAGCAGGGTCATTAACACGAAAGCATTACAGTGCCATGTGTTAACTCTGATTCATCAAAGTAATTGGGGTTTGGCTGTCACAAAACGGACTTCTCGTGAACTAGTGATCTGGGAGGGCATTGATAAGGAAATTGAACGTGTGCTGGCAACTTCTCAACAGTCCGAGCATGATGAAGCACCTACGCGTCCAAGTACTTTTTATGGCCTCCAGCAACGAAACCGTGATCCGTGTTCGATCTTGACTTTACAAACGCAATCCTGGGATCACATCGGCTCATACGAGGAGATGCGGGAAGTAAATTTCCTTATTTTTCTCGAATGCATTTGAAAACCACGGCCAAAACCACCCAAGCTCTGACGAGGAGTTTTACCACTGATAGGGTCTTAGAAATTATTGTTATCCCAATGGTTCTCAATTCATGTCTCACGAATTCCGCTAATTGTGTGAAACTAACGGCATTCAACTTGTGCAAATAGCCCCTTGTATCCAGCGTCAGTGGTAAAGCAGAACGTTTCGTTCAGACTCAGATTTCAAACGGTACAACCGTTGAAGGGCACAATGCCGATGATGCGCCCACACTAGTTTTGATATCATATCAATCTACTCTGTAGGATGCGGCAAGCCCAGTGGAGAGGTTGCAAGACGGACCTCAGCAATCGCAGCTTTCTACGGTGAAATCTGTAGTCCATGATATCCCCTCTCCAAGGCCATCACACCATCACTGTAGGCTTCATCACGATATGGGGACAATGGTTTTTTCAAGAGGCAACTGTCACTGGGCGTCTGCGCACTTCACTCACCTTCTCAGCAGACCTATGGTGGAAGTCCAGCTGCAGGAGAACGTATGGTCCCAAAAATGCATCCATCAGCAGCACCACGATGGGGCCAACACTGCTTCCAGGACAGTGAGGCAGGTAGCCGAAACCTGGCCCTCTAGGCGCCACGCTATTATAAGCCAAAAACAAACATTTCCGAAGAATGACAACACAAACGGGTTGTCGTCATATTGAACTCAGACAGCCACCTCTATGATCCGAAGTGCCCACTTGGCCAATAGGCAGCATCCCCATCTATTATATGAATCCGCAGTGTCTGCCCGAAAGCACAGACACCATGCAGAATCCACAGCTATGAAACATTACATGTAAATTGAAGGGAATCACTGTTGTCAGCTGCAGCAGGACATCCAATTTACAAATAGCATCCCCATCGCCATTAGAAGGAGCGGCTATCGTGGCCCTACTTCCGTCTGCGATGGCACATGGCATATCCGTCCGCCGCGACTGTATTTAAGATGCTGCACTGCCACTGCCAAGCCAGTCGAAGCTAATGCACCATCCTGGATCATCGACTCAGGAGCCATGACGATCCAGCCACCAGCAGTCGACTCTGCGAACTTGGGCATCATGGACGCCAGCACCAGGACCTGGTATTCAGCGGTCTTAGACTTTCCTGTGGTTGTGAATTGTAGACATAGGTCTGAAAAAAGGTTCTTCAGGACATAGAACGTATTGTCAGGTTCACCGTTACAGTGTTTCTCTATGAGCTTGTAACAGTCAGACTTGTCAGCGATTATACAAGTCTGAACAGTGTGACATTCTTCATAGTGATCCAAGAAGTCTTGCTCTGTTCAGTGACTTCATTAACTGCCGCCCTTGTTGTTTGATAAGAACTGTCTTTGTGTGTTATTTCTAATAAAGCATTTGTGGTTATTTGTCTACCTGGGAGCATGTTCTTACTTAGTGAAACTTACAGAAATCACTTCAAAAACAACACGATAAGATTCCCCAATTCATCGACAAATGACAACCCTAATGTCACACAATGTCCGAAGTATCGACACGCATATATGCATATATTGTGCGATGCTGGATCTTTAATACAATCGAGATCATACAGACTGGAAAAGTCCTAAAATCAGCACCCGTTTTGGAAGTATCACTCATGATAAATGCAAACGCTTGTCTGACATTTATCATTTTGAAAACATGGACTCGGGTGAACAGTTAAATTCCAGAGGTGTTGATTTCTGAAAGGCATTTGATGCAAAACTACTCTGGCAATTGGAGGCACAGCCTTTGTGAATGTGTGATTTAAAAAGTTTACGACTGGTGAAACATAGGTCGTTATCGCGAGGTTGGGGGGGGGGGGGGAGGGGCAGAGTGAAGGAACAGGTAAGTGGCGGAGATCTACATCTACATTTATACTCCGCAAGCCACCCAACGGTGTGTGGCGGGAGGCACTTTACGTGCCACTGTCATTACCTCCCTTTCCTGTTCCAGTCGCGTATGGTTCGCGGGAAGAACGACTGTCTGAAAGCCTCCGTGCGCGCTCTAATCTCTCTAATTTTACATTCGTGATCTCCTCGGGAGGTATAAGTAGGGGGAAGCAATATATTCGATACCTCATCCAGAAACGCACCCTCTCGAAACCTGGCGAGCAATCTACACCGCGATGCAGAGCGCCTCTCTTGCAGAGTCTGCCACTTGAGTTTATTAAACATTTCTGTAACGCTATCACGGTTACCAAATAACCCTGTGACGAAACGCGCCGCTCTTCTTTGGATCTTCTCTATCTCCTCCGTCAACCCGATCTGGTACGGATCCCACACTGATGAGCAATACTCAAGTATAGGTCGAACGAGTGTTTTGTAAGCCACCTCCTTTGTTGATGGACTACATTTTCTAAGCACTCTCCCAATGAATCTCAACCCGGTACCCGCCTTACCAACAACTAATTTTATATTATCATTCCACTTCAAATCGTTCCGCACGCATACTCCCAGATATTTTACAGAAGTAACTGCTACCAGTGTTTGTTCCGCTATCATATAATCATACAATAAAGGATCCTTCTTTCTATGTATTCGCAATACATTACATTTGTCTATGTTAAGGGTCATTTGCCACTCCCTGCACCAAGTGCCTATCCGCTGCAGATCTTCCTGCATTTCGCTACAATTTTCTAATGCTGCAACTTCTCTGTATACTACAGCATCATCCGCGAAAAGTCGCATGGAACTTCCGACACTATCCACTAGGTCAGAAGGGAGAAGGCTAATCAGAAACAAATGTAACGGCTGCAGTGTCCCACTACTTCGTGATATCATCTATCTTCTTCTCAATATAGGTTAAACGATCTCTCAGAAAGACTGTTTTCTGATACTGTATTGTATGTAGTAAATTATCTTCGTTTGTTAAATGTATTATGGGCTAGACAAAATAAATACTTTAGAGAGTAACCGTTAATCCAACACATTTAATAAATGCTGGATAATGCATGTCAGTAATAGACTCTTCCAGCAGCTTTCGAGTATAGCACTGTAGCAGTAGTAGGTGCTGATTGATATCTGTATGATACACCTGTACAGGAAAATAACGTTCAGATAGATGACAACCAGCAGATACTGGCGGAAAATGAGTGGTAAATGAGAAATATTGCGAAAATTTACTGAAATATTCAGAAAATATCAGTGATAATGACAAAATGTAGATGGGTCTCTCCTAGAAATTTCTACAAAATGCGTGAGAATCAGTTATCAAGACAGGCATGTAAATATTTTTGAAAAAAAAATACATAGTATTTTCCTTCATATAAATAAAAATAGAATATGGAAGTAATCTTTCTTTAAGCATAAATAAGGGACACTACTTAGGAGGCGAAGATCTATACATTTCAATTTTTTTCAAAAATCATGATTTGACACAAGAACTATGTCATTGTTTCATCAAAACATTACTTCTTTCGGTCAAACAGCAGCCGATCTTTAGGCATTAAGAACGACATTAATTCTTGCTCTTCACCCTGACAACACATTCACTCATGTGTCGCTCTGTTACTTTACTACATTTTATAATTTCGATAAAGCAAATTAGTAACAATGATTTCGATACAAATGATCGGGTTCTAATGCCTGAGCTTAATTAATGTCTTTATTAATGTCTGACCATGTTCCGTTATTTGACAGACACTGGAAGCGTTTAAACACAACTGGACCAAATCATGATTTTTTAAAAGTATGAAAGATTAGGATCTTAATTCCCAGTTGATGACAAGGTCATTACACACAGAACACAAACTCCGAACAGAAAAGTATGGGAAAGGAGAAAACTCCAGTCCGTTTCTATGGAACCACCCTGATAGTTCTCTTAAAGAATTTGGGCAAACAAGGGTATTTCAGTTTTTAAATAAGGTATTCATAAATTTGAGAAACAGAAAAATTTTTTAAGTATCTCGCTATCAAATGCTGCGGTTTCTGTGGTTTTAATATTTTGTGTTATAGCTGTTTTCCCAATTTGTTATCCGCAAGAATAGAGAACTTATTAGCAGATATCTTATTCACATTGAAAATTCACGACTGGGACTGTCAGACTCCTGTCAACAGTAAGATTCTTGGGACGGGAGGGACAAGAGCGGTGGTGCACGCACAAGTGCAAGTTTTGAAGTGAAGACGGTGTGGAAACCTGTTGATGTAGGAGTACCCATACTGCGCACACCAGATATTTCCAAACTGGGTGTCCCAACACCCCCGACGTGTAGAGAAACAGTAGCAAGGGCGTCGCAAGACTAGGAAATTCAGAGCGTGAAACAAATGAAAAACTTGTGATAATATAACACAGAACATCCTTATGTTTGTTGAATGTAACTATAGATCACTTATTAAATGAACAATTGTTATCTTGAATTCCACTTCGAAAGAGTGTTCATAGTTTTGCTGTGCAGTTTTCTGTAACAAATTCGTGTGAAAGTGCATTTTTTATTATGACCAATGAGAAAACAGTTAAACGTGGAAGTTTCAAATGGTTCAAATGGCTCTGAGCACTATGGGACTTAACATCTGAGGTCATCAGTACCCTAGAACTTGAAAATACTTAAACCTAATTAATCTAAGGACATCACACACATCCATGCCCGAGGCAAGATTCGAGCCTGCGACCGTAGCAGTCGCGCGGTTCCGGACTGAAGCGCCTAGGATCGCTCGGCCACCGCGGCCGGCTCGTGGAAGCTTGAGAAAGTAAGATGAGGTGAAGACGGATTTGTAATCTTCGTTAAGCCCATGTGAGTCACTGAATTCATAGAATTACTGAAAAGTTCTGTATCTGTGAAAAGGTGTTTAACGTATAATTATAATGAACTTAGAAATTAAATACGAAAGTAATAGTTTGTTACATTAGAACCTCTTTGGTACTATTAGTGAAAGCATGTCTCGTGAAATGGTATAGCGTTAAATTTTTGATGAAAATAAGACTTCTTTTATAATATGAAGTTCTTTATTGGTGCAGAGGACAAACCGACAAACCGAAAAAGAGAAGTCGCTATAGGGATCACGCGAAGTGCTGAAAACCATAGAAACCGCAGCATGTGTTAACAATGTATATACATTTTTTTCTGTTTTCCCAATGTGTGAATACGGTAGTAACACCTTCACCTTTTGTAGCCCTGTCGTTCTCAACTGCGTACAATATTACGGCATGCTGATAATTTTTGCCTTCGGATCGTCTAATTACAACTGAATGAAACAAAATTTTCGTGAATTACGCGTTTCGCCTTTGTTCTTTGCAAGACATCTTCAGCAGCCTCAAATACGTACATAATTTTTGTTTACACTCTGTAGTTCATAATCTATGAATAAATCGTCCCAAAGTGCAAACTAAATAGTATAAACAAAAATTATGTACATATTCCATGCCACTGAAGATTCCTTGCAGTTAATGAAGGCGAAACGCATATGGCACGAAAATTATGTTTCATTCAGTTGTAATTAGACGGTCCAAAGGTAAAAATTATGATCATACTGTAATATTGTGAATATTGTACTTAAAAATTGGATTTGTATATGTACAGATATTAAAACTCGATTTTTCCTGTTGTTTAATAGAAGGAAAATAAAAGCTCCACTGACCTTGCTGCAACTTCAGCGAAAAATGTCTGGGTAGAAAAAAAGCAAAAATTGTGTTTGTTCAAGTCTGTCAAAAAGAAATTTATTTCCAAGCAAACATGGATATAAGAGTGAGGTTCCGCCTGAAGACGAAAGAAGAGTGTAAACACAGAGTGACAATTCTTGAACTATATGCAATAAAATCGTCGTAACCTCTGAACGGTTTCCGTTAGGACCTTCAAACTGTACAGTTGGCCGCGGGGCATGATGGGAATTAGTATGCGTATTATTATTTGGTTTAGCGCCGAAACCCATTTTCATTTGGATGGGTTCGTAAATATGCAAAATCGGCGCATTTGGGAGACTGAGAATCCGCTATTCGCAATCGAGATATCTCTTCACCTACAACGGGTGGCTGCGCGGTACGCAGTGTCCAGCCACGGAATAATCGGTGCAATATTTCTTGATGGCACGATGACTACCGAACGGCACGTGAAGGTTCTGGAACATTATTTCATCCCCATCATCCAAAGTGATCCTGATTTCGACGAGATATGGTTCATGCGAGAAGAAGCTCGACCTCATCGAAGCAGGAGAGTGATGTACTGGAGAAACACTTCGGGGACCGCATTCTGGCTCTGGGGTACCCAGTGGCCACTCGCATGGGCCTCGATTGGCCGCCATATTTTGCGGATCTGAACACACGCGACTCTTTTTGTGGGGCTATATTAAAAACAAAGTATACAGTAAAAAAACCCAAAACCTTTGCTGAGCTGGAAACAGCCAATCAGGAAGTCATAGACAGCATCGATGTTCAGACACTTCAGCGGACATGCAGAATTTCGCTATTCGTCTGCGTCACATCATCGCCAATGATGGGAGGCATATCGAACGTGTCGTAACCTAAATCCGAATATCTGTAGTGACGTTTACATGTTCAATAAAGTGTGTGCACACCGTAGTGTGTAACTAACTTATGTTTGTTTTTCAGATAGTTCAATAATTGTCACCCTTTATATAGACGACACAAAAAGAAAGGAAGGAAGGAAGCTTATTGTTTAACGCCGCATCGACAGCAAAGTCATTAGAGGCGGAGCACAAGCTCATCTACATCTACATGGATACTCTGCAAATCACATTTAACTGCCTGGCAGAGGGTTCATCGAACCACCTTCACAATTATCTATTATTCCAATCTCGTATAGCGCGCGGAAAGAATGAACACCTATATCTTTCCGTAAGAGCTCTGATTTCCCTTATTTTATCGTGGTGATTGTTCCTCCCTATGTAGGTCGGTGTCAACAAAATAATTCGCATTTGAAGGATAAAGTTGGTGATTGGAATTTCGTGAGAAGGTTCCATCGCAACGAAAAACGCCTTTCTTTTAATGATTTCCAGCCCAAATCTTGTATCATTACTGTGACACTCTCTCACATATTTTGCGATAATACAAAACGTGCTGCCTTTCTTTGAACTTTTTCGATGAACTCCGTCAGTGCTATCTGGTAAGGATCGCACACCGCGCAGCAGTATTCTAAAAGAGGACGGACAAGCGTAGTGTAGGCAGTCTCCTTAGTAGGTCTGTTACATTTTCTAAGTGTTCTGCCAATAAAACACAGTCTTTGGTTTGCCTTCCCCACAACATTTTCTATGTGTTGCTTCCAATTTAAGTTGTTCGTAACTGTAATAGCTAGGTATTTAGTTGAATTTACGCTTTTAGGTAGACTGATTTATCGTGTAACCGAAGTTTAACGAGCTCCTTTTAGCACTCATGTGGATGACCTCACACTTTGCTATTTAGGGTCAACTGCCACTTTTCGCACCATTTAGATATTTTTTCTAAGTCGTTTCGCGGTTTGTTTTGATCTTCTGGTGACTTTATTAGTCGATAAACAACGGCGTCATCTGCAAACAACAGATTAGGGAAGGACCGAAAAGTAAATAGACCGTGTCTTTTCACAGGAACCATCCCGGCATTAGCCTTAAGCCAGGGGTCTCCAAACTACGGCCCGCGGGCCAAAACCGGCCCGCGAGGGCTGGCAAACATGCCCGTGTTAGCTGGCCGGACATCCCCGGTATCCGGCCCGCCAAATATTTGAGGTGGTGCCTGTACTGGCAACAACTGAGTTTCGAGGCCTATCGCGACCAATACATCGCGACATTGTCGGAGCTCTATCTTTACAAAGCGGAAGGTCATGGTTAAACTTGTGGCTATCCACAATAAACAGACAGACCATACTCTGTGCGATAGTGAAAAAAAAGAACGGTTAACAGACTAGTTTGGCGAAACCATTTTAAGTAAACAATGCTTTGCATTTTATTCTATTCAGGAGTCTGGCGCAAGTCTTTCAAATGGACGCCACTTCGGCGACTAGCCTTAGTAATCAATCATTATGAAAGATACTTCTTAAACGAGGTTTCACTTTCTTTTCATTACGTTGTAAAATACACATAGCAAGTAAATCGTATAAAATATTTTTATTTAAAGGCAATTTAAAGAAAATACAATACCTTGTGTACATAATGATATTGGATATTTTAGTTGTAACTGATGTATAAAAGTAACTGTAATTAATTTATATCTTGAAAACTCACAGTGTTAGAGTATTCACGCAAAGAAATTTAAGATCTTAGTGATAATTAGTGACTTTTATGTAGCTGTAACTTTCCTTTCATTATTACCTCCAGTTGCTGATCAAGTTTACTGGTAGAGATAATCATCAGCGACTTCAAATGCTCATCACTTAATTTTGATCTGTAAATACTTTTTGCATGTTTCATTTTGGAGAAAGCTTTTTCACACAAATAAGTAGTGCCAAAAGCGGAAAAAAAAGCCACGGGCGAATTTATGTAAATCTGAAAACTGTGGGGATGGAACACAATTACAAAATTCCATTAATGCTGAATTTCAATGTTTTTCTTTTAAAAAAAAGTCGCTACATTAAGGCTTAAACGATTTAGGAAAATCACGGAAAATCTAATTCTGAATGGCGAGTCGGGGTTTTGAACCTCTGTCCTCTCAAACGCGAGTCCAGTGTGCTATCTACTGCGTCTCCTCGCTAAGTGACGCAAGGAGAAAAAGAAAGAGAAAAAGTAGTAGTTGGTATGGCACTCAAATCGCCGAACACGCAACTAAAAACGTAGTAAAGAAAGGAGAGCATCCACATTGGTGAGCTTCAAATGGATTCAGTTACCCTGAATAATGAGCTGTGTGACTCGACCGTACCTACGCGCACGAGGTGTGATACGTAAGAGATAGCCGTGTTCAAAGCGTGAGCCCTGGACGGCTGCGGCCACTGTGTGTGTGTGTGTGTGTGTGTGTGTGTGTGTGTGTGGACTCCCCCATTACGGCGGACAAAACGCAGGCCGCCCGCCTCACTTCAAACAGGGCGCAGCAGAGCCAGCGCCACGGGCCGGCCGCCCGGCCTCAATAAGCACGTCACGGCCGCTCGCTTTCAGGGCAGGAATCCCATTGTGGGGAGATCTCCGCGCACAGTAAAAATCGGGCCGCCTCACCGATGCGGCGCGCCCCGCCCACAATAGCCGGCGGCGTCTCACGGCTCGGGACGCAGGGGTGGGCTCGGCCGCGCGCGCTCGCGCAACGCGCACAAAGGTAACGGCGGCGAGCCGTGACCACGGGTACACCAGTGGCGCGTCGCCTCGTCCAGCTGTGGCTGCCTAGCCGCGTCATTATCGCGTCGCGCCACGTTCACGTTACGTCGTTCCACTGGCAACACTTCCTCGGGAGAATTGCAGCAACGCTACGTACATCTACATCTATAAGCCGCAAGCCACCCTTCGGTCTGAAGCGTAGCGCCTTAACATCGCGGCTATAGAAGGGGGTCGTGAGGCGTACTTAGATGGCTCAGTCGGCACTGTACTTGCCCGCGGAAAGCCAATTGTGTGATTGGACTGAAAGACGCAGCATGTCATTCTCAATGGAGAGAAGTCTTCCGAAGTAAGAGTGATTTCAGTTGTGCCGCAGGGGAGTGTCGTAGGACCGTTGCTATTCACAATATACCTAAATGACCTTGTGGATGACATCGGACGTTCATTGTGGCTTTTTGCTAATGATGCTGTGGTATATCGAAAGGTTGCAACAATAGAAAATTGTACTGAAGTGCAGGAGGATCTGCAGCGAATTGACACATGGTACAGGGAATGGCAATTGAATCTCAATGTAGACAAGTGTAATGTGCTGCGAATACATAAAAAGAAAGATCACTTAACATTTAGCTACAATATAGCAGGTCAGCAACTGGACGCATTAGAAGTGATTTAAAATGGAATGATCATATAAAGTTGATCGTCGGTAAAGCAGATGCCAGACAGATTCATTGGAAGAATCCTAAGGAAATGCAATCCGAAAACAAAGGAAGTAGGTTACAGTAGGCTTGTTCGCCCACTGCTTGAATACTGCTCAGCGGTGTGGGATCCGTACAATATAGGGTTGATACAAGAGATAGAGAAGATCCAACGGAGAGCAGCGCGCTTCGTTACTGAATCATTTAGTAATCGCGAAAGCGTTACAGAGATGATAGATAAACTCCAGTGGACGACTCTGCAGGAGAGACGCTGAGTAGCTCGGTACTGGCTTTTGCTGAAGTTTCGAGAACGTACCTTCACCGAAGAGTCAAGCAGTATATTGCTCCCTCCTACGTATATCTCGCGAAGAGACCATGAGGATATAATCAGAGAGATAAGAGCCCACACAGAAGCATACCGACACTACTCCTTTCCACGAACAATATGAGACTGGAATAGAAGGGACAACCGATAGAGGTACCCAAGGTACCCTCCGCCACACACCGTCAGGTGGCTTGCGGAGTATGAATGTAGATGTAGATATCAGAAGGTGCCAGGTTCGAGTGCCGGCTCAATTGGACATTATAACCTAATCTTCCGTAAACGAAATTTCTTCCAGCAACAATATTCCAATGACATAGAAATCACTTTATTTAAACAGCTAAATGCAAAATTTTTCACAAATAATATTAATGTAAAATACGGTACTTGATACTGGATTACCAACTGACGATATAACAAATCTAGAATAAAGCCATAAAACTGTTCACAAATACACTCATGTTCATAAATTAAGGATAATTGCAGAATGTGGTGCCACACAACGTGGCACTACACAAAACTGGAGCTAATAGTAAAAGCACATATCGAACACACACGACACTTATCTGTGAGTCCACGGTATTGGTGATAAGTTGACAAAACCGTCGCAAAACACATGTGCTACAAAATGCCACTGTTTCTTGCGCATGTACCCCGACATCAATATGGGATATAATCACCATGCACACGTACACAGGCCACACAACGGGTTGAGACACTCTGGATCAGCTGGTCCAGCAGCTGCTGGGGTATAGCCTCCCATTCTTGCACCAGTGCTTGTCGAAGCTCCTGAAGTGTCGTGGGGGTTTGAAGACGTGCAGCGATACGTCGACCGAGAGCATCCCAGATGCACTCGATGGGGACTAGGTCTGGAGAACGGGCAGGCCACTCCGTTCGCCTGATATCTTCTGTTACAAGGTACTCCTTCACGATGGCAGCTCGGTGGGGCCGTGAGTTGTTATCCGTCAGGAGGAAGGCGGGACCCACAACACCCCTTAAAAGATGTGCATACTGGTGCAAAATTACGTCCCGCTACACCTGACCTGTTACAGTTCCTCTGTCAAAGACATGCAGGAGAGTACGTGCACCAACCATAATACCACCCCACATCATCAAACCACGACCTCCATGCAGGTTCCTTTCAAGGACATTAAGGGGTTAGTATCTGGTTCCTGGTTCACGCCAGATGAAAACCCGGCGAGAATCACTGTTCAGACTATACCTGCGCTCGTCCGTGAACATAACCTGGGACCACTGTTCCAAGTACCATGTACTGTGTTCTTGACACCAGGCTTTGCGGGCTCTCCTGTGACCAGGGATCAGTGGAATGCACCTTGCATGTCTCCGGGCGAATAAGCCATGTCTGTTCAGTCGTCTGTAGACTGTGTGTCTGGAGACAACTGTTCTAGTGACTGCGGTAACGTCCCGAGCAAGGCTACCTGCAGTACTCCGTGGCCGTCTGCGGGCACTGATGGTGAGGTATCGGTCTTCTTGTGATGTTGTACACTGTGGACGTCCCGTACTGTAGCGCCTCGACACGTTTCCTGTCTGCTGGAATCGTTACCATAATCCTGAGATCACACTTTGTGGCACACGGAATGCCCGCTACGACCTGCTGTATTTGACCAGCCTCCAGTCGCCCTAGTATTCTTCCCCTCATAACGTCATCATATGTGTTCTTTGCCCAATTTTCAACACACAGTCACCATTAGCACGTCTGAAAACATCTGCACACTTACTCGCTGCACCGTACTCTGACATGCACCAACACACGTCTGCGTATGTGGTCTGCTGCCAGCGCCACCCGGCGACGACCGCAGGTAAAATGCACCGCATGTCATACCCCGAGGTGATTTAAACCCGAAAACCGTCCACCAGAGCGTTGTTTCATCATTATCCTTAATTTATGAGCATGAGTGTATATGAAGAACGATGTATTGATGAACTGAAGCAAAATTTACATTTAGGTACATTATTATTATTATTATTTCTTACCTTTCTCAGAAGTTATGTCTGGTTAAAAATGGAAAGTGACGCGGACCTTGACTTCCTTTTAACTGTAAGGTATATGTTACATTGCATTTAGGAACTTTCGGGTAACTGAACATGTATCAATAATTACAGATTTCTGTAGTTGTATATATACGATTGGATGTAGCTGCATTGCGTTGATGTACTGGTAGATATTGTGTGGTATGGCGCCTGTAGTTGATAGCAAAATTGGTACAATGTGAACTTTATCCTGATGCCACATGTTCTTGACTTCCTCAGCCAGTTGGATGTATTTTTCAATTTTTTCTCCTGTTTTCTTCTGTATATTTGTAGTATTGGGTATGGATATTTCGATTAGTTGTGTTAATTTCTTCTTTTATTATTATTATTATTATTATTATTATTATTATTATTATTATTATTATTATTATTATTTATTATTTATTATTATTGTTATTTAAACTAACCTCTGAAGCTCTAGAGAAAGTTTTCGTATTTTTAAACCGAAAAAACCACCTTCACTCTGCTGATGGCGTAGTAGTTTGTCACGAATGAAACCGTGATACGAAAATTTCAAAAAAAAAAGTTGGATGAAATGAACTGTAGCTTGTTTCTTTACATGAATTTGTTCTAAAAAGTGTAGCACAAACTTCCACAACGAATGGAACAATTTAATAGAAGAAGTTTGACAATAAGCATGAAGATCAATAACAGTAATACTAAAATAACAACAATCTCGAAAAACATTATCAACTGAAAATCAATTCAAACAGCCAGTTGATAGCTATTTGTATTCAGGAAGCTGGAGACGAAGATTTGATGGACACCCAGAGACATAAACAGGAGAATAAAAGGTGGCGGTAGTTCTTTTGTTCGACGTCCGTTATGCTTGAAAAGGAATGTTTGCTGTTAGTGTGTATTACTAGTTTTGACTGATGACAATGAGGCTTGGACTTTAGATATGGAAATGCACAAAAATGTTTCAACTTTTTTTTTAGTCCAATAACTGACCACAAAAATATTTACAAATGAGACCTGAGTATACGCAGTATGATTATCACTTTGGGTCAAACCAACGAACACCGCCCGAACAGGCCTCGAAGGCCCAACGGTGCCGACTGGCCATCGTGTCATCCTCAGCCCTTGGGCGTCACCGGATGCGGATACACAGCATGTGGTCAGCACACTGCTCATTCGGCCGCTGTCAGTTTTCGTGACGGGAGCCGCTACTTCTCGGTCAAGTAGCTCCTCAGCTAGCAGCACAAGGGTTGAGTACATCCCGCTCGCGGGCCGGGGTGGCCGAACGGTTCTAGGCGCTACAGTCTGGAACCGCGCGACCGCTACGGTCGCAGGTTCGTATCCTGCCTCGGGCATGGATGTGTGTGATGTCCTTAGGTTAGTTAGGTTTAACTAGTTCTAAGTTCTAGGGGACTGATGAACTCAGAAGTTAAGTCCCATAGTGCTCAGAGTCATTTGCACCCCGCTCGCCAACAGCAATCGGCAGACCCGGTCGGTAACCCATCCAAATGCTAGCCAAGACCGATAGCGCTTAATATTGGTGATTTAAAAAATGGTTCAAATGGCTCTGAGCACTACGGGACTTAACATCTATGGTCATCAGTCCCCTAGAACTTAGAACTACTTAAACCTAACTAACCTAAGGACATCACACACATCCATGCCCGAGGCAGGATTCGAACCTGCGACCGTAGCAGTCGCGCGGCTCCGGACTGAGCGCCTAGAACCGCTGGACCACCGCGGCCGGCTTGGTGATTTAACGGGAACCGGTGTTAACACATTGAGTCGGCACATGTAAAAATGGAACAGTCACATACAATGAAGCCTTTCACGACCGGATGTCATAGCTGCAGACGAGTCTTTCGGGCTCTATGGTTGTGTTCGAAGAGACTTTCCCGTTCCTGACGTTTCTTCCAGAGCGGCGATTGACATTTTCGGAGGTGCTCCTGGCGACGCTGAGTCTTGCCAGCTTAGTCGTCAGGAGTCAGCGCCGCTAGGAAATGTTAAGTGCAACACCGGACTAAGCAACAGGAAGCGAAAAATCTCTTCAACCGCGGCCATACAGCCCGGAACGCTCCTCAGGTAGTCACAGTTATCAGCCAAACAAACTTCATCATACTCTTATAAAATTTTAGTACCATGTCCATAGTTATAACAGACACGCTTACACTCTGAGTGTAATCAGTTTCTGCAGAACTTAAGCATTCGAATATCATCGTTCGAATGTGTAATTAGTGTGGCGTTTGATATTGGACTGGTTGAATGAAGTGATGCTGGATGCGAAGAGGTGGCTTTAGCCCGAGGTGCATATTGTTCTATTCCACTTTGCTTTGACCACTCTATAAAAATTTCACGCCTAAACTTTGACGGCTGAATAGCTGTCGATGACAACCAGGTCACTAGAAAAAGTTGATTGTTCAAATAGCGTGATTATTTTAAGCAGAGGGAAATGTATCAATAGGTCAGTGTATAATTTGGGAATTTTTGATCCTGTTATACTGGTATTTTGTTTCTTCGCTTACTGAAGTTCCTCTTTAGGTACTTAATAATTTATCATCCAAACAGCTCTCGTGATTAAACACACTGCTTTTCTTACAAATTGTTCATACCAGTATTTTTGGGATAAGCGACTTGTATTCTGAGTACATGTTCTTGAGGTTTTGAGTGTTCGAGATCATGCACTTCCCTTGTAAGAAAACACAACCACTGCCCCAGGCGACACATGACTTCTAAACCCGCACGAGTGTTGCTTGCCGACTGCCCCCCTTCTCTAGTTCCAAACAAGTGCAGGGCGACACCTGCCATCCTTGGAAAACGATCTTGTCCTACGGCCGCCTCCACGACCAATTTAGGATGATTTGGGGACGAGGATCCCAATATCTCCGGGCTAGAGAAAGGTCTCCAGACACTGAAAACTGGCTCTACTATACACAAAGCACATGACGAGCACAAAGGCGCGGCTACAAAGCGATATACACGGTCCAGTCACATTAATGTGACCAATCAGTCAAAAGCCTAAATAAGCATCTGTTAAAGCTCGAACGTGCAGGAATAGAGTCAACGCTGTTCTGGAAGATACCAACAGGAACGTGGAGCCATACCGTCACTAACGCCGCGACCAGCTGCATTAGATTCCTCGGCTGAGGATCCATGGTCCGAACGGCCCGATCCAGATGAGGCCACGAATTCTCAATTGGGTTTGAGTTCGGGGAGTTTAGCGGCCACGAAGGAGAAGTAAAATTCTGGTGCTCTTCGAGCTGTGTGACACGTTGCCTTGTCCTGCTAGTAGATGACATCGTGCCGAGAGAAAAAAAATCTAGGAGTGAACATGGTCCCCAAGGATAGATGTATGTACTTACGTTGATCTATTGTACCTTCCAAGATGGCGAGATCAGCCAACGAATACCACGACCGTAACACCCCGACGATTGTTGCAGAGTGTTTGCTTTCAGACGCTTTATACCGTACATGCCAACGGCCATCTGTCCGGTGGAGCATAAAATGTGATTCATCTGGAAAGGCCACCTGTCTCTACTTGGTGGCGGTCCAGTTGCAGTACTGGGGTTGGGGTTGGGTTGTTTTGGGGAAGGAGACCAGACAGCGAGGTCATCGGTCTCATCGGATTAGGGAAGGATGGGAAAAGAAGTCGGCCGTGCCCTTTCAAAGGAACCATCTCAGCATTTGCCTGGAGCTATTTAGGGAAATCACGGAAAACCTAAATCAGAATTTCCGGATGCGGGATTGAACCGACGTCCTCCCGAATGCGAGTCCAGTGTCTAACCACTGCGCCACCTCGCTCGGAGCAGTACTGGCGAGCAAATTCCAGCCTGAGTCGCCAATGAACAGCAGTTAGCATGCGTGTATGAATCAGGAGCCTTCTGCGGAGGTCCATACGCAGCAACGTTCGCTGAACAGTTGGGGAGACACTACTGGTAGCCCTTGATTCATCTGGGTGGGCAGTTGCTCAACAGCTCCACGTCTATTCACCAGTAAACATCTCCACAGCAATCTTTCACACCTGTCATCTGTGGCCTGCGGTGCAACACAGTAGTCTCGGCGCAGATTTTGGACAGAGCCATTTCCCTACGCACTATATACAGGATGATCAAAAAATCAGTACAAATTTGAAAACTTTATAAACCACGGAATAATGTAGATAGAGAGGTAAAAATTGACACACATGCTTGGAATGACATGGGGTTTTATTAGAACAAAAAAAAAAAAAAACAAAGTTCCCAAATGTCCGACAGATGGCGCTGGACAGCAAAACTGCTACCGTGACGGGTGAGAGGTACGCTGATATGTTACAGAAGCGCATCATCCCCAGCCTGGCTGATTAACACCTGCTGGAACGTACGATGTTTATGCAGGATGGCGCTCCGCCCCATATTGCTAGACGCGCGAAAGATCTCCTGCACGCGTCGTTTGGTGATGATCGTGTGCTCAGCCGCCACTTTCGTCATGCTTGGCCTCCCAGGACCCCAGACCTCAGTCCGTGCGATTATTGGCTTTGGGGTTACCTGAAGTCGCAAGTGTATGGTGATCGACCGACATCTCTAGGGATGCTGAGAGACAACATCCGACGCCACTGCCTCACCATAACTCCGTACATGCTTTACAGTGCTGTTCACAACATTATTCCTCGACTACAGCTATTGTTGAGGAATGATGGTGGACATATTGAGCATTTCCTGTAAAGAACATCATCTTTGCTTTGTCTTACTTTGTTATGCTAATTATTGCTATTCTGATCGGATGAAGCGCCATCTGTCGGACATTTTTTGAACGTTTGTATTTTTTGGTTCTAATAAAACCCCATGTCATTGGAAGCATGTGTGTCAATTTGTACCCCTCTATCTACATTATTCCGTGATTTATTCAGTTTTCAAATTTATACTGACTTTTTGATCACCCGGTACTTGAGTCACAGTGGCATGCGAAAAGTTTGCATACTTTGTTGTTTCGGAAATGCTTCCACCCTCGGCCCGAAAGCCAACGACCATGCCCATTTGTGTGAGTGGTTATTGCAGGTTAGTGTCGAACATAGGCAGTCGTCACATTAATGTAACTGGACTGTGTGTTGTAGGTCCAGGTGCGACGCGCAAAATGAGCACATAAGATACATCTACTGTCGACTTCACTTCCTGGCCCGTAAATCCCGCACCATGTGAGTTAACGAGAATTTCGCTCTCATTTAAATATATGGCGGAAATAGTCAGCCTTCAGCAATTGTGAAACGAACCCTGTCGTCCAGGAGCGTGTGCTACAAAGAGCGCAGATTCGCCACGAGATGGGGAAATTCACAGGCGTCTATTGGACTGAAAGAGGCCTAGGTGTTGTACTGTGCGAGTGAGACAGACGAGAACCTACGTCATAGGGAAACTCCGTAGAAGCCTTTGTGGCCAGGGAGATGTAGCAGTGTTAAATATGGCGGACCTAAGATCGGCCATAAAGGGAAACATTTATGAAAACTATTTAATTCTGCAGTAATTCAGGGAATGAAGCTACAGTAATTTTAATCTACCATCCTTCATAAATTTTCATGGTGAACCCGATAAAACATGAATATCGATATACAATAGTTTAGGATTTAATGTTAAAGTGAAATTAAGAAGTTTTGTAACAATGACCTGAATGCTAAAATCTGAACGCACGTTTCATATAGAAGCGCATCATTAGAACGACAGATGTTGTAAATATCAACTCTGTAACTTTATTTATTTACAAGATATAGTAAATTTACATTATCAATATTTTCAGTTAGGCATCAGATCATCATTTCCTCCACACAAAACACATTGAACGATAACAACATGACATCTTACTAAATCGTTAGAATGGTTGGTTGGTTTAAAATAGGGGGCAAGGGACCAAACTATGAGGTCAACGGTCCATTGCTCCAAATAAAATAATGCCAGAAGTGTGAGAATAAAGCAGTCGAGACACATAACACAAAACGGAAAGAAAGGAGAAACCACAAGAACGAAGGAAAGGCAACGAACACTAAAAGGAACAAAAGAGGACAAGAAAACAACAGAGGACAAGAAAACAACAGAGGACAAGAAAACAACAGAGGACAAGAAAACAAAAGAGGACAAGAAAACAACAGAGGACAAGAAAACAACAGAGGACAAGAAAACAACAGAGGACAAGAAAACAACAGAGGACAAGAAAACAACAGAGGACAAGAAAACAACAGAGACGCTAGAAACAGAAGAAGTATAACAAGAAAGCAGATTACAGTGGCTGGCCGACCACGAGAATGAAAAGGAAAAGCCAGCCGCTCTGCAAGACATTAAAACCTCCATCCTAAAAGCACTAGGGTGGAGGACACAGAGGGACAAAGGACATGCGCTGAAACTTAGATCAAATTATCAAACCCACCCACAAGAATAAAACGTAAAACCAAATCAGCCAATGAGGGGTTGTCAAATAAAATGAGCGGTATCGAGTCCGGAAACACAATATTTCGTCGCTGGTCAGTCAAAGTAAGATAGTGCACCAGAATTTGGGCCACTGTCAACCAGGCGCCGCACCGACACAGAAGCAAGAGGTAACCGTGGGTCGCCCAAGCGTGGCCAATGCGGAGCCGGCAGAGGACAAATGAATCCCTGCGAGAGGCCCGCATGGAAGACGTCCACACACTCGAAGTCTCCTTAATGAATAATAGAATATTTGTTGTAAAGTTTAGTGCATAATAGTTACTTTTGTTCTTTATTTATTTATCAGAAAGCACATTGGTGCAAGGCTACTGCCTATGACATTCATAGTTAAGAAGGAAATTGTATTGGTTTTATCTAAAAGTTTAACGGTTGTTATGTAATGGATTCCGTAGAAATGTTGGAACACGTGAGGCAATACTGACCCTACGACTTATCTTAGAAAGTAGATTAAGGAAAGGCAAACCTACGTTTCTAGCATTTGTAGACGTAGAGAAAGCTTTTGAAAATGTTGACTGGAATAGTCCCTTTCAAATTCTGAAGGTGCCAGGGGTAAAATACAGGGAGCGAAAGGCTATTTACAATTTGTACAGAAACCAGATGGCAGTTATAAGAGTCGAGGGACATGAAAGGGAAGAAGTGGTTGGGAAGGGAGTGAGACAGGGTTGTAGCCTATCCCCGATGTTATTCAAGCAGTAAAGGAAACAAAAGAAAAATTCGGAGTAGGAATATAGAGAAGAAATAAAAACATTGAGGTTCACCGATGACATTGTACTTCTGTCAGAGACAACAAAGGACCCGGAAGAGCAGCTGAACGGAATGGACAGTGTCTTGAAAGGAGGATATATGATGAACAACAAAAGCAAAACGAGGATAATGGAAAATAGTCGAATAAAATCGGGTGATGCTGCAGGAATTAGATTAGGGTATGAGACACTTAAAGTAGATGAGTTGCTATTTAGGGAGCAAAATAACTGATAATGGTCGAAGGATATAAAATGTAGACTGGCAATGGCAAGGAAAGCGTTTCTGAAGATGAGAAATTTGTTAACACCGAGTATAGATTTAAGTGTCACTAAGTCGTTTCTGAAAGTATTTGTATGGAGTGTAGCCAAGTATGGAAGTGAAACGTGGAAGATAAATAGTTTAGACAAGAAAAGAATAGAAGCTTTCGAAATGTGGTGCTACGAAGAATGCTGAAGACTAGATGGGTAGATCACATAACTAATGAGGAGCTATTGAATAAGATTGGGGAGAAGAGAAGTTTGTGGCACAACTTGACTAGAAGAAGGGATCGGTTGCAAGGGCATATTCTGAGGCATCAAGGTATCACCAATTTAGTATTGGAGGGGGGCGTGGAGGTAAAAATCGTAGAGGGAGACCAAGAGCTGAATACAGTAAACAGATTCAAAAGGTGTAGGTTGCAGTAGGTACTGGGAGATGAAGAAGCTTGTACAGGATAGAGTAGCATGGAGAGCTGCATCAAAAAATGGTTCAAATGGCTCTGAGCGCTATGGGACTTAACAGCTATGGTCATCAGTCCCCTAGAACTTATAACTACTTAAACCTAACTAACCTAAGGACATCACACACATCCATGCCCGAGGCAGGATTCGAACCTGCGACCGTAGCAGTCGCGCGGTTCCGCACTGAGCGCCTAGAACCGCGAGACCACCGCGGCCGGCTGAGAGCTGCATCAAACCAGTCTATGGGCTGAAGACCACAACAACAACAATGTAGAATAAGCTGTAGCCAATCAGATGGACGGCTTCAGCAAAGGGAACTGCCCTAGGCAGTTGAGCGAGGATGTTCGGCGGGCGGGAAACGCGGCCGGGGACGGGCAGAGAGGAACAGTACTGGTGCAGACGTGAAAGCGGACAGGGCAGTTCTGGTCTAGACGCCAAAGGGTACAGTGCTGGTGGAGGCGCGAAAGCGGACGGGCGGTCTTTAGGTAGCTAGCAAGTGAAACGACATAGAAAATGTCGCGTTGTGTGGTATCGCGGGACTTGGTCTCTGACTCTCGCGCCTGGTGTGAGCTCTACCTTTTCGCGTAGTTAAGGAGGTGAAGTATTGGACATCCAATACGCGATGAGATTGTCAATGATCGAACTGAGTCTAATGTATATGCTCTCGAGCGTAACAATAATTCTAAATACGACCTCTTTCGCTATTAGTTTTCTTTCTGAATAAACATTATTCTAAACAAATCGCAACTGTGTGGCCTACATCATTTATGGATCGTTAATCTAGTTCCCGATATTATTAGTGCTGTCGTTATCTGTTGTATTAACGTTGTATGGTTCATACAATCTCGCAAACTTGCCATCAGCCAGACAATTTAACCAAAGGGTCACCGCATGTGAGCCCATACATCTTTGGGATGTTAGCTCGCAAACCAGCCACACGGTATGTCTGGCACATGGGAAAGCGGGAATGTTGACCGGGCGCCGGAGAGGTTTCACGTTCCGATGCACACACGCCCCGCATCCCGGCTACCACAGAGACGTAAACAAGTCGCTGCTGGCGGCTTAATGTGCGTCCAGTTCATAGGTCTCCCGTGACCCCGGCAGGCGACGGCGGGCACCACCGTGACCCTGCGCGCAAACCTTCTGTTTGCTTCTTTGCAACGAGTCGCATCTGCTGCGTGCCGCTGGCAGCTGCTGCATTACCGGTAAGTGTAAGCCGGCTAGAACACTGTTAGGTTCGTTCACGGTCTAAGAACACAACGGCGGACCAGTAACAGAGACCCATCTAAAAGGCAGTGTTGGTTAGTGGAAACTTGATATTTAATTTGGAATTTCATTTGCATACTGGAAAGACAACGAGACATAAGTTTTACACCCTTTGAGGAGGGCGTCAGTGACCAGAATGCCCCTACTGATGTCCTCTTACTCAGCCCGGAACGTTATGTCTGGCCTTCAGAAACAACACACTACGTTTTCATATTCTTTCATTCGCTACACGCGAGCTATTAGCACTACAGAAAACATGAACGCGACCTTTTTGTAGGAAATTTAATGTACAGGGTGATTCAAAAAGAATACCACAACTTTAGGAATTTAAAACTCTGCAACGACAAAAGGCAGAGCTAAGCACTATCCGTCGGCGAATTAAGGGAGCTATAAAGTTTCATTTAGTTGAACATTTGTTCGCTTGAGGCGCTGTTGACTAGGCGTCAGCGTCAGTTGATGCTAAGATGGCGACCGCTCAACAGAAAGCTTTTTGTGTTATTGAGTACGGCAGAAGTGAATCGACGACAGTTGTTCAGCGTGCATTTCGAACGAAGTATGGTGTTAAACCTCCTGATAGGTGGTGTATTAAACGTTGGTATAAACAGTTTACAGAGAATGGGTGTTTGTGCAAAGGGAAAAGTTCTGGACGGCCGAGAACGAGTGATGAAAATGTAGCACGCATCCAGCAAGCATTTGTTCGCAGCCCAGGAAAATCGACTCGCAGAGCTAGCAGAGAGCTGCAAATTCCACAATCAACTGTATGGAAAGTCCTACGAAAAAGGTTAGTTATGAAACCTGAACGTCAACTACCCGAGGCGATGGATCGGCCGCCAGGCAGCCAGTGACAGAGCACTTCATCACTGGCCTCCAAGAAGCCCTGATCTTACCCCCTGCGATTTTTTCTTATGGGGGTATGTTAAGGATATGGTGTTTCGGCCACCTCTCCCAGCCACCATTGATGATATGAAACGAGAATTAACAGCAGCTATCCAAACTGTTACGCCTGATATGCTACAGAGAGTGTGGAACTAGTTGGAGTATCGGGTTGATATTGCTCGTGTGTCTGGAGGGGGCCATATTGAACATCTCTGAACTTGTTTTTGAGTGAAAAAAAAACCTTTTTAAATACTCTTTGTAATGATGTATAACAGAAGGTTATGTTATGTTTCTTTCATTAAATACACATTTTTAAAGTTGTGGTATTCTTTTTGAATCACCCTGTAGTTTAATTTTGTACTGGAATACGTTTTCGCTGGAGATCAAGGTTTTAGAATTCGAAAAACGTACAAAAGTGACCTTCAGGCTCACCTCCTTCCTATCGCTGTACATTTCCGACTACACGAGCTACTGCCGATATTCTATTCGACGTTTTTTGGTCTCTATTGACTGGGCTATTATCCCATGAGCATAGTCGGCTATTTCATTAAGATTATTAATTTAAAATTGCCCATGGGGGTAATGAAATAAAAACGAGTTTTGTGAACGATACGCTAATACTAAGTACGTTGGCAATTCGATCCAAACTTAATCCTTACAAGCAGAGTGGTTTCGTAGTTAGAACGCCTGACGAATTCACAAAATTGTTAGGTAAAATTTACACAAACGTCATTTTTACAATTTGTAAGTGCTCGACTAAGCTGGTGGCGTAATAAGGTGAGTAATGAAACTCACGAAAGGTTGTATGTGGTAAATAATTGTTACAGCCGCAATTTTTTTATAATAGTGGTAGGGGCCAATGCCGTGCTGTAAATTCTGACCGGTGGAGGCTGAGTGTAGGAGTGAAGGTGGGGGTGCGTTTGAAGGTCGCTTGTCGCTTTTGTGTGTTTTTCTTGGATAACTCAAAAACTACGGCCTATAGAGAAAACGTGTCCCAGTGTAACATTTATCTATTAGATTTCTGTCATTAAGTCCCTGCTCTGTGGGAATAATAGTTTGCGCTTAGGATGCGAGAGAATATGAAAAATCTTGTGCGTGGTTTGTGAAGGCCAGATATATCATTGCAGATTTCATAAGACGACATTGGTAGGGACAGCTGAACTACCCCGTGTACCACTCGCAGCCACGCCGCCAGGTCGTCCTCTTCGCTGTTAGTCACAGGACATTTTACTCTCAGTTCTACATTTCTGGTGTTGTAATTTCCGTATTGACTTCAGTCCACTAATGAGTGTTTTAATATCAGGTATGCATGACATAGGAGTTAACACGGAATATAACCTGATTTAAATCAGGGGGTTCTGACGTTTAAGGTTCAAAGTGGTAACGTTTGTCGTGACAGGTACTGTCTGCGCGGCGATAGAAAATCGCTTCAAATTTTTGACCTTATTATATAAACATGTAAAAAAAAAAAAATCACATTCACCTGTGGTACAGACGTCTGTAGAAGCTCTAAGCATGTTACAAAACTGTTGTTCAGTTTTAATTGGAGGCAGAGGTGCATTAATTTATTTTGGCCTTGAGACACGGAGAGCTGTGCATATGCAAAGGGAAGAGCACTGCTCGACCAGGAGCGTCCGACCAAAGTGTCGAGCGTATCTGAGATGCGTTCACGCGGAGCTCTCAGAGTTCCACAAGATGGGCAGACCAGGAACTTTAACTTCCTATAACAACGGTATGGCGAGTTCCGAAACGACTCGTGCATATGAAGCCCTACAAGTTGCAGATACTGCGTTTGCTAGCCATAACAGAAGGTAAGAATTTTGCATTTCTGTCCTCCATGATATGGAGTAGGACACATTCTCTGAACGGGTCATCTTTTCGGACGAATCGATGTTTACCTGTAGTGTAAAGTAAACCGCCATTACGTAAGAAATTGGGGATCACAAAATCCTGGTGTCGTCATAGAATATGAAAGAGACTGACAGAAACTAAATGTGTTTCGTGCCGTTCTGTTCACAAAGTTCACTGACCTTTCTTTTTTGCGAAGGAAACTGACAGGAATGTCATGTTGCAAAATCTGTTTGTTTCTCAGATTGACGAGGATTTCAGTGGTTTCATTTTCATGCTAGATGGCTCCCCGCCTCACTTTCTCCTTGAGGTGCCTCGTTCTCTGAACACCACCATTCCACAATGTTCGATTGGAAGAGGTAGGCAACAAGAACTTGTTCATTGGTTTTGGGCTCCCAGGTCACTAGAACTCACACCTTGTGAATTTTTTCTGTGTGGGTGCTACTCTACAAGAACTGAGAAATCGAATTGTTAGTGCCGTCGATTCAGTACACAGGCATCCGTTGACTCGTGGGTGATGTTTCTCGAGCAACGGATGGTGCTCATGTTCAGTTTATGGTGTAGTGTCTGAGCAAATGTAAAAATCTGGTCCTTCCTGTATACAGGGACATGCGCAAAGTGTTTCTGTCTTTCACAGTTTCTCTGTAATGAACAACTGAAATCTGTTCTTTCTTTTTAAGTCTTCCTGTCCTTTCCTCACCACATCACGTATCACAAGCGTCACCAATCGGTATTGTACTTCGCGGTGAGCAGTGGTCATAACGTCTTGCTCACCACGTATGTATTAATCACCATGTATGTATTAATCACATATTGTCTATTACGAATTTTCCTACTTTCTCCGCGTAATATAATGACATGATGAAAAGGAGCTGTCACGAGTTCACGCCGTACCCTTCGTCGCTCTGCGTCGGCAGCAGAGCCTTGGCAAGAGTTGGACGTGGAGTCCCGAGCGCTTGTCTCGTCTCGTCTTCGCCCGGAGGCAGCGGGCGTTCTCAAGTTGCAGGGGCGGAACTTTGTAATCGCCGCGCCTAGAAAGTGAAACTCATTTATCATATTTAGCTAATCGAGGTGGGTGGCATTTAGAGCTATTAGGGGAGCAACCCCATCGTACCCCGCGGAGAGGCGGAAAGCGCCAGACAGCCTGATTAAAAAGTTCTGCACTCTGAACTCCAGCATCGCGCCACTCACGGTTCGGCGGTGGAAACTGTAGTGAGAAACCGTCCCCTGCCCCTTCCCCACTGGCTGTTTTGTGGTTCAACTACGGTAGGAGTACTGTGATGGTGAGAGTTGGTGTGGGTGAGGGAGGGGATGTGGGAAGGAATTGAATTACACAGAACTTCCGCGGCAGCTTGTTTATAACCGCATTCAGTTCCAACTAATGTCCATAAGCGCGCCGCCCTGATTCTTAATACGAATCTATTCTGGAATGCGTTTTGATCCCTTAAAGTTTTTTCCCCAGACAAATGGATGATTACGGTTAGCCTTCCAGTCCAAGACGAGGCCATTCGAGACTGTGGACCAACTTATACCGGACTAATCAGAAAAGAATTCGAAAATGGCTGTTCCAGAAACATTACCCGTATTTGCCTTCAAAAAATGGTTCAAATGGCTCTGAGCACTATGAGACTTACCATCTGAGGTCATCAGTCCCCTAGAACTTAGAACTACTTAAACCTAAATAACCTAAGGACATCACACACATCCATGCCCGAGGCAGGATTGGAACCTGCGACCGTAGCGGGCGCGTGGTTCCAGACTGAAGCGTCTAGAACCGCTCGGCCACACCGGCCGCCGTGGCGTATTTGCCTGAAAAGATTTATGGGAACAGTCGAACACCTAAATTACTGTGGCTTTGTACAGGGCTATAACCCCACTGCTGTGTACCGTCTAAGTGACGCAGTGGACTCGCCCTTAGTAGAAGTGGAGTTCACACCCCGTCCGACCATACTGCTTTAGGTTTTCCACGATTTTCCTAAACCACTGGAGGTAAGCAGTCCGCCTCCGCATCCGAGTGGTCGGCGTAGACAGCTATCATGCGTAGGAGCAGGACTCGATTCCCAGTACTGCCAAGGACTTTTTCTTGCTGGAAGAACTAGTAAGGGGTGAACTGAGCCTCTTGATGCCAAATGAGGAGGTACCTGGATGACAAGTAGCAGCTGCAAGGCCTGGAAAGCCGGCGAAACGGTCTTACGAGCGGTGTGCTGACCACATGTCTCTCAATACCGCATCCGCAAGACCGTTTGCAAGTTAGTCAACAAGTGGATTTTAAGTCCTTTAAAACTCTGGCCTTGGTCTCTCAGCAGCTGCAGGCGAATTGGCCTTTCTGACGCTCACCTATGGGCTTCCGTCCACTGATTCAGTATTACTTTTCCGTTTCTGGATCGCAGTGCTAGATCGACAGCGTGTTTCCAAATACCTGTTAATGGTTTCTAGTGTATGTAGAGAGAACGCAATAGATCAAGTTCTGATAGCGAACTCATCGGTGGAATCTTAAGACTTGGGACATAAAATAAGTTTGAAGATCTGATCACCTTCGAATCTCACGCTGGAATCTTGTAAAGAAGTCGAGTTTTAGATGGATCTTTTACGCGCTGATAGCTAACTTCATAGTATTTGTCGACATGGAAAAAGCGTTCGACAGTGTAAAATGGTGCGAGATGTTCGAAATTCTGAGGAAAATAGGGCTGAGCTATATGGAGAGACGGGTAATATACAATATGTAGAAGATCCAAAAGAGAATAACAGGGGGGGATGACCAAGAACAAAGTGCTCGGATTAAGAAGGGTGTAAGACAGGGACGTATTCTTTCTCCCCTACTGTTCAATCTGTACATCGAAGAAGCAATTATGTAAATAAAAGGAACGTTCAGGAGTGGAATTAAATTTCAAGCTGAAAGGATATCAATGATACAGTTCACTGTTGACATTGTTATCCTGAGTGAAAGTCAAGAAGAATTACATGATCAGCTGAATGGAATGAACAGTCTAATGATTACAGAATATGGACTGAGAACAAACCGAATAAAGACGAAAGCAACGAAAAACTTATCAGGCTTTGTGGCCACTAAGTACGAGTAGATGAAGTTAAGGAATTCCACTACCTAGGTAGCAAAATAGCCACTGATGGACGGAGCAAGGAGGACATAAAAAACAGACTAGCGCTGGCAAAATGGGGATTCCTGGCAAAGAGAAGTCTATCAGTATCAAACATAGCCCTTAATGTAAGGAAGAAATTTCTGAGAATGTACGTTTGGAGCACGGCATTGTATGGTAGTGAAACATGGACTGTGGGAAAACCGGAACAGAAGAGAATCGAAGCCTTTGAGACGTGGTGCTACAGAAGAATATTGAAAATTAGGTCAACTGATAAGGTAAGGAATGAGGAGGTTCTGTGCAGTATCTGCGAGGAAAGGAATATATAGAAAACAGTAACAAGGAGAAGAGACAGGATGATGGGACATATATTAACACATCAGGGAATGACTTACATGGTGCTAGAGGGAGCTGTAGAGGAAGACAGAAATTGTAATACATGCAGCAAATAATTGAGGACGTTGGCTGAAGTGCTAATCTGAGACGAAGATGTTGACACAGGAGAGGAATTCGTGGCGGGCCGCATTAAACCAGTCAGAAAACAGATGACTCAAAAAGAAAAAAAAGAAAGCAACAAAAAGATTTTTTGCATCACAGAAATTTTAGTACAAAAACTCATCAAATATGACACTATTCCATAAGAACAACAAAACCAACTATCGCGTGTTCCCATTAGTTCTCCATCAGCCAATCACAGCACAGGGGTAGCGGCGTGCTACGTCACAACAATGCAGATCTCCTATTGAATTTTTAATCATTGAATTAAGGTGACCAGACGTCATCATTTTCTAAGGACTGTCCTTTTTTCATGCTTTGTCCACATTTGTTTTGAAGCTGATTGAGGACAACAAATGTCCTCATTTTATTTTTGTCCTCAGTTTTTGAAGTTTTCCAAAATAACTGAAGTAGAAAGAACGTGCTGAACAATTTAAAGTAGAACACAATATGCAAGTGCAACCAAATTTGGCATCAATTATTTATTGAATTGCAAGAAAATGCAGTATACACTAATGTGAAAATTATACTGAGACAACAGTTTACAAGTGCAAGGCATACAGTTTCTACAATTGTGTCCCGTCGATAAACAAGTCATGACACTCTCTTCCCTGTAATTATTTGCCTGTAAATCAAATTTTATGAAAACAACGGTTCATTTATTAGAGAAAAGACAATGTACGAGGGCTATCCACAAAGTACATTACGTTTTGGAATTAAAAACAAATAAAGCAGTGTCAAATTTTTTTATTGTATGCAGATGAAAGCCACACTTAAATACTACTTTTCTACATAGTTGCCATTTAAATTAAGGCACTTATCGCAGCGATGGTCGAGCTTGGAAATTCCTTCGTCGTAAAATTCGGCCGCCTGCGCCTGGCGACTGTCTTTTGGGACAGAAAAGGTGTGATTTTTGTGGATTTCCTGGAAGGAAGCACTACAATAAACTCTAAAAGGTCTTGCAAACTCTGCACAACCTCAGAAGAGCAATACAAAACAAGCGCAGGGGAAAGTTGGGCTCAGAAATCTTGCTGATTCACGACAACGCCCGGGCCCACAAGGCAAATGCCATTCACGAAGTTCTCGAATCTTTTAAGTGGGAGTTGTTTCGTCATCCACCGTAAAGTCCCGACCTGGCACCAAGCGACTTCCACTTATTCTCAGCAATGAAGAAGTGGTTGGCTATGCAGCGTTTTGATGACGACGCACAGCTTCAAGAAGAGGTAACCACGTGGTTGAAGGCGCAGGCGGCCGAATTTTACGGCGAAGGAATTTCCAAGCTCGTCCATCGCTACGATAAGTGCCTTAATTTAAATGGCAACTATGTAGAAAAGTAGTATTTAAGTGTGGCTCTCATCTGTATATAATAAAAAAAATTTCCACAACTTTATTTATTTTTAATTCCAAAACGTAATGTACTTTGTGGATAGCCCTCGTAGTTCTTTTCTCGTGTTGCGAGTCTCACTCAGAGAGAGAATTACAGAGATACACCAACTCATTTCTACGTATGGGTACAACGAACTGCACTTACCTTTTACATCTTTAGATAGGTTGAATGAGAAGTACGGAACCTAGCTTGTGAATTCGTAATCGAGTGTCCTCAGGAAATAATAGTAGAACCACTCAATACAACTGATGCTTGACAAACGATCGGCAAAGATAAAAAAAGAGGGACTGGGAGATAATCGCAAGCCCGGATGTAACACTTTGCAGGGATGCGAAATGGAATGGTCGCATATATTCAGTCGTGGGTAAAGCAGGTGGTAGACTTCGCCTGGCTGTGAAAAGCAGTGTCCGGCGAAAAAGTTATACTGAGTGGCAAAAGAACATAGTACACCACAGGAAAGAATGAGAAACATGGTGAACAATGTGAAGAAGGTCAGAACGCAAATTTGTCCTTAGATGCAGTAATAAAAGTGGTAGTGCGACCTCCAGACCAGATGTGAGAAAACGCAGATCAAAAAATCGTAAGTAATTACTTTTTTACAAAATAATCGCGACGTGGTTTCATAATCTAAAACTAAGAAAACTGTATCCTTATATATCCCACTGATTATGCCTTAGAACAAGATAAGGCGAAACGCGTATGGGACAAATAAATTAACTAACAGCAGGAAAAGGCAGTTTTATTTACAAAGCAAGTACTTATATCCCGAGAAAGTGTGTTAAAGTTTCAAGAATCGGCTTTAAATGATTACTTTAGGAGTACACTACAACACCCTACGTATCGCTCACATAGGGATCGTGAGGATAAGATTGGAATAATTACTGAACGCACAGAGGCATTCAGGCAATCATTCTTCCCGCACTCTATACCTGAATGGGACGGGAAAATAACCGTAATACCTGTGACAGGTGGACGTACCCTCTGCCATGCACCTCACGGTGGCTTGCAGAGCACAGCTGTAGATGGAGGAGAAGCAGCCAGCTCACGTGCCTCGCTCCAGTGCTCGGCAGAGATGAATCAAAGTTATGTTTGTTTCCGCTTTGTACTCGTAACACGACTGCTTTAGTTTTGAGGTAGGTACAGGAAATTTGTTTGCATCCGTCAAAGTGAAACGGTACTGTAGTTTCCGCTCCGTAAGCAGCAGGTTTCGCTGCTCGCTCGCACCGGGATATACAAACGGAGGCGGCTCCGCCGCCAATTTTATTACACGACGCGGCCGGCCACGGGTGCAACAGAACCCATGTGGACGGGTGGAAAGAAATGTGTCAGGCTTCATAATACGTATTTATATGTGTCGTGTATTATGCATTTCTTGTACGTGAATGTACACATGAACTTTCCTTATCCTCCTCACACCTTTCCGTAAAGCGTGGCCAAATCTTAGTTGGGAAGTAGTTCTGTAGTATAGTAGTGACAACCTTACTCCTGGGTAGGGGATCAGAGAGACAGCGCAGGCAGGTAAAAGTCAAAGACTTTCCAGTGTAACAAGATTTGGGGTGGAGAGGATTGTCACGGCCAAGTGGTTCGACCACCCCCTCCACCGGGGCCCAGGAAGACCTCCGTGTGCCCGCCATATTCTAGGAGTGTTACAGGAGACGGGTAAGTGAGCAGACGCGCCCTCAGTGCGTCTGTCTCAAGGTTCACGCTTGGAACAGAGGTATTTTAATACTTTTACTAATTCTTTTATTTCAAGCTTCGGATTGTGTAAGGAAATGAATGTTCTCGTTTAATTTCGGAAATTTGACTCCCTGTGTTAATGTGTCTGGTCCCCAGTTTGCCCGTTATCCTCCTCACATAGTGGATGTCCTATGTAAAATATTGTGAGACTTTGGTGGTATACATTTGGCCAACGCAATTCCGTCTTGCCCATAGAAATGTGCGTGCAGATTAGTATATAATATACCCGAGCTATAAGTTGTAAAATTGTAATGTCTGTAAACTGGAACAATTGTTCAAATGATTCAAATGGCTCTGAGCACTATGGGACTCAACTGCTGAGGTCATTAGTCCCCTAGAACTTAGAACTACTTAAACCTAACTAACCTAAGGACATCACAAACATCCATGCCCGAGGCAGGATTCGAACCTGCGACCGTAGCGGTCTCGCGGTTCCAGGCTGCAGCGCTTTTTAACCGCACGGCCACTTCGGCCGGCCGAACAATTGTTGCAATCGCTGTAAAGTCGGGTGATAATGTTTAAAATAAATAGGTAATCAACTGTCATCAATCATTAACATACCTTAAAAATCACAAAGAAGTCAAGTTAAAGGAATTTATTTAAAATAAAAGATATAGAATGCAGGGACCCACACATCAGCGTGTGAGCCCTCCAGCCCCATGCCTAGTATCGTACAGAAAGGGCACGCTCTCTAGGTAGCGCTCTCAAGCTCCCCTCCCCAGTTATCCGTTGCGCAATTTTCATTCAGGGCTTGACGACATCAACTTTCATCTGGCGTCCCTAGCCAAGGAGGTTTGACGGTAATCTTTCAAAAGTAAGTAACGAGTTATTAAGTAACTTTCAGTATGCTTTTGAAAATAATACGATGTTTTAATTTCTACTCGTTTTCAAATTTTCTGATTTCCTCCATTTTTTCACTATTTGATTTGAAATTAATTTTTCCGCCCTTTGCCGCCACTAAAATTTTGGCACGCTAGGCGGCTGCCTAGACTTGCCCAATGTTAGAGATGGCCCTGCAAGTACCGAGACATCACGCACACTACAAAGCGCGGTAGGAGGGTCTCGGGAGGAGCGACGAGTGACAGCCACGAAGCGCAAGGCTGCAGACACGTCAGACCCGTCATCTGGAAGCGGCTATGGCTCGGATTCAATTTAGCGGAAGGCGAGGCGAGGCGGGTAGGGGTCGGGATCGCGTCTCGTCGTTCTGGGGCCACCTGGCGCTGGCTGCGCCTGTAGCGCGCTCCGCTCCGGAAGCGGGCGGTGTTTGCGGGATCGTCGGCAGGGTTCGCACGCGGTCGCATTTTCCGCGTGGCCGGGCGCGCTCTAAAGGTCGCATTCCTCCTGCCCTGCCAGCGCCGCCATTCAGGGCCGCCGCCGCTGCCGCAGGGATTTGAGCCCCACGCGTTCTGATCAGGGGTGTACAGCGCGCCGCGGACCGGCGGCCTGGCGGGCGTGCGCCCGGGACCCGAAAACAGGCACGCGACTGCGGTTAGTGCAGAAGTCGCGGCGCGAGGGCAGAGAATTTGCAGCTAACTATGACGAATGCACTTAACACAAGTGGCAGTGAGATAGCAGGTAACTGCAGTGGAGCAGCAGTGATAAGCGCCGGAGAGTTTATACCTTATTCCACAACATCAGCGGTTAGAAATGAGATACATTCGCTTCGCTGAGGCACGGTCTACTTCCTGACCATGGACCTTACACAATGCATTATACCTCACATGTCTCATGTAAAAGCCAACAAAGTACACTGTTGGCCATTAAAATTGCTACACCAAGAAGAAATGCAGATGAAAAACGGATATTCATTGGACAAATATATTATACTAGATCTGACATGATTACATTTTCATGCAATTTGGGTGCATAAATCTTGAGAAATCAGTACCCAGAACAACCACAACTGGCCGTAATAACGGCCTTGATACGCTTGGGCATTGAGTCAAACAGAGCTTGGATGGCGTGTACAGGTACCGCTGCCCATGCAGCTTCAACACGATACCACAGTTCATCAAGAGTAGTGACTGGCGTATTGTGACAAGCCAGTTGCTCGGCCACCATTGACCAGACCTTTTCAATTGGTAAGAGATCTGGAGAATGTGTTGGCCAGAGCAGCAGTCGTACGTTTTCTCTATCCAGAAAGGCCCGTACAGAAACTGCAACATGCGGTCGTGCGTTATCCTGCTGAAATGTAGGATTTCGCAGAGATCGAATGAAGGGTACAGCCAAGGGTCGTAACACATCTGAAATGTAATGTCCACTGTTCAAAGTGCCGTCAGTGCCAACAAGAGGTGACCGAGACATGTAACCAACGGCACCCCATACCATCACGCCGGATGATACGCCAGAATGGCGATGACGAATACACGCTTCCAATGTGCGTTCACCGCGATGTCACCAAACACGGATGCGACCATCGTGATGCTATAAATAGAACTTGGATTCAAAAATGGTTCAAATGGCTCTGAGCACTATGCGACTTAACTTCTGAGGTCATCAGTCGCCTAGAACTTAGAAGTATTTAAACCTAACTAACCTGAGGACAACACACACATCCATGCCCGAGGCAGTATTCGAACCTGCGACCGTAGCGGTTGCTCGGCTCCAGACTGCAGCGCCTAGAACCGCACGGCCACTCCGGCCGGCGAACCTGGATTCGTCCGAAAAAATGACGTTTTGCCATTCGTGCACCCAGGTTCGTCGTTGAGTTTACCATCGCAGGCGCTCCTGTCTGTGATGCCACTTCAAGGTAACCGCAGCCATGGTCTCCGAGCTGATAGTCCATACTGCTGCAAACGTCGTCGAACTCTTCGTGTAGATGGTTGTTGTCTTGCAAACGTCCCCCTCTGTTGACTCAGGGATCGAGATGTGGCTGCACGATCCGTTTCAGCCATGTTGACAAGATGCCTGTCATCTCGACTGCTAGTGATACGAGGCCGTTGGGATCCAGCACGACTTTCCGTATTACCCTCCTGAACCCACTGATTCCAGATTCTGCTAACCGTCATTGGATCTCGACCAACGCGAGCAGCAATGTCGCGATACGATAAACCGCAATCGCGACCGGCTACAATCCGACGTTTTTCAAAGTCGGAAACGTAATGTTATTCATTTCTCCTCCTTACACGAGGCATCACAGCAACGTTTCACCAGCCAACGCCGGTCAACTGCTGTTTGTGTATGAGAAATCAGTTGGAAACTTTCCTCATGTCCGCACGTTGTAGATGTCGCCACCGGCGCCAACCTTGTGTGAATGCTCTGAAAAGCTTATCATTTGTACATCACAGCATCTTCTTCCTGTCGGTTAAATTTCGCGTCTGTAGCACGACATCTTCGTGGTGTAGCAATTTTAATGGCCAGTAGTGTACTTGTCGGAAGATAGGCCCTACAGAGCCTGTCGCAGTACACTGCAGACTTCTCACACAATTCAGACGACTAGAGCCCGTATACGAGGACTTATAAAATACGATTAGAGACGAAACGGCATAGAAAGACATCAATAGTATGGGGGACAAATGGTTCAAATGGCTCTGAGCACTATTGGACTAAACATCTGTGGTCGTCAGTCCCCTTGAACTTAGAAGTATTTAAACCTAACTAACCTAAGGACATCACACACATCCATGCCCGAGGCAGGATTCGAACCTGCGACCGTAGCAGTCGCGCGGTTCCGGACTGAGCGCCTAGAACCTCTAGACCACCGCGGCCGGCTATGGGGGACAAGCTCCAAAACCTTGTATCTTCAGTACACTGATACGGGGCTGTAGATAATTTCATAGGCATTTCTTTGGTATCTGGGTGTCACGAACGCGTCAGCGCCTTTGTACTGTTTGAAATTATAAGCACGCAGTCTCATTAGTGATGCGGTGTCTTCTGCGGGCTTGCTTGGACCATCTCTGCTTTGCAAAATGCGCGGAAGATGATGCGCATTGTTAATCGTGAGAGAAGGAGAGAGTTGAGGGCATTGGTGTGTCACGAATAGTAAGTATGACATAGGCCGAGCGGTACAGCCGCATTTATAGTCCGAGGAAGTGGAACGCGTTTATTTAGTGACTAATTGTTTAAGATGAGGAAAGTGATTCAAGTATTCTTAGAAAATATCTTATTATGATTATTTTGAAGAGTGATAGAAAATCATTTCATATAAGGTAATTGATTTCACATTTTGTATTTTATTGCGGCAGCTTGGAATTACGCATTCTTGGTTCAGACATCCAGAGACTTGAATACAGGGAAAGATGAACATCCACGCATAATTTTCAGTTTGAATTTCGGGGTAGGAATAACTGTTGAACATTTAAAGTCATTTTTACGAGCTGGATTTTTTTGAAAGATATCATTTGCTGTTGGAGAATATTGAAGTCTGTTCCTCAGGAACGGTAATTTTTTTATGTATTACTGTCTGTGAAGCAAAAAAGAGATAATTTTCGACATAGAACTTTTCCACTCAGAAAACTAGTTACATTTGTTGTTATAATTTATCGCAAGTCACTGTCAGCAGCCAAAGTCCGTGCCAACATAAGAGTTATAATTTTTATTTATTCAGATTTGTTATGAAGCAAGTATGTTTTGTCTTTTTTTAAAAGATAGGCGCATTGCACCGGGTACATCTTAGTTGTATCTCAGCAAATGCGACGCGCTTCCAACAGAAGTACAATGTCACGGTTTTTCCATCGCGCAACATGCAAGCCAAAATTAAATAATAAAAAAGGGAACATTGAGTTTTTCCAGGGCCAGTTTATCAGTTTAAAGATTCACAGTGTCAAATTCAGACTGTAATCTTGCCACTACGAAAGCTTGAACAGACAGGCAACCAGACAGGTACTTTGTAGATACTTTCAAATGGCTCTGAGCACTACGGGACTTAACTTCTGAAGTCATCAGTCTCCCAGAACTTAGAAGTATTTAAAGCTAACTAACCTAAGGACATCACACACATCCATGCCCGAGGCAGGATTCGAACCTGCGACCGTAGCGGTCGCGCGGTTCCAGACTGAAGCGTCTAGAACAGCTCGGCCACACTGGCCGACTAAAATACAAAAATTACGAAATTACAGACTAATAACCCATCGAGATTCCATAACATCAAAATTATTCTTGGTTGCCTCCATTCATAATGTTAAACTGGGAAAACTAGAATGAGGCACTTCTTGATGGAATGTATCGGAACCACCTTTGTTTTCCTTTTGTGGTGGTGCAATGCTTGTCTATAGTGCAGAGAAAGTTGAATTGTGAATTGAGGAACTTAAAACGGAAAGTGTGAAAGTAGAGTTCAAAATAAATTATGGTATGACAAATATAATGCGTAAGTAATCATGGAAAAAAAATTAGCACAAACTGAAAGAAAGAAATTTATTGTGACTTTTGAAGAATTACAGACTTATCTTTTGCTTATTACGTAACGGTTAAGAGCTGGACGTTACCTTAGTGTCATTGCATTAGTGTCATTGCATTAGTGTCATTGTATTAGTGTCATTGTGTTAGTGTCATTGTGTTAGTGTCATTGTGTTAGTGTCATTCTGTACGTAATTTTTCTATGGTTACCAAACTGGTAATAATGGTAATAGACAGAGATGTGAAATATCACAAGACCTTGTCACCCAAGTCCAGTACCCTTAAAGGCAGGCAAGCTACATGTTTAGCACTTATTTGTAAGCTATACACAATTATTTATGAAAATTAATAGAAAACCCGTTAGGTAACCAGTGCATCTTTGAACTGATATCACTGATTATTTTTGGACTATCATTATTGCAGATAAAGAAGTCAGTCTGAAATTCGCCTGGAGTTGCATTACGTATACGAGAGCTGTTCGCAGAGGAAGGTCCGATCGACCGCGAAATGGAAACCACAGTGAAAATCCCATGAAGTCTCGCGCGAATGTGTTGAACTGTGTCCGTGTATGCCCGTCGATCGCATCACGACGTTCTTTTCAGGTCTGAGCGCACAGTGAGCACGTAAAGATGCATAGGAAACAGTGTCTGCCGCCAAGTATGACAGTCTGAGAGAGATTTCGCCTAATTTCGTGCAGCCCACACAATGCAACTGTCATGCATTTCCTTCTTCATGACAATGTTCGGCCGCGCACTGCAGGAGCACTGAGGCCACATCTCCAGCGTTTTAGATGGGAAGTGTTTGATCACCCACCATACAGCCCGGACTTAGCTCTCTCCGATTTTCATCTCTACTCAAATGAACCTCTGGCTATCAAGCCAGCGTTTTGGCAAAGACAACAAGCAGCAGATCAGCATATACAATTGGTGGAAAATACAGGCGGTTGCCTTATACGACAAATGTATGGGAAAGTTGGTACAATGCTACGACGTGTTTCAGGCGGAGCGGTGATTGTGTAGAGAAGTAGCTGGAAGGTGTAGCTATCTGTTGCAAATAAAACGTTCTTGATTTTCACTATGGTTTCCATTTCGCGACCGATCGCATAATACTTTCCGGTTAGCTCTTGTACATAGTAATACACCCAGTAGGTTTTTTCTGTGGAAGATGGTAGGTCAAACCTTAGTGGTTAACGAGCTAGAAGAAGGGGACTAGTGTTTTCCAAAGAGAATTTTTATCGGTCGGTGGTCGGAAGACCTGGAGTCCAGCAAATCTGAATTTAGGAAGTGTGCAAAACGTGGAATTGCAAGGTTTCCTTTTAATTAACATTCGATCAGAAATCATTTGCTCTTCGGGAGCCTCTGCCGCCTGATTTCCACAATGAGAGCCGCAATCTACTCTGCCCGCTTGCCACAACGACTAAGCTGAAGTATTGCGATATTAGAAAAGTTCCAAGCTGATCTGCGCTTAACCGCTGGCGAGTGTCGTTGGCTCTACCAGTGTTTGGTCCTGCAGCCTCTTCAGCCTCCACCTGCAGTACTATAGTGAAATCGAGCCACAGCAGTGAGACAAGGTGTACCGACATTAAAGTCATTTTGTCTCTATTTGCCTACTTCAAGGTACAATCTGAAAACTTTTATTCTAATTTCAGTGAATAGTCTGCTTTAAATCCGATCACGTGTGTGATGCATACCCTTCTCTAATACCTTCGGTTTTCAATTAACATTACGACTATCACAGGCACTTTGTGATTACAACTAATCCACTTGCGCGATTATTAGGATATTTTCCCGTGACTCATATTCCAGACAGGCCACAGCCCTTATTATATTAATGTTGCCACTGTTTGCCATTTGTTTTGCAAATAATGTTACTGGAATAAATGAAAGTAATTATGATGTACGTTTGAGAGGTGGCAGAAGCCCCCTATCATATTTCTATCTTACTCCGAGTAATTCGATTTTCCTCTCTAATTGCATGCGGTGAAAAGTTGATATTCCTTCACACGCGGACTTCTCACGCAGCGTCTCTCGTCACCCGCGTGGTCCGGTGACAGGCAGGCTCTGCGGATCTTGAAAAGGTTAAGCCGACGGGTGTGAGGGAGTCGAGTTAACGCTTTCCAGACGCCGATATTGTCATAATAGCGGCGGAGACACGCCCGCAGGGGCCTGAAGGAGCGGCTGGGCTAGAGATTCCACTACTTCGCAGAAACTTAGCGAAAACACTTTCTGGCGGGCTACCAGCGAGGCTTGGGAATGACTTGTGTTCCCATGCAGCCTTGGCGGGCAAATTCCCGTGTTTTCTGCAAAATTGTAACTGTGATTGGCTTGCTCAGGGCATAGCTCCGTGACGTAGCAAAATCGGCACAGAAATTGGCGCCAAGAATCTCCATTGGTGGAATGGTAGTGCTTTGGCAATAGAGTGGAATTTTCCGCTGGTTTCCGAGTTGCTGATTGGAACGTTTAACCATGGCCACTATCGTGGGGGCGGGAATGTTCTGTGTTCGGTTTGTACGGGTGCTCTGATGGGAGTCGCCCTCGCCTTTCAGTCGGAGTAGGTCACAAGACTGAGCTCTCGCTGCTCTGGACAGCCTGCCTTCCGTTCGCTGCCTAATATACTTTTATTTAATTGTAATTGTTTGGCGAAGTTGCTGAAGTTTCGACTTCAACGTAACTTTCCGAGTACAGTTGGCAATTGAGCGTTCTGCGTACAAGCGGCCTATGTTGTCTGTCTTGAGCAGTTTTGGCTAAAGTTGACTGTATCGGAGTTACTGAGTGACTTCGCTTGTTAAAATCAATCACTGTACCGTCAGTGATTGTGTGGCGAGCCTTCTTCGTCTCCCTCAGAGACGCATTTGTATTGCTAGGATGTCTTTAGAACAACCAGACCAGGATAATTTGTTTCGGGCTATACTCGCGACATTATCATCACCACGACGGGACGTCGAGCCAACCAGCCATCGCCTCCGGTACGCCAGATCGTGTCCTTGCAGTTAAGAAGACAGCTTAGTAATGTACGTCTGCAGCACCAGCAAAGCAGGCAATTTTGCTAGGTGATAATCAGAGCTCAGCAGAGCGCGCCTGTTCGTCTTTTCTAACTTCGTTCTGTCTTGGATGTTCATTGTCTGAGTTCTCACTATTGTAGCAGCAATTAATGTTGGGTTGGCTGTGTGTTTCTCTTAAGATTTGAGTTGCAAGGAATTGGGTACACATACCACTTCGTCGTAAATGTCACAATCTAGTTTAGGGACAACTTCACCTTCACAGCATTTATTTGAGTATCCACTTTGAGCCAATTTGATGTATTGTAAATGTTTCATGTGTTTTGTTTATTATTTTGAGTTTAGTCATAATAAATCATATTATTATTTTGGACAACACTTTCATTCTGTTAATTGGTAGAGCAACCCTATCATTTCTCACTACGTTAATAAATTTTCCTTTATTTAACATATTTATCAAATTAAATTATTGCAGGTGCCAAACTCTTTTCTACTCCACTTGCAGGGTCGATTACAGTCAGTCCGCGTTTCTTTCTAATCCATGTGCAACAGCAAAAGTCGGAGTTAGAATAGGGGGGGGGGGGGGGGGCTTAGAGCATCATTTACATATGAAGACTCTAGAAGAATTTAGTGTTAAATACACTGCTAACACCGGCACCTCGCACGTTTCATTTAGTATTCATCAGCTTCCCCAGTCATCATTTTGGAGGACATTCCCGTATTATTGAGATACCTGCTGGGCTTTCTTTCCAGTTAAAAAACCAAGCCACCTTGCAGCTGCACCCAGCTCCCGTCTGTGACCGAACGACTATCTCTTAACACCTTATTACCAAAAATAATGCAACGCAATCCACATAGTGCCTAGACAGAACAATTTAGATCATGTGTGTTTGGAAGACAGCAATATGGTTCGATGAATCATCGTTCACTTTCTCCAACGATAGATTGACACTACGTACACAGTGGAGGCATGAAGGATCTTACGATTTCTGCTGCCTATCGTCAACACAATGTGGACATGAGTTTCGTGGTTCTACAGTTACTTTATAACACTGAACGATGACCAAAAATTCCGTGAAAAATTAAAAAGGACAGACTCTTCCAGGATGACATCGCCACAGTCTCGGCTGATACCTCTGTTCAGGTGTGATCTGATGAACATGGTAATGAATGTCAACATCATTCTGCCCTGCCAGGTTACCAGCTTTGAACAATGTGCTTCTGGTGAAAGCCGCTTCTGCGTTGGAAACAACGCAGGAATCTCCCGTTGCTATCCTGTGTAAGATCTCAATACATGTAGTTTACCGTCCTTCGCTACCTGTCAGGAAGCGTCACATGTATGGATGAGTGAATCTGAGGGTTCTTACTGACTGAAGTGCAGAATTTTGTTTGTGTTTATGTTGTTACAGATATGAATGTAAAAAGAAGGTTCAGAGGCAAAAAAGTATGCATTTACGTAGGCTGACACTTACGAATAATAACAAGTGGGCTGCTACGCATGAAGTTCCCATCAACCAGACCAATAAACAGATGCTACATGCCCTCACTTCATGTGAAACTACAGACTGTATTGGATTTAACCTAGGTCTTAGAAACTGCACGGCACCGCTTATTCTCGCATTCTTGGCGGAATACTGATGGTGTACTGAGATTCCAAAAGCAGATATTTCATCAGCCGCCTCCGAGGCGACTGGACAGTCAACAAGTGATCTTAGTTACATGGATGGATGATCTGTTGTGTAAAATACTTACTTTGATAGACACCTGTATTTGGCTCGCCATTTAAACACTACACACTTGATCGATCGCTAACCAGACTGATGCAACCATAAGTGATTTTAACCAGCACGGTTGGGAGCGTCAGCGATCTTACATGTGATAATTACTTATGAAGAAACAATCACAATCACAATGGCAAAATATCATTTAATTAAATTGGCCAATTTCGACACATACAGTAGCCCATCTTCAGATTGATTGCGCTGTGAAGATTGTAAGAGAGTATGGTAGTTAGGAAAGTCAGTCCTGCATAAGACGTGCAAATATTAAACTAAAAACGTGATGTTTTACGCAGCTCCAGCACTCTCATATTACATCCTAATTTCATGAAACTCTACAACACTGTTTTAACAGTGGTTTTATAATCTGGATGTTTGTTGTTCCCCAAAAGATTGGCCGCCACTACTTTAAATAAAACCAAGTCGTTTCTCCCGCTGGATTCATTGTACTTTCAAACAAACTTTCATTAAACTTCTCATGTCCAGCCCCACAGAGATCCCTTCTTCAAATTTCTCTTAAGATACTTTCGGAAATGTTGTTACCAAGTCCAGGAAGGTGTCAAAACATTTTGAAAGTGCTTTAGTGAACATATTTAGTAATCCAAGCTTGATTTTGTAGAGGCGGTAGTAGTACTTGCTTTGCCCACTACATTCAAATCCCCGCATACTGTCCAAGAATGTTTTTCATATTTCAAGTATGTCAACATAGCGTTGAGGCTGTCGTACATCTCTTGATGGTGTACTGAAAGAGCAACAAGTTTCCTTTATTTAGAAGTAAACTTTTCAGTCTACGTTATGACGAGTCTATAAACAACAACCACTGACTTGTTTCGAAAGTGACATTAAACAATTGCAATACTCTCTCAATATCACAACAAACAACCATATGGTCTTCTTCTTTATAGAATTTTATTAATTGCTTTTCTCTGCCCCTGTACCAAGAGAACGATACTCTGGGCACTAGAATGTATTTTGCTTCCAATCTTGACACAAGGAATTCGACGCCATCTTCTGTCAGATTCAAGTGAAATCTTTTAGTTCGTTTTGAATAAACAATTCTGGTGCAGAATCTTCTTCCGGTATGTAATCATAACCATTGTCCCAATGGTATTCTGAGCTGCACTCCTGTTGCAAATCTTCAAGAGCGGTAAGTGGAATAATAACAGGGACAGATTCGCCAGACGTAGCAGATCGTAAGGCTGAAGAAATGTTTGGATATTTTATACCCTTGATACCTTTTGCTTTATGACCTTCAATGTTCAACATACAAAAATGCCTGTCTTCTTCATGTTTTTGTGGCTGTCTTCAAACAATGGGAATTTCAGAAGCCATTGATTTCCTCTTCCGATTTTTTCGCAGTCGCAATCTCTCAACACATGTGCGGCATACCTTGTGCGGTGCCCTTCCATCGCCTAGATCACCAGGCCTTATAACGAAGTATGCTTAGCACACATTATTCACGAAACTTTTAATGTCCTGCCTCTTTTTAGAAATTACGTAGCTACACCAAACAAACATATTACAATCCGTTTGGGTTATTCAAACACTAGCGGGAACTCATTTCTAAAACACTGCAAAAAGCAGCACAAACATAACCTTACAACACTGTGGCATGTCAAAAATGAATTAATGTTCCCTGCCTAGCAAACACATGAGTGTCACTAGTGTGGTGAAATATTCCATCTTACTACAGTAAAATTTCCATTACTTTCAACAAAATTTGTCTCTGTGGAATTTAACGTTCAAATGAATGAAAAATGTTATACTTGATTTGTGAAAAAACTGTACTTGATAGGAAAAAACTAGGATCAGATCTGAAATCAGCACAAAAACGTGCTTCGGGTACAGCGGAAGTTACGAAAACGTCAAAAAATCATCTTGCATAGTGTTACTTCTTTATCACTGTTACAGCCACTGTTAATTATTGTTCTTACACTACCTCAATGCAGCACCTAAGAGCTGGACTGTTGAACACTTGCATGTGCAATCTGCGTTACATATCTACATATTAATTAACAAGGTGAATCTACCAGTTCATACACGCAAGCACACTATTTCAAATCCGACTGGGGTGAAAGTATTATTTCTTATGTATAATTATTTAGCATGCAATGCCGTCTCGCATTAGAGAGCTGAAATCCTGTTAAGTGTACTGGAAAGTTTTAGTTAAACTATTCATGTTACACGGATATCAGCCAATATTGTCTGCTTAGGGATCAAATAATTTAATTATGACAAGAGAATGCCTAGAGCGATGTTCGAGCACGCGTGAAGCGTTTCGTATCAGTAGCTTGCACACAAAATAATGAGACATTCAGTAATTCATGGCACGTGCAGTGTTACTTGTAATTAAAGAACCTAAAAATTCTTTAAGTAGAAAAGGATTAGAATATCTCATTGGTCGTCACTGAAATCTATTATATTTTTAGAAAATTATTTGATTACGCCAGGCGCAGAGATTGTAAAGTGTCGTTAGCATGACGCATAAGGAACAAGACAAGATTACAAAAATTATTCAGACTCTTTATAAATCCGTATCTGGGGTTAACTGGTTTCTATTGTCCTAGATAATTTCTACATTATTTTCGTTTTTTTTTTTTTTTTAAATATGAGCCCGTGAATTTGTTCTGTTATTTTACTGGGCATATTAATTTGTTCTATTGATGTTTCAAACTCCACAGCTACAGCTATTTCGCCTGCGAAATGTAAACTACTACTACTACTACTACTTACTGGTTTTGTCTCTCAGTTGAACAGCTATTATTTTGATATTGCTACACAACAATGCTTGAACACAATTTATCACGTATCACATTTGTATACTTATATTTTATGTTATAGTGGTTGATACCCATAATATTCTCCCATGTTCAATATATAAATAGCATAGGTGAAGTATCGCTACATCTAAAGCTCAAGCCCCCATCCGAAAATAGAATGTGAGCTGCAACTTTCTTATTACGAGATGTCAACGATGCTGATACCCAAGCCACAGAGGTAGATGTCTTCAGTTTATCACTAACAAGGCTTTAAATGAGAAAAAGAGTGCGAGGTTATCCAGTGTTCACCTACTGACAGTTTATGCAAGGCAGTGCATGACGAAGTGACATGTATAAAGGCCATATCTGCCAGAGCACTTGACTTTTAAATCTGTCTTCTGGTTGACCGATAACTTAACAAAAAGTTGCCACTAAACCCATTAAAATGAATGGTTTGCAGCTTAAGTTTGAAACGACTTCTTCAACAATTTATGTCTATTAATACTATGATTTATCAACATCAACATAGGAATAATCCTTACATCCGCCTGCGTGAGGCAGATGGGAGCGAACTTTCAGGACAACCATATCGAGGCATCAGCTATTTATTTGATATCTGAAGATTCTGTTTCAGATGATAGAGACCGCATTCCGCCAGACATACCATGGTTCGAGTTACTCATTTCCCAGACTGCACATATTTGCAGACCCATTTACAGTAAAATTGTCCGAAACGAATCGATATTGATTTTCTGCGTGTAAAATGAAGATGGTCTGAGTTTTGATTCTTGGTACCTATTTATAGGTGGGAAAACAAGACAAGAACGTAGGTAGGAAACAAGGCGGAAGAAATGGAGTGATGGAGGTAGGTGAGAAGAAATGGAGTGAGGAAGGTAGGGAGGAAAGAAAAGATACAAGGATGGTTAAAGAAAGAAAGAGGGGTGTAGGAGAGCAGCGAGATGAGTGAAGGTGAGATAGAAGACGAAGGAATAGCCAGAATGGGAAAGCGTGGTGGAGGTTTGATGGGAGACAGAGGTAGATGTCTTCAGTTTATCACTAACAAGGCTTTAAATGAGAAAAGGAGTGCGAGGTTATCCAGTGTTCACCTACTGACAGTTTATGCAAGGCAGTGCATGACGAAGTGACATGTATAAAGGCCATATCTGCCAGAGCACTTGACTTTTAAATCTGTCTTCTGGTTGACCGATAACTTAACAAAAAGTTGCCACTAAACCCATTAAAATGAATGGTTTGCAGCTTAAGTTTGAAACGACTTCTTCAACAATTTATGTCTATTAATACTATGATTTATCAACATCAACATAGGAATAATCCTTACATCCGCCTGCGTGAGGCAGATGGGAGCGAACTTTCAGGACAACCATATCGAGGCATCAGCTATTTATTTGATATCTGAAGATTCTGTTTCAGATGATAGAGACCGCATTTTTTTAAAATTTATTTGTTAGCCTTTTCCCCATAGCTTTAGTGGACATATATTTGGCGCACATCTCCCTCCTCCCCTCCTCTCTCTCTCTCTCTCTCTCTCTCTCTCTCTCTCTCTCTCTCTCTCTCTCTCTCTCTCTCTCTCTCTCTCTCTCTGTCCATCTCCTCCTGCTCCCCACTACCTACACCTCTTCAGTGTCATATCAACCTATTCATCTCCTCCTCCCCCACTACCTATTCACCTTGTCCTCTCCCTTGCTCTGTCCACTATTCCTTCCCTCTCTCCTCCTCCTCTCTCTGTCCCCCCTCCTACTACAAACCCTCTGCCCCTCCAGCTCTCTGTGTCTATCATCTCCTACCACCATCTCTCCCTATGATGCCCCTGCCTGTCTCCTCCACTGTGTATCTTACACTTCGCAAAGGCGTGCCTATCAGCATACATAATAGGTCAATGAACCAGGCCAATACTACTACCACAACATGGCTGCCATATAGGGCAGCCTACTTGTTGGGAGGTTGATGCTGAAATGTAGGCTGCCCTGCAAAGTAGATCGACAAGGCAGGCTGATATCATTCCCAGAAAACAAATCTGCCATGTGGGACAGCCTATACAGTAGAGACTTAAAAAAAAAGCACATTCTTTTCCTGATATCGAATCCAGTTACAAGTAGGAGAATGCAAATCAAACAGTGCTGCTACTCATGAAGTTTGTTGTTCCTATGTCAAATTTGCTTGAAATCGATCTTGAGGTTTGGGGAGTGATCCTGGACTTACATACATACAGTCTGCTATATATAATATATTAGCCATCTCCCCAAGGCTTCACTCATGTACATGTTCAACATATATATTGCACACACCTCCTAAACCACTATTTCAGTCCATCTCCTCCTCTCCCTATCTCTTCCATGTTCTCCTGGCCCCAGCTCTGCACGTCTCTTTCTCACACCCTCACAGCTCCCTTCACCTCTTGCCATCCTCTGTCCATCTCCTCCCACACTCTACCTGCACTCTCCCCCCTCTCTGCTCGTGCACTCCCCCTCTTCCTATCCATCTCCTCTTCCTCCCTCTCTGCCCATCTCTTTGACCACTCTCCATTTCCATACTCTCTCCCCTCAGCCATCTCCAGCCTTTTCTCTGACCATATCTTCTTCCCCCTCCCTTTGTCCGTGTTGTCCTCTCCTCCCTCTGTCTATACCCTCCTGTCCTCTTCCTTTTCCACCTGCCCACTACCCTTCTGTCCACTCCATCTGCTTTTTGTATCTCCCCTCTCAATGTGTAACTCCTCCTCCCACTCTCTCTTAATCCCCACATCGCCCCAGTTTCTGTTCATCTCCTCTGCCCTCTCTCTCTGTCCATCTCCTCCACTTCTATTCATCTAGGCAACTCATCCTCCCCTGTCTCTCTATGTACCTCCTCCCCCAAATCTCCCTGCTCAACTGTGCCAATCTGTACATGTTCCGCTAGGAAAGAAGATCGATAAAGTAGGTGATACTACCACCAGACAAAAAGCCTGTTATGCACATTAGCATATAAGTTGGGGCTGGAAAACTGTTTCTTACATTTCTTATCCCTGATACATAATTTGTACTGCAAAAGCAGGGTGGTAAGGCAGGCTGATAGTGTTCCCACCCAAGCCACTGTCATGCAGGGCAGCCTATACACCAGGGACAGAAAAGAAAAGGAAAGAAAAACGTTTTTGCCCATATCTCTGCTTCTATTGGAGCTAGCTCATAAACCTAACAGTGCTAATACTCCACACACACACACACACACACACACACACACACACACACACACACACACACACACACGATAGATAGATTTATTGGACTTTGGTCTTCCCCATTTAAGCAGGGAAGTGAGTATTGATAAAATTACTGATATTTATTTTATGTCATAAGGGCATAGTCCATGACGCTCCTCTCTGCCTAACGTTTCGTCTTCTTGTGCTGGAGACAAGAGAGGCTTTAACGTCTCATAAAGCAGTTAGAGATTCAGACAAATTCAGCAAGCTGAACTGATTACATGTATCCACGCAATGGTCAGTTCGTGACATCATCAGACCACTGTGTACGGCTATACTTATATTGGCTGTGGGATCCGACTCACCCAATGTGACGTCCCACACGGACCAAGACCAACTGTCGGGGGACTAACTCACTGCTGTGATGCAACTGGGTCTCTTACAATACAGTCGATGCTCGTTAACAGGCCAGGCCCAGTCGCGCCAACTACCTGCGAAGGGTCTAAGCCGACCAAACGTGTTTATTTCGGCATGAGTAGCGGGCCCGACTTTGCAAAGTGCTGTGGTTGCGGTGCAGGAGAATTTACGTCTGAAAATGGATGAAAGAGCTTCGCGAAGTGAGCGAGCAATTTGGGATCAACTTGACTATCGCTATCACAACCTCGATCTGAAATAAATGCTCACAGGATCTGTAGACAGTCCTCCACATATATCACATCTGACTATCTTGAATGTATGAGTTTCTATGATGACTGCACCATTGGCATCAAGGACGTCCTCGCCAGTATCCCTCTTCCTGACCACCGATTTTCCAACACAGTTTATACGTCACCTTTTCTCATTCTGGGTTCCCGTTGATGGGGAAGTAATTCATCAGAGTCAGCGTCGTTGGCCCCATCCTGTTAGTCAGGTGTACTGTAAGAGCACCAGTTGCACCCCATGAGTTTTTTAGTCTCCCGACTGTCGACTCGAGTATGGAGACCACTCCATGTTGCAGTTTCCTCAAACATTTCACGAGATTTATAACTTCATGCAAAACCTAGCAATACTAGAAGGAGTTGTAGTAGTTTGTATGTGTAACTGCCTTATAACTGTGAAGTGAAAAAGGGTGCTGGCGATACGGAAGTCGTCTTTAGATCAGCAACAGCACGAAGCACTTTCCATAGAGATGTATACAAAAAATGCATTATGTGGCTGGCTGTTCTAGACACATGAACCAGACATTCCAATGCCACAATTGTCAGGACTTTTCTTTCACCACGCGAAATATAGGTATGTGCTGACTCCACGCTTGGGGCAAGTCGGAACTTGCAGTGTGAGTTGCGTAAGACCTTCTCACAGCAGATGGCCTTAGGAGGGCTGCCGTCGAATATTGGTGCAGGCTCACCTGCAAAGCCTCTACCACATTGTTTACACAAAGCCATGGAGGATCCAAACACTTTATAGTATACAAGATGAAGCAACATAGTACTGAATGTTACCCACCAGCAGATTTTCATTTGGAAGATGTACACTCTATAAACAGGCTGCTTTTACTTTGGCCAATGTTTTGTTTCTATTTCACAGACGTACCTTTTCACTTCTGTAAATTTTGTTCTGATTCTCTTTGTATATACGGCAACACACACATTCATCCACGCTGATGGAGCGAAGCATTTGCTCCATGGTTTATATTAAAAAAGAATTTTGGATAATAATTTCTTAACCTGTGATTTCAAAAATAGTTACGGCCCTGCTCCTGAGAACGAGAATCTCGAAAACTGCGAAGTCCTGAGTACTCTTACGCTGGCTTCGCGAAAACTACCTGACACGGCACTCTAATCCCCGCCATGACGACTTGTCGTCCTTGGGCGCTCTGTCGCCCCACCTCGCGGCAATGGATTACTCTGACCTCCGCGTACTGACACGAATTCTGATATCAGTATTGAATTAAAACTGAAATATCTCGTGATCCATAACGCTGATCACCGTGGAGTTTGCACCAAACGCTCTTAACCCTAGATTGCTAAACCCACATTGAGCAAAGTGGCGCAATGGTTAGCACACTGGACTCACATTTGGCAGAACGACGGATCAAACCCACGTCCAGCCATCCTGATTTATTTTATTTCTCGTTCAGCTACAGGCAAAGCGTGATACACTTACAAACATCAACAAAAAAATTTAAATTAACATTAACAATGATTTACAATAAAATTTTCAGGATTTCCAGCCACAAAAGTGCTTGGTCACTTATCACATGTATGTCCATCAGATTTCCTCCCTTAAGTCCGTGTACATCGCACTCAACTATATGCTGCATGGTTTGACTCTCTCCGCACTCACAATTGGGGTCCTGGGAGAAACCCCACTTTTTCAACAAATATCCGCACCGACCAACACCTGTCCGCAGACGATTTAGAGTTACCCACACTCTACGTTGGAGTTGGAAGCCTGGAACTCGTTGAGATGGGTCCTCAATAAGGAAACTGTTATTCACTTTGCTTTCCTGCCATTGCTGTTTCCACAGGTTATCGATATCAATCTGTTGTTTGAGTTCTTTCCAGAAGGGATTTCTTGACATCAATCTGTCAGGGGGAGGAGGTAGGTCCCTGAACTTTTCTTTGTACCTCTGGATTGCTCTTTCACGTCTAATCGAGGGTGGTTCGATATTGGCAAGGACGGGCAGCCAAGGTTTCGGGGTGGGTCTTACTGTTCCTGTTATGAGCCTCATTGTCTCGTTAAGCTGCACATCAATATATCTGACATGCCTACTGCGGGCCCAGACGGGTGCGCAATATTCCGCTACACTATACAGAAGTGCCAGTGCTGATGTGTGTAGAGTTTCAGTGGAACATCCCCAGGTTGTTCCTGCCAGTTTCATTATGATGTTGTTTCTTGTTTTCATTTTTTGGGCGACTTCGTACAGGTGGCTCTTATATGTGACAGTGCGATCTAGCTTAACACCCAGATGTTTTGGCGTTCTATCGTTTTTCAACAATTTACCTTTTATTTGCACTTTTAGCTCACGATTTGCATTTTTGTTACACAAGTGCATTATTGATGCCACGGATTTAGTCGGATTTACTTTGAGGTGCCAGTTGTCATAATATTGTTGTAGTCGTTCCAGATCCCTGTTTAAAATTTCTTCCAGTTCTTCGAAAGTGTTGGCGTGAGCCGCGATAGCGATGTCATCTGCATACATAAAAGAACGAGATTCCAGGTTTGGGATGTCCGCTATGTATAAATTGAAAAGGCATGGAGCCAGCACAGACCCTTGGGGGAGACCATTTTGTAGTGTCCTGTAGCTGCTTGTTTTCCCATTCAGAGATACCTTGAATCTCCTGTTTATCCTGATTTAGGTTTCTCGTGATCTGAGTAAATCGCTTCAGGAAAATTCCAGGATGTTCCTTTAAAAGGGCACCGCCTACTTCCTTCCCAACCCCCCCCCCCCCCCCCCCCCTAATCCGATGGGATCGGTGACCTCGCTGTTTGGTCCCCTCCCCCGAATCAAACAACCATCACGGTATAAGTGTATATTTTTATTTTTATAATTATATATTTTATGATTTTTGGTTGGGGTGGCTTTAAATATTGTGGACTAGCATGAAACTTTTAATTAACTTATACCGCGATAACAATTGTACGGGCATCGGCTGCCCCGAAGTATGTACGATATGATGTTATTTAAACACAGCGTGAGAGTCACCGCCTTCTAATAAATAGTTTGCGTGAGCGCTGCTATTTGGAAAAGAAAATATGCGTATTCTTACGCACACTGTAATTATGAATATGGGTCTCAGATGTGAGGAAATGTGTGTGAAATCTTATGGGACTTAACTGCTATGGTCATCAGTCCCGAAGCTTACACACTACTTAACCTAAATTATCCTAAGGACAAACACACACACCCATGCCCGAGGGAGGACTCGAACCTCTGCCAGGACCAGCCGCACAGTCCATGGGTCTCAGGGGCTACTGGTTATTTATGTACCAAATTACACAAAGATTAACTGAGATATTGCCGAACGTAATGCTTTTCAGTATTTCTTGTTCATTATTTGCAAGGCAAAACCGGAGAGATCCCGTCTGCTATTAGGCGGCCAAAATGAAACATACTGAACTCATTCAGTGCTGCGAATTTTGATAACTGAAATTAATTTTAACTTCGAAATTAATGAAAGATGAAAACTGAGAAGTCTCTCGCATTTACATTTAATATTATGACTTGAAATTGTAATTAAATAATACAATCAGCGTAATGGGCGACTAAATCCTGCTAGGGAAGATGAACTCCCTGCACTACGAAGTTCTGTAAAAATTTTGTTAATTATAATTAATGGCTGCAATCATGAGAAGAGACAACTAAGTCAATAATATACACTTTCTAATAATTTCTATTATATTTTTCAAAAATACAGATAAAGCTTACATTAATTAACAGGCAGCACTACAATGGCGGCCTGTCGCTAGATGAAACAAAACAGGAGAGAGAGTTCAATAACAGCATTTTCTCTGATCTTCATGGCCTACGTTACACAGAGATTATACCACACAAACTGTGTTTTGTTCATTACATCGATATTTGTGTTTTGATAATAATAACTTACGTTCTTTAGTATTTGTTATACATCGTGCACACGTACACAGTCTTGAAATAATTTATAATTCACACGTCTCATAACAAAATCTTCCTTTCCCTTTCTCCAAATGTCCATTTATGTGACATACCGTCACACAACCAACCAAATTTACGATTGCAGTGACTGTCTGTTTGATGTTCCCGTCAATCTGGACACACGAGTGACACGTGCTCTTGAGTAGCTTCATGGAAAACATTGTTGTTAACCATGACTGAAATATTTGTTGCACGATTTCAGCGGTTTGCTGACACTGGTTTAGTAGCAATGTGATGTTGTTGTTGTTGTTGTTGTTGTTGTTGTTGTTGTTTCCCCCACCCCCCTCCACTCCTCACTAATGCTGAAGTTGAGATAAACGACCGTATTCATACACCATTTGTTCCAACGTATTCCTCATCTTAATCAGTTCTTATGCTTCCAACAATAAGAATATCGCCAGTGAGCAAAATCTGTGTTAGTACCTATTACTGCCATGCCTCGAGACAGCTATACTTTTCACTGGATACGACACATTTAACTGCGGCATGTTCACTTTGCAATTTCGAGCATCACAAAATTCCGTGTGTGTGTGTGTGTGTGTGTGTGTGTGTGTGTGTGTGTGTGTGTGTGTGTGTGTGTGTGTGTGTGTGTCAGCAATACTTTTCACTGGATGCGACACATTTAACTGCGGCATGTTCCCTTTGCAATTTCGAGCCTCACAAAATTCCGTGTGTGTGTGTGTGTGTGTGTGTGTGTGTGTGTGTGTGTGTGTGTGTGTGTGCGTGCGTTTTGAGGTGCAGAGAAGCAGAGAGCCTGGCGTGCTGGGCGCATCGCAGGATACCTGGCGCCTAGGGCGCGGCTGGTCATCCCTGCGCGGTGATAAAGTGCTGCGGCCGTGGCGGGCAGCGCCAGCAGCCGCTATTCACACCGCGCCGTCTGCTGCCTGCCCGTCTACCCACCCACCTCCGTGTACCTAAAACCTAAACCAGTACCTCTAACTGCCCTGCCAGCCGTCTGGGCGCCTTCTGCACCCACACAATTACGTCTCCCCGACCCCTGAGGTAACGTCTACAGTCCGTCTGCGATAAGCGCGTCGCCGACGTGCTGACATAGCATGAGCTGACCACGAGACAACACAGACGCGTGTCCAGCGACTCTGGCGTACTAAGTATTTTCCCCTGACGCTGCTCGTCTTCTCCCCACAATTTTTTATCGGGTTAGACAGATTAAAGCTACACCCGCAATAGAAATGTTACCTATTGAAATGTTATTTTTATTTTACCCGTTAGGAATGACTGGCGACAACCTGACACCGTAAAAATAATCGTTTTATTTGTTTCAAAACAATAGTTACTGCTCCCATTTGAGACTTTCCATATTAATCTACACCACTGGCCATTAAAATTGCTACACCACGAAGATGACGTGCTACAGACGCGAAATTTAACCGACACGAAGAAGATGCTGTAATATGCAAATGATTTGCTCTTCAGAGCATTCACCCAACTCTGACGCCGGTGGCGACACCTACAACGTGCTGACATGAGGAAACATATAGAAACAGCAGTTGAGCGGAGTTGCCTAGTGAAACGTTGTTGCGATGCCTCGTGTAAGCAGGAGGAATGCGCACCACCACTTTTCCGACTCTGATAAAGGTAGGATTGTAGCCTACCGCGATTGCGTTTTATCGTATCGCGACATTGCTGCTCGAGTTGGTCAAAATCCAATGACTGTTGGCAGAATATGGAATCGGTGGGTTCAGGAGGGTAATACCGAACGCCGTGCTGGATCGCAACAGCCATGTATCACTAGCAGTCGAGGTGACAGGCATCTTATCCGCATGGCTGTAACGGATCGTGCAGCCACATCTCGATCGCTGAGTCAACAGACGTTTGCAAGACAATAACCATCTGCACGAACAGTTCGACGACGTTTGCAGCAGCATGGACTATCAGTTCGGAGACCATGGCTGCGGTTACCCTTGACGCTGCATCACAGAAAGGAGCGCCTGCGATGGTATACTCAACGACGAACCTGGGTGCACGAATGGCAAAACGTCATTTTTTCGGATGAATTCAGGTTCTGTTTACAGCATCATGATGGTCGCATCCGTGTTTGGCGACATCGCGGTGAACGCACATTGGAAGCGTGTATTCGTCATCGCCATACTGGCGTATCACCCGGCGTGATGGTATGGGGTGCCATTGGTTACACGTCTCTGTCACCTCTTGTTCGCACTGACAGCACTTTGAACAGTGGACGTTACATTTCGGATGTGTTACGACCCTTGCCTCTACCCTTTATTCGATCCCTGCAAAACTCTACATTTCAGCGGGATAATGCACGACCGCATGTTGCAGTTTCTGTACGGGGCTTTTGTTCGACTGCTGCCCTGGCCAGCACATTCTCCAGCTCTCACACTAATTGAAAACTTCTCATCAATGGCGGCCGAGCAACTGGCTCGTCACAATACGCCAGTCACTACTCTTGTTGAACTGTGGTATCGTGTTGAAGCTACATGGGCAGCTGTACCTGTACACGCCATCCAAACTCTGTTTAACTCAATGCCCAGGCGTATCACGGCCGTTATTACGGCCGGAGGTGGTTGTTCTGGCTACTAATTTCTCAGGATCTATGCACCCAAATTGCGTGAAAATGTAATCACATGTCACTTCTAGTATAATATATTTGTCAAATGAATGCCCGTTTATCATTTGCATTTCTTCTTGGTGTAGCAATTTTAATGGCCAGTAGTGTATTTATTTGTTGCTCGACGTGTTCGAAGAATGACTCCCATTAACAAGTGTATTTTTCGTTTGTTATGGTATTTATGCGTGATGTTAGCATTGTATGACTGCAGCACCAAACTGGTGCCTTTATTGCAAAATACTGGGTGTCTCAGGAGGTATGTTCAATATTCAGAGGTATGAGAGGAATAATCTTCCGGAGCAAAAGAAGGCGAGGAAACATGAACTCTAAAATGCATACCTAAGGGCTATGAACACTTGTCCAGTAGAAGAGATCTGTATCACAGCAGCGAAAGTGAACAAGTGTTCATAGCTCTTAAGACACGCGTTTCAGAGCCCATGTAAGCTGGCCTTTTTTGTTTCGAGTAATCGTTCCTGTCATATCCCTGAATACTGACCATTAAAACTGCGGCTCTCTGTATAAACACGTGAAATTTTGTAATTAATGGATAATCTTTCGGTACAGACAACGAAAAAATTCAAAATAATTTGTACTTATGGATTTCTTGTTATCCTCTTAAACTGAAACCTTCCCATATTACGCTTCACTTACACAACTGTCATTCCACGGTAGACATTAAAAGCGGAAACATATAACAAGAAACAGTCACAAAGATTTTTTATGGACGTTTCTGTTATTGACGTGTATTACCGACTGCAAATCGTGTAACTGATATACAATAGTGTGAGCTTTTGCGTAAGAGGAGAAAAAGAAATCCGTAAGTACAAGATCTCTACAAACCCAACATTATGTACGGAGAATATCTACGAGACTTATGAGGCATCGAAATGGGTCGGTACGATGGAAGCTTTTAACTGTTCATACAGGCCTCCAAACTGGCTTCTAGCAACTTACGCAGACAACCTGCAGACCAACAACAACAGCAACAACAACAACAACAACAACAACAACAACACAAGATTAAATTTATAGGATAATACAGGATTTCTCGGCAAATTTCATGGGTGAAATCTCGTGTCGTCAGCCAAGTCGTGAAGTCGAGTTGCCGCTACCTTCCGACGACTTTTTCGTTATCTTTAGGCATAAATGACAAGTAAGAAACTCGTCGAAACATGGGGAAAATGCGATAACCCGACTCAGCAATAAAATTCAAAGTCAATAGCGAAAGATACACAAAAAAACACGATACTTAGTTTTCCACAAAAAAAATTTACGCTGCTATGAAAGTTTTGATATGGTCATAGTATGGACGAAAACAAGACAAAAATGTTCGATAAACATGGGTCCGAAACTACATACCTTAAGATCTATGAGCGTTCTCTCATCTTCGCTACTTTCATCTTCTACTGCAGGCTGCTTACTATTACGGACGATCTCCACAATCCAGTAAACATCTATTGGTGTTGTTACTGTAAACCGTACCACATTTACGGGTGAGTGCAGCACATGTATTAGTTTGTGTTTTGAAAAGTTTGTGAAATCCTTATACATTCTAGTTTTATCTTTGCACATACAGGCGTAATGGGAACCTATTATTCCACAATGGAAATGTCAGATATGACCCTCTGCTGCGGCTGGCAAATGGAAGCAACTGTCTCGCTCGCGTTGTGAATGTTGAAAAATACCACCGTTACCGAATAATGTGTTCTCGTTTCTTTGCTGCATTTTTTCAGTCTTTCGTAACGGCTAGGACCTTGCAGCAGAGGAGATGTGCTTCACAGTAGCGAAAATGAGTAAATGTGATTAATTTGTTTTGGTATATGCTACCACGTCCCGAAATGTGGAATATTTTTTTCAACACGTTGTATAATTTATTGGCTTTAATTAAGCCTCATCAGCTCAATCTTGTTCACACCGTTGAGATAGTTACTATGTATGTAAATCTAAGGTGGAGAGGGGAAGAAAGGGAAGGAAAGGAAAAGGAAAAGGAAAAGGAAAAGGAAAAAGAAAAGGAAATGGAAGGAAAGGAAAGGAAAGGAAAGGGAAGGAATGACTGCTATTGCTGCATCGGGACATCACGCGGAATCAACGCCGACGAGTGAAAATGTGTTCCAGAGCGGGATTCGAACCCGGGATCTCCTTCTTACTAGGTAGGTGCGTTAACCACTCCGCCATCTCGGACGCAGCTTCATCGCAGCTGCGCTGATTGTCTCGGCACGTCTCACAGCCGATCCACATTCCCATCAAGCGCCACCTATCTGTCCGAAAGAACAAGACACCACGCATTCCTATAATGAGGTAGTTACTGTTTTGCGACATACTTGTTGTAAATACGTTTCACGTATCGGTATTTCTTGTTTTCTGAAAAAAAAATACTTAAGTTTCATCTTCTTAATTTTGGGGATTCCATCCAGTTTGGGGAGTTACTACGCGAAAATTTTGTATCCCGGTGTCCGAAAGACGTCATTGAGGTAACTGAGACGTGTGTGAGAACGGCCCCGCCCATTTCGTGAGATAAGAGGGAGATTTATAGCGGGGAGCCCCGCGCCCTGTCCTAGGTCTTCCTCGTCGCGGCTGTTCCCAGCCGCAGGTCGCGCGGGTGGAAGGAGCAGGCCGCACTTTATTGGGTTGTCCGGCGGTGATAGACATCGCACTTGTCGGCCGGCTCGTTACAACAGCCCGTCCGGCGTCGGCTGGGCTAAGGTGGACTGGACTGGACTGGACTGGACGCACACCCGGAAGGTCGGCACCCTCTCCACCTCTCCTCCCACACCTCCGTGTCCCTCTCTACCGGCCAGCCTCTCGGCGAGCACCACACTTCTGACACTTGCGAGCCTCTACTGCGTGCTGTAGTTTTCCTACAAGTTACGAGACAAAGCTGAGAATCACCATCACAGCACGCACCGATGAACTAAAACATTATGACCACTGCCCACTGCGAGAATGAATGACGCTGGTGCCTTTGCGAGCTCCTGAAGCGGACTAGAGACGAATGGTGTTTCATTCTAGCGACGGTACAGCCAGCAAATCGGGAAAATCCACTGACATAAGTCACTCTGACAAAGGGAAGATTGTTAAGGCTGTAGTATTTCTGGCTTATTCAGCCATCATATTAGGCTCCAGAAAGCTATTCCCAGGGCAGTGGAGATGCAAGAAGCATAGAGATGACGCAATGTGGGATGAGGTACCGGTGACAGATGTTAGATTCGGTACCATTCCCGTGAGAAAGACCGCCTGCATAATGCTGCTGCTCTGTGATTGCTGCTGTTTTCGGCGGTAGGGCGCCAAAACGTTAAACTTTAGTTACTATTATTAATTAAACCTGTAATCCAAATTACTTCATTTTTTAAAGAAACATCTCTCAACAGCCAGCTATCAGTCAGTCATTTCAAAATTATTAAAATCAAAGTATTACTAAAACAAAAGACTGACGATATTACTGCCGATGCACTTCGGTGGCGTTCGGGTCACGCCTTGCTGGCTTGGCGCACGAAGTGTCTCGGGCAGTCCGGCTCTACAGTTCTGACCGTTCCAGTAGACAGACATATTGTCTGTTATAGCAGTATTTGTTTCATGCAATTTTATTTACTACAGTTCCGACCGTCGCTAGGTACAGACATGTTGTTTGTAATAGAAGTATTTGATTCATGTAATTTTACTCTCCAGTTCTGACCGTTCCAGCAGACAGACATGTTGTCTGTGACAGGATGTATTTCATGTTATTTTAGCCAGATCTAAAGACTCTGGAAAGATATGTTCAATACGTTGTGATCAAGAATAGTTTCTCGTGTCTATATCAATAAAAACGCGAGTGGCATCCCAAATGAGTTAGAGTTTATTCGTAGCAGCAGTTCCATGTGAAGTTAATTTCAGCCTCAAGAAAAAGAATCCACGACCTGCGTGCTGTTTTCTACGCTGAGGACATCATCATCATGAAGACAGCAGGTTAGTGAAGGGTACAAGAACTTAAATAATCCACACAGGACAGTGGAAACAACTAGACACCTCACGTGTACTGCATGCACAGTACAAGCGTGCTCAGTGACACGTCATCTGCGGTAATGCACAGGAGGTAAAGAAGGATGAAAGTATTAACAATATCTCACTTTTATTCCTTTTTCTTGCCGTAAGGTACGGGGCCTGGGAATGAGCCTATTTAAAACGGCGATATTGAACGGCTGTTCGCATGATACAGTCTGGACCATATATGGAAAATTTAAGGACGGTGAAACCAGGAGCCCGCGAAAAATTGTTGCATATCCAAGCCTCATCAGAGAGTGTGGAGGTCGAAGAATTGCCCGGTCTGTTATGAGGGATATTTGTGACTGTGGCTGATCGGACGACAGAGCACAATGCTGAAGTACAATAGTTTCGGAACACACCGTTCAGTGCACATTTCTGAATACGTAGTTCCGCGGCAGAAACCTTCCGTGTTCCCACGCTGACGCCGACCGGGGTGGCCGAGCGGTTCTAGGCGCTACAGTGTGGAACCGCGCGACCGCTATGGTCGCAGGTTCGAATCCTGCCTCGGGAATGGATGTGTGTGATGTCCTTAGGTTAGTTGTAGGGGACTGATGACCTTAGAAGTTAAGTCCCATAGTGCTCAGAGCCATTTGAACCAATTTGAACCCACGCTGACCCAACGACATCGTCAATTAAGACTGCAGTGGGCACGGGATTGTCGGTACTGGATGTTGGATCAATGAAAACGTGTCGCCTTATAAATCACGTTACTTGTTACACCGGGTCGTCGATCGTGCACGGATATACGTTCATCCAAGCGGACATCTGGCTCGAAAATACACTGCTCCACGAAAGCAGGTCGGCGGGAGCTGTATTATGCTTTGGGGATATTCACCTGGACGTCCATGGGACCTGCGGTAAAATTCGAAGGCACCATCACGATTGAAACATTATTGTTGACAACCTGCATGACTTCCCGCTTGACGTCTTCATCGACAGCGACGGCAGCCCCCAGCAGAATCGCTGTCCGTGTCACAAGGCCAGAATAAGTCTACAGCCGTTTCAGGATCACGATATTGAACCACGACGACGTTATTATCGGGTGCGCATATCTAAGGAGGCCTCTAACTCGAACTGCAATATATCTTTTGATCAGATATGTAGAAATATCATTACTAACGCGTCTTTATACTAAAATTCTGCAAAGCACGGACCTGCTACAGTGTTAACTCCAGCAGTTACACGTCTAATTCAACTGCTAGCAACCGGAACAAATGGGAAGAGATTAGTGTTTGACGTCCCGTCGACATCGTAGTAGTTAGAGACGGAGCACAAGCTCGAATTAGGGAAGGTCAGAGAAGGGAAGCGGCCGTGCCCTTTCGACGGAACCATCCCAGCATTTGCCTTAACTGATATAGGGAACTCACGCAAAACCTAAATTAGGATAACCGGACGCGGGTTTGAGCCGTCGTCCTCCAGAATGCGAGTCCAGTGTCTCACCACTGCGTTAGCGCAATCGGTCCGGAACAATTGTGGACAACATTAATTTATTGGTAGCTTACGAGGACAATATCCACAAAATACAGAAATACCTCTCACGAAAAAACAATGTTACTCATACCAACGACTTACGTAGATTCAGCCACGACAACGCACAGCAAATTTTCAGTCGTATAGGGAATAACAGGTTAGGTAAGCAACTTTGGTGAAATGTAGGATAAAAACAATTCAGATCAATTAACTGATTGCGGGGAACAATACTGGTGTTCTTATTTATTCGACGTTTTACGTGAATATTGGTCTCCCCTCAGTAATCAATAAATAACTGTTGTCAGATAAAAGGAGTCTAGTTCAGAGTAAGAAAAAAGGAATTTGCAATTGATTTAATTTAGGGTAATTCAATCGGTGTGGACGTAATTTTAGACCACTGAGCGCGCACAGTGGTCGCATTGCATCTCTTGGTCCAGCCCTGTTGCTTGCGTCCCTGCTGTCTGGAGGTTGACAGAACACACACACACGCGTGCGGCGACCGTTTTACACTACTGACCATTACAATTGCTGCGCCAAGAGGAAATGCAGATGATAAACGGGTATTCATTGGACAAATATATTATACTACAACTAACATGTGATTACATTTTGATGCAATTTGGATGCATAGATCTTGAGAAATCAGTACCCAGAACAACCATCTCTGGCCGTAATAACGGCCTTGATACGTCTGGGCATTGAGTCAAACAGAGCTTGGACGGCGTGTACAGGTACAGCTGCCCATGCAGCTTCAACACGATACCTCTGTTCATCAAGAGTAGTGACTGGCGAATTGTGAACAGCCAGTTGATCGGCCACCATTGACCAGACGTTTTCAATTGGTGAGAGATCTGGAGAATGTGCTGGCCAGGGCAGCAGGCGAACATTTACTGTATCCACAAAGAGCGGTACAGCACCTGCAAAATGCGGTCGTGCGTTATCCTGCTGAAATGTAGGGTTTCGCAGGGATCGAATGAAGGATAGAGCCACGGGTCGTAACACATCTCAAATGTAACGTCCACTGTTCAATGTGTCGTCAACGCGAACAAGAGGTGACCGAGACGTGTAACAAATGGCACCCCATACTATCACGCCGTGTGATACGCCAGTATGGCGATGACGAATACACACTTCCAACGTGCGTTCACCGCGATGTCACCGTACACGGATGCAACCATCATGATGCTGTAAACAGAACCTGGATTCATCCGGAAAAATGACGTTTTGCCATTCGTGCACCCAGGTTCGTCGCTGAGTACACCATCGCAGGCGCTCCTGTCTGTGATGCAGCGTCAAGGATATCCACAGCTGTGGTCTCCGAGCTGATAGCCCATGCTGCTGCAAACGTCATCGAACTGTTCGTGCAGATGGTTGTTGCAAACGTCCCCATCTGTTGACTCAGCGATCGAGACGTGGCTGCACGATCCGTTACAGCCATGCCGATAAGGTGCCTGCCATCTCAACTGCTAGTGATACGAGGCCGTTGGGATCCAGCACGGCGTTCCGTATTACCGTCCTGAACCCACCGATTCCATATTCTGCTAACAGTCATTGGGTCTCGACCAACGCGAGCAGCAATGTCGCGATACGATAAACCGCAGTCGCGATAGGCTACAATCCGACCTTTATCAAAGTCGGAAACGTAATGTTACGCATTTCTCCTCCTTAACACGAGGCATCACAACAATGTTTCACCAGGCAGCGCCAGTCAACTGCTGTTTGTGTATTAGAAATCGGTTGGAAACTTTCATCATGTCAGCACGTTGTAGGTGTCGCCATCGGTGACAACCTTGTGTGAATGCTCTGAAAAGTTAATCATTTGCATATCACAGCATCTTCTTCCTGTCAGTTAAATTTCGCGTCTGTAGTACGCCATCTTCGTGATGTAGCAATTTTAATGGCCAGTAGTGTAGCTGCTTCGATTTCACCCAAACTATCAGTGTGAAAGGGGACTTAATCCCTTGATGGACATCACCCCGTTCACCGATTGACGTCAGTCTACGGTGGCGCCGTCTGCAGGATCGTGGTGTCCTCTGCACATGCTGTGTCACCGCAGACAGAAACTTCAGTGTCCGACCGCAACCCGAACCATGAGCTTCTCTCCATTCTTGGACTAGATGCTCATGTGGCAACAGTAAGAGTACTTGTCCACAAGAAATTGCTAATTGTCTTGACTGAGGGGATGTCTTGTGCATATCCCGTAAACAGAACCTACCTCCTTTTCTGCTGGAAGTTTCCCGTCATTGTACACCACCTCCGGATAGGAAAGGTGTTTGAAAATAAGAGGCCTGAGAAAGCATTAAAGACAATCTAAAAGTTTCCGTTCGAAGGCCGTACAGTCCAGAATCAGCATGCCAACCAGGCAAAATTGCCGTGAACATTGAGGCAATCATTCTCCCTACGCAACAGGTTGAAGATACTCGTCTGGTAAAACAACGTGTCCTGCTGCGTGCAGAAGTCTGTAACTGCCTGCTGCACATCCTCGCCCGACAGTATCCGTCGACCCTTCAAGGCCTTTTTTTAACGGACCGGAGCGTGATAATCGCATGGGGGGAGATTTGTACTACAAGGTGGATGCCCGAGTGTCCCGCACTTGAGTGATGCTGCCATTACAGATCGACCGGCGTCTTGGGCCGAATGGCGGCCAGCACGGAACTTAGTGCACAACTCCAGAGCCGTGGTTTTCGACGGACATCCTGCTCCATATGCATTCTTCATTCTCCAAAGGACGTCTGTTGTTGTGGTGGTCTTCAGTCCTGAGACTGGTTTGATGCAGCTCTCCATGCTACTCTATCCTGTGCAAGCTTCACCTCCCAGTACTTACTGCAACCTACAACCTTCTGAATCTGCTTAGTGTATTCATCTCTTGGTCTCCCTCTACGATTTTTACCCTCCACGCCCCCCTCCAATGCTGAATTGGTGATCCCTTGATGCCTCAGAACATGTCCTACCAACCGGTCCCTTCTTCTTGTCAAGTTGTGCCACAAACTTCTCTTCTCCCAATCCTATTCAATACCTCCTCATTAGTTATGTGATCTACCCAGCTAATCTTCAGCATTCTTCTGTAGCACCACATTTCGAAAGCTTCTATTCTCTTCTTGTCCAAACTATTTATCGTCCATGTTTCACTTCCATACATAGCTACAGTCAATACAAATACTTTCAGAAACGACTTCCTGACACTTAAATCTATACTCGATGTTAACAAATTTCTCTTCTTCAGAAACGCTTTCTTTGCCATTCCCAGTCTACATTTTATATCCTCTCTACTTCTACCATCATCAGTTATTTTGCTCCCCAAATAGCAAAAATCCTTTTCTACTTTAAGCGTCTCATTTCCTAATCTAATTCCCGCAGCATCACCTGATTTAATTCGACTACATTCCATTATCCACGTTTTGCTTTTGTTGATGTTCATCTTATATCCTCCTTTCAAGACACTGTCCATTCCGTTCACCTGCTCTTCCAGGTCCTTTGCTGTCTCTGGCAGAATTACAATGTCATCGGCGAACCTCAAAGTTTTTATTTCTTCTCCATGGATTTTAGTACCTACTCCAAATTTTTCTTTTGTTTCCTTTACTACTTGCTCAATATACAGATTGAATAAGATCGGGGAGAGGCTACAACCCTGTCCCACCCCCTTCCCAACCGCTGCTTTCCTTTCATGCCCCTCGACTCCCATAACTGCCGTCTGGTTTCTGTACTAATTGTAAATAGCCTTTCGCTCCCTGTATTTTACCCCTGCCACCTTTAGAATTTGAAGGAGAGTATTCCATTCAGAACTGTGAAAAGTTTTCTCTAAGTCTACAAATGCTAGAAATGTAGGTTTGTCCCTCCTTAATCTTTCTTCTAAGATAAAATCGTAGAGTTAGTATTGCCTAACGCGTTCCAATATTTCTACGGAATCCAAACTGATCTACTCCGAGGTCGGCTTCTACCATTTTTTTCATTCGTCCGTAAAGAATCCGCGTTAGTATTTTGCAGCTGTGCCTTATTAAACTGATAGTTCGGTAATTTTCACATCTGTCAACACCTGCTTTCTTTGGGACGTCTATCGGTGTAAAGAAAGAATGACAACACGTTCGTCCTGTTTGGACGCATTTTGCAATAACGTCGCCATAGTTCACGTTTACGCATTTACGTCACGCACGTCAGAAAGACAAAGTCAGAGTAATCCGTTGCCTACATGTCGGTGCTTATATACCCGCATGGAAATCACGCAAGGTTGCATACACGCTGCAGCAACATCCTCAAAGGGAAACTCTGTGATCGCCTCCTTGTAATTACGTTATTTTGTATGGCCTGGGAACACTGTGGTAGTTTAGAAACACGCGATCCAAAAGAGGAAAAGTACATTCCGATCAGAAAGCAGTGTAGAGTGTACAATACGTAATTTCAGATACCGTTAACGTATCTCCTGTGGACAGTCAATTTCCGAAATATCCTAAGCATCGTTGCCTGGATACTGGACTTAAGAACACAATCTCTGAAGCCTATAATCCTCGGGTAGTGCACTAAACAACTCCGAGCGTCTCCACGTTAAGTTATAAAAAACGAGAGTTCCTGAGTGTACAGTCTTTTAGAACCAGCCTTGCCTGGCTTGGTGAGGTTCTCGGATAACGGTGCTTTTGTGTGGCGGCTCATTACTGCAAAACCTGTGGGCAAAGTCGCCTCCTCCACTGGATGTAATTTTGACTTACCTTACGACGGAAAGATAAACGAAGGCGAGGTGAAAGAGCTGACTAAGTCTCTGTGTACCAGTCTCCTCCTGATGATTTGCTATGAGCGCACATGTATTCTCCATTTGTTTGACTTTTCCGATCGTCCTGGGCCGTGCCACCGATCAGGTGGAAGATAAACTGGAGATAGAACGTATTTCGAGTTGACTCATTCAGATGACTCCTCTCGCATTCCCAGTCACAAGCGTCATCGGATACCACCTCACCTCACCTCACCTCACGACTCTAGAGGCCGGAATTCCGCGCAACCAACAAGGCGCTTCTGCAGCATGCGAGGGATCACGTTACGATGCTGCTGGATACGACACGCGCCGTGAACACGGCTAGATAACGCCTTCGCACCCTTGTAGGAGACTCCGACATTCTGCAGCTGAAGAGGATGCGAGATAACTTCATATGGTTGTCGTGGATGGCAATATTTTCTGATTTTCCTTAAAAGTTTGATACATCTTGGAATACGTACTTTCAGTCACGCCTTATATATATATATATATATGAGGACTAAGAAATGTATAATTAGAAAAAAGCTGACCTTTACCTCAAGACTGTTTTGAACACCGTAGTCCTTTCCTGGGCGTGGTCCTACTGGAAGTTGTACACCCTTGACTTCGTCGGACTTTTGTATGTCGTACCAATGCAGTTGTAGGGTAAGGGGGGGGGGGGGGGGGGGTTACATTTCAACGATGACTCCAAACCATGTTTACATGGGAAAATTCGTGAAAAACCCATCTTTATTATGACCGGTTTCAGTCTCCGATGATCGTCACGTAAGTGTCATAAATCAAAACAGTTTTAAACTTCGAAAATTATAACAATGCAGCACTGTGCGTCTAGAAAATGAGGCACATGGAAGGAAAAAATGCGCGTATAATACAGAGAGTACCAAGTCAAAAGGCTGTATAACAAGTGGTAGAGCTGTAGAGGCTGTCTTGTGAAATTAACTACAACTTTGTGGTTCACGGTACAGAGATGATACACACCCCGTCTGCAAGTAGCTGGATTGAAGTAGTATGATACCTCTCCATGTCTGCCGCAAAATCTGGTGTAACTATACGAGAGGGTCATTTCAGTTAAAACTTCAGTTGTACAATAAGTTTACTCCGGTGACGCAGGGAGTTGGCACCTTTTCATTGATCTCCTGATCTCTTTTACCATTCGGTCAGTATTACAAAATTTCTTTGATGTTCTTCCTTCTTGCGTTGAGTACAGGTGTGAGAGACATTTTTCTTTATTTTGGTTATTTCGTTTATTTTCTACATTCCTGTTTCAAAAATTTTCAGTTCTCTTCGCAGACCATAATTTTTCAACCTCGGATATCAGAAATCTTATTTCTGACCCCTTCATCTTGCCAAGATACAAGTTCGTGGCGTCCTCCAACGGTAATGCTGGTATCCAATATGGCGTTGGCCCACCCGTAGCCTTGATGACAGCTTCCACTCTCGCAGGCATACGTTCAATCAGGTGGTGGAAGGTATCTTGGAGCATGGCAGCCCATTCTTCACGGAGTGCTGCACTGAGGAGAGGTATCGATGTAGGTCTATGAGGCCAGGCAGGAAGTCGGCGTTCCAAAACATCCCCAAGGGTGTTCTATAGCACTTAAGTCAGGACTCTGTCCACGCCAGTCCATTACAGCGATGTTACTGTCGTGTAACCACTGCGCCACAGACCGTGCATTATGAACAGGTGCACGATCGTGTTCAAAGATGCAGTCGCCATCCCCGAATTGCTCTTCAACAGTGGGAAGCAAGAAGGTGCTTAGAACATCAATGCGTGAAGACGTATGACACAAGTGACACACAATCACCTGACAACGTTCGAAGTCCGCGAGTTCAACGGAACGCCCCATTCTGCTCTCTCACGATGTCTAACGGCTACCGAGGTCGCTGATGCGGAGTACCTGGCAGAACAATGCACCTTATATAAAAAACTTATCTTTTTGGGGGTGTTTATATACTTTGGATCACGTAGTGTATTTAGTGTATGTTACATGTGTCTGAGATGTAGAACAAAATTGACACAGGCATCACTTAACAGTAATTCTTTCGTATTCCTTTTCTTGTTTTCTTAAATGTTTTACAGTTTCTGATCGACACTATGATCAGTGTTACGTCACACAGAAGTACACTTTTGGGATGTTTTGGAACGGCAACTTCCTGCCTGGCCTCATCGACCTACATCGATACCTCTCCTCAGTGCAGCACTCCGTGAAGAATGGGCTGCCATGCTCCAAGAAACCTTCCACCACCTGATTAAACGTATGCCTGCGAGAGTGGAAGCTGTCATCAAGGCTACGGGTGGGCCAACGCCATATTGGATACCAGTATTACCGTTGGAGGGCGCCACGAACTTGTGTCTTGGCAAGATGAAGGGATCAGAAATAAAATTTCTGATCTCCGAGGTTGAAAAATTACGTTCTGCGAAGAGAACTGAAAATTTTTGAAACAGGAATGGAGAAAATAAACGAAATAACCAAAATAAAGAAAAATGTCTCTCACACCTGTACTCAACGCAAGAAAGAAGAACATCAAAGAAATTTTGTAATACTGACCGAATGGTAAAAGAGATCAGGAAATCAATGAAAAGGTGCCAACAACTCCCTGCGTCACCAGAGTAAACCTACTGTGAGGCAAATGGTCTGTGGACGTGAACAATCCTGAAATGGACTGGACTGTCCAGAGTCCCGACCTGAATCGAAAGGAGCGCTTTTGGAATGCGTTAGAAATTCGACTTGGCCTCAGAACCCTGCGACCAACATCACTACTTTCTCTCATTTTCATTCTTGAGAAAGAATGGGCTACGATTCCCCTACGGATAATCAGGCACCTCACTAGAAGTGTCCGTAGCAGAGTTCAAGGCGCCTCTAAGGTGAAGGGTGGATATAACCGATATTAATGTCCACTAATAGGTGTACAGATACTTTTGATGATGTAATGTATTAGAAACGTGTCGACATTGTTTTGTTATGTCTGTAGCAGAGCTGACAGCCCGCGGTAGCTCTGCAGTAGCTACGACTATCCTGTGAACAGAGAGCCTGCGAGCTGCGGCCGGTGCAGGCTGCAATGACGCGAAAGCAAATCCGGGTGTGAGGACGCGGGCGCAGACAGCAGAAGTGGAGACGTCCACTGTGGGGCGTGTAGCTGTCTGCTCGTCCAGCTGTGTCTCTCCCAGCGCCTAACGATGAAAAATGGACGCCGCCGCCTGGGCCCCACCTGGCGTCGCCGGGCGAGGTGGCGAGGCGTCGTTTTATTACCGGCCACCGGCCACAGGACGACCCGTTTCTGGAGCTCGTTACTGGGACGGGATGGAACAGCCGAACCCACTGGCCGGGCCGCTCGAATTCTCCGTAAACGTTCAACCAGCGCACACCAAGACAGAAGCAAACGAGTTAACTTTCGGCAGTGTGTGAGATGTCTGTCATTTCTTCAAAAGACCGCCTAGTAGAGTTGTATGCCAAAAAATTGAGGGCGTATTTTTGCGTATGTGCATGTACATCATACAGTGAAGATTTTAAAAAATGTATACACACTTCAATAAAGAGCAGAGGACCAGTTTGAAACTATCGCATTTTCATTTTTCTAAATAATAACAGTACTTGGAATAAGTGTAGTCTCTGGGATAAGGATAGCTGAGGCAAAGAAGAGGAAATATCTTTACAAATGAACCGAACGACGTATAATGATGTGATGTTTAAAGCTTTCCCGGCGTACTGTTTGTTCCATAAAAACAAGGGAGAACTATCGGATATCTGTAACATCCTGCCACGATATTTCGGCGCGGAGTCTTTTGGCCATCTTCCTGCCTGCTCTCATCTTTAACTTTCCCCTCTTTGGGGAAGTGTGAGGGGGAGTTCGTAGCCTTTAGGCTTTTACTTCCCTGTGTACGTGTGTGTATGATTTTTTTCTGTACTTTTTTGGTGTCTGTGATGACTGTTCTGTATGTGTCTGGTATTTGCCTGAGGTTGGCGAGATATTTTGTGTTATTTGGGCAAGGAGCAGGAATTGGGATTTGGTATTGGGATTTTCTCTTCGACTCAATCGTCGAAGATCGTCATAGGGCGCTTGTGCTTGTCGCGTGACATGTCATACCGACCTAGGGAGTGGATGAGGGCGTTTCCTGATCTGGAAGAACGCTCATAGAAGGCCCTTGCCAGATCTTGGAAATGCTCTCTCAGGAGTGGGATTTCGGCTGCGGCGTGCAGATCATCTATGGGGAATCCAAGAGGTAAATGGAGCGCCCTCCTGAGGGCGCGGTTGTGCAGCCTCTGGAGTTTGTCCAGGTGCTGCTTTGCCGCGTATCCCCAGACAGGGCACGCATATTCCATTACTGGCCGGATCAGGGCCTGGTACACATTTACTGCTACTGAGCAGGGAAGGGAGCTGGTTGTGTTCAGGAAAGGGTATAGGATGGACATTCTGGCGCAGACCTTCCTGTGGACCTCGTCTATGTGGGGTTTCCACGTAAGACGAGAGTCCAAGGTTACGTCAAGGTACTTGGCAGTTCTGCGCCAGGGGAGTTGGGTTCCGTTTAGGTGAAGGTGGAAGGGGGGGGGGGGGGGACGTTGAGGAGGTTCTGGCCATCTTCAGGTGAGTGCCACTGTAGTAGTACTGGCGAGTACGCGCTGAGCTCTGCTATTTAAAGCCATACTGAGGTGACATTGCGCATGCGCTGCTCAGCGTGCGCGTTCATAACAACTCCGTGCGCTGCGCCTCGCGCCCTCCACGGTGAAAGCTAGGCGTATCGATATCAGGTCGATTTTCATCTTTATTCAGATAACTATGTCGACTACGAAGTTTCTCTACAACAGGATTCCAAGCAGAGTTTAGCTGATAGCCGCTATATCGATTGATGAGAGTCACTTTGTCAGACAATCTTATTTCCGCAGATTCATTGATAATCGAGCTCCAAAAGTTTGATGTATGAGACAAAATTTTTGTGTCGTCGTAATTCGTGGAATGGTCTATGGAAATACAATGTTCGGCGATTGCGGACTTGGTGGATTGGAGAAGGAGAGGGCGAAAGATGACTTCTTCCCAAATTTCATAACTGGTGGGATCTGTTAAAAACGACCTGGGCCTGCGTAAATAAGGTGTTTTCAAAATTCCGTGTGAATGCGGCAAATCATATATAGGGCAAACAACACGAACTGTGCAGGAACACATTGTGGAACACCAACGGCATACTCGCCTTCTCCAACCCACGAAGTCCGCAATCGCCGAACATTGTATTTCCACAGACCATTCCATGAATTACAACAACATAAAAATTTTGTCCCATATATCAAACTTTTGGAGCTCGATTATCAATGAATCTGTGGAAATAAGATTGTCTGACAACGAGACTCTCATCAATCGACATAGCGGCTATCAGCTAAGCTCTGCTTCGAATCCTGTTATAGAGAAACTCCGTAGTCGACTTAGTTATCTGAATAAAGATGAAAATCGACCTGATATTGATACGCCAAGCTTTCACCGTGGAGGGCGCGAGGCGCAGCGCACGGAGTTGTTATGAACGCACACGCTGAGCAGTGCATGCGCAATGTCGCCTCAGTATGGCTTTAAATAGCGGAGCTCAGCGCGTACTCGCCAGTACTACTACAGTGGCACTCACCTGAAGATGGCCAGAAGACTCTGGGCTGAAATATCGTGGCAGGACGTTACTGATATCCGGCAGTTCTCCCTTATTTTTATGGAACGACGGATAATGATAACCAAGAATTTAGGCTACATCTTTGTATGTGTAATTCTATGCACATATTTTTGAACAAAATTCTTCACCGAGTGTTTACAATACCTCGGTGTAGACGATGTACATCTACATCTCCACCGACTTCTTCAAAGATACTACGCAAGCCACTCTGCGTGACGGAGGGTCCGTGTACCACTACTACCCATTTCCTTTCCTGTTACACTCGCAAAAAGAGCGAGGGAAAAACCCTTGTCTATATGCTTCCGTATGAGCCATAACTTCTCGAATCCTTTCTTCGTGGTCCTTACGCGCAAAGTATATTGGCAGCAGTAGAATCGTTCGGCAATCAGCTTCAAATGCCGGTTCTCTAAATTTTCTCAATAGCGTGTCTCGACAAGAACGCCGCCTTCGGTCCAGGGATTCCCATTTGAGATCCCGAAGCATCTCCGTAACACTTTCGCGTTGTTCGAACCCACCCGCCTCTGAACTGCTTCGATGTCTTCCTGCAATCCGACCTAGTACGGATCCCGAACACTCAAGCAGTACTCACGAATAATATGCGGTCTCCTTTACAGTTGAACCACTCTTTCCTAAAATTCTCCCAATAAACCAAAGTCTACCATTCTATATCTGACGTAAGAATGTAATCTTACATTTTGTTTTTTATTTTCTTTAAGGGTTGCAAATGTGTTAGTTGATTTAGTTACCCTTCAAAAGCTTGTATACAACTGTTCGTGAGTAAAGATGGAACTCGGTAAATACAATCCGCTTTTCGAAGCTTTTGCCCCCTGCAAAATGTTTATGTTAGAACGTAGTGTTCGCTTCGTACCTGGTATAACACTAGCCACAATAACCTCTGACTGTATTTTGAGATTTTAGATGCACTTCGTACTTTATGATGTTGCTGCAACACGTAAGTGCACTACAGAAGCACCAATTACAAAAATATATTTCTGTGTCCAAAATATGTTTTGCATTCGGAATGTTGGTTCCCGGCTTGTACGACAGGCAGAGATCAGGGACTGTCAGTAGGGGCACATAACCTCTATCTTCAACTCGACAAACATTTTCAGTTACAGTAAGCACGTTAGGCCTAATAGCAATACGTAAATCACAATTCAGTGCGACAGTGACAATATGTTTGTCGTTTGGGGAAGTGCATTCGATTAGAAAAGTCAACTTGTACGACGAGCAGAGAAAATCTGCAAAAGATTCTGGTCATTCTTTCCGATACATTCGCACCCGACGAGGCAATAGAAGCACTGAGGGATCGGAGTTAGCGCCTAGTATTTGGCTATTGCTTCCGGCCTCACCCCCGTCCCCCACCCTACCACTACCACCACCACCACCACCACCACCACCACCACCACCACCACCACCACCACCACCACCCCCTCAGCCCGGCGTGCGACCCGATAATGACAGGTGTTGAGCGATAGGAGCATAAAGGAGGCACAATGTAGCAACACACTCAGTCTACAGGCATCACGAGAAGATGACGCCATGGTACGCTGTCGAAATATCATGTTTCGTAAATAGCTGAACCCGGCTGGATACTGTAATGGGACGCGAAATTAAAGCGTCACCCATCCACAAGGATCAGCTCAGTTTGCAGGTAAATATAAGTTTAATTTAGTGTTATGTTTATGTATTTGTAATATTTTGTTATGTTTATAAAATATTTAAACTTTTGTATTTTCGTTTTGTATGTTTCATATTTGGAGAGAGCAGCGCAACTCGCGGAAACAGCATCTTCACTGCCAGAACCAGGAAGAAAATTGCTGGCCACTAGACGTCGCGAACCTCCAACATTCAAATAAATAAAAATTTGTAATTTTCCACTGTAATGACGCCACAGAATATTTAGTTCATGTTGTATTTTGTTCAGTTCTGTTTTTTTTTTGTCGAGCCTGATGTTCACATCTGTATGTAGCGTATACGAAGACAATAAAACAGTGTATGCTCTAAAGCTTAAATACGTATTCGAGAATTATTTATGAAGAGTTATATTGAGGATGAATTATTACTTAATTTTTCCAAGATATTAATTTTCAGAAGAGTTTTATTTCGACCTTTGAATCTTAAGGGTTTTACAGTCTGATTTTAATATGGGAAAAATAAGATAACTTGCAAGAATATTGTAAGTAGGCTGTTTATGTTTTCTTTATGTAAGTAGGATGTTTAGGTTCCTATGTAAGTAGGTTTTTTTATTGGTAACGCCACCTCTGTATGAAAATCACTGGTTGTGCTGTGTGCAGTCTGTGGCTGCTTTGCATTGTTGTAATACTCGCCATTGTAGTGTTGGGCAGCGGCAGCTGGATGTGAACAGCGCGTAGCGTTGCGCAGTTGGAGGTGAGCCGCCAGCAGTGGTGGATGTGGGGAGAGATATGGCGGAGTTTTGAAATTTGTCATGAACTGCTATATTTATATATGATGATATCAAGGTAAATACATTGTTTGTTCTCTATTAATATCTTTCATTTGCTAACTATCCCTATCAGTAGTTAGTGCCTTCCATAGTTTGAATCTTTTATTTAGCTGGCAGTAGTGGCGCTCGCTGTATTGCAGTAGCTTGAGCAGCGAAGATTTTTGTGAGGTAAGTGATTTGTGAAAGGTATAGTTTAATGTTAGTCAGGGCCATTCTTTTGTAGGGAATTTTGAAAGTCATATTGCGTTGCGCTAACAAAATATTGTTTGTCAGTTTAAGCACAGTCATGTATAATTGTTCAAAGGGGACGTTTCAATATAATTTCCAAGAAGAAACAAACGACATCTAAATTTCAAAAGTTAGCGCAAACCAGTTGGACTGAGTGACTAATTTGGCACAAACGACTCAACTGAAGGTGTTTTAATTACAGTTTCGTTCAAGAATCGTTATAGAGAACTTTAAAAGAATTTAAATAATTTTTGAAGTGTTTTGTAAACGACGTAGGTGACGAAGTCTGCACATGGTCATATTTCAAACAAAAATCATTGAGCCATACGCGTCATTACACTGCAATACGCGACAACTATAAAAACGGTACTGAATTTAATTCGTGTCTCCTTTTCCGCAGCAAGCACCACGCGTCACGCCAGCAACTTCATTGCCCCCTAGAGATTAGTAGCTTCTAATCCATGCGTCAGTGACTTTACAAATTCCTCGGCTCTTCAGATATCAATGAGAGGAGCACTTTAGATTGTTGATGCTACTCCCGCAATTCTGAGAATCAAGCTGGGCTTGATGTCTCCATCCAGTATTTCAGCTGCCCTCAGTGTGACGAGATGAGCAAAGTGTGCAACGTTTTCGGGACAGGAGTCTCACGTGGCACATTGCACCTGTGCCCTTACAAGCCAGCAGCACGTAAGGGGGCGGAAATGTTATGTCGATCGGCGCGAGATGCCACCGTTCCCACCTCAGACGCGATCATCTCAGGTGAGAGGAACGCAACGACCGGTTTAGAAGCGGGAACTGATTCAGGTTTCTCTCTTCTTTTTAAAGGATGGAGTTGATACCGTTCGTTTTTTCCTCGCTGTCAGGTAAACGAAATCGTACAGAACCTCGGCGCGATGCAGCTAAGTAGTCGTCCACTGGAACATTATTTCTGCTCCTGGAATTTTAATAGAATATCACAACTCACTGCTGTGCTCCTCGGAACGGTTGGCTGCTTAAAGAGCACACCTGTAACAGATTCTTAATGATGCCACTTTTAGAAGGCTGTCTGCGAGTCACATCGATGGAAGAAACACAACAAGCGCAAAAGAAAATATGCCCCTTCTCAAATAGTGGTTGGGTGAACTGCGAAGGCAGTATGTCCGAAGAGTCGATCAGGGAATTTTCCAGTGCTCAAGGTTGTCGCTAACGCTAAAATTACCGAGCAAGGCGGTGCAGTGGTTAGCACACTGGACTCGCATTCGGGAGGACGTTGGATCAAACCTGTGTCCGACCATAAACATTTTGGTTTCCGTGAGTTGCATAAATCATTCCAAGCAAATGCCGAGATGGTTTCTTTGAAAGGGCACTGCACTGCCGATTTCCTTCCCCATCTTTCCCAATCAGAGCTTGTACTCCGTCTCTAATGACCTAGATGTCGACGAGACGTTAAACACAATCTTCTTTCTGTCTTTCTTCCTTTTAACACTAACATTCCGAAATATTTGTAATTTCTCGCCTGTATCATTCCGATTCCATCGAAGTCACCAGAAGCCAGACGAACAGCGCACCAAGAGAAATAGTGAAATCCAAAACAAATTAGACTCTGATTTTATGTTAGAGACCCTCCACAACTATACTAATTGATATTTTCCACGGATTCCCTAAATAATTTCACGCAATTGATAAGATCATTTGTCCTGACAAGGGAACCTCCCCATCGCACCCCCCTCAGATTTAGTTATAAGTTGGCACAGTGGATAGGCCTTGAAAAACTGAGCACAAATCAATCGAGAAAACAGGAAGAAGTTGTGTGGAACTATGAAAAAAATAAGCAAAATATAGAAACGAAGTAGCCCATGCGCAAGATGAGCAACATCAAGGGTGATGTGAGCGCAGGAGCGCCGTGGTCCCGTGGTTAGCGCGAGCAGCTGCGGAACGAGAGGTCCTTGGTTCAAGTCTTCTCTCGAGTGAAAAGTTTCCTTTCTTTATTTTCGTAAAGTTATGATCTGTCCGTTCGTTCATTGACGTCTTTGTTCACTGTAATAAGTTTAGTGTTTGTGTTTTGCGACCGCACCGCAAAACCGTGCGATTAGTAGACGAAAGGACGTGCCTCTCCAATGGGAACCGAAAACATTTGACCGCAAGGTCATAGGTCAACCGATTCCTCCACAGGAAAACACGTCTGATATATCCTATACGACACTGGTGACGGCATGTGCGTCACATGACAGGAATATGTTGTCGACCCACCTAACTCGTACACTTGGCGAATGGGTAAAAAGATTCTTCTACCTTGCCCGATTTAGGTTTTCTTGTGGATGTGATAATCACTCCCGAAAAAGTGATGAAAACATAAGAGTTAGTCTCACAAACTGCAACAAATGAATGCAACTGCCAGCCAGGGAGCCTCTTTAGCAGGAATACTCTCTCTTCCGTGCGCTGTAGTCGCCTGATGTCGTGTGTTTCGATGTTTGCTTAGGTGTAACGTCCCCACACTACGGCGCAGTTCCCTCGCATCGGACGGACGGGCAGATAATAATTGTCTGAAAATAAAAAATTAAAATTTTCACGTGACGGAAGACTTGAACCAAGGACCTCTTACTCCGCAGCTTCTCACTCTAACCACGGGACTATTTTTTTATTTTTTATTTATTTTTTAATTAAAGTCGTCGTGCGACTTGTAGTTAAAGTCCAGTTCTTTCAGGAGCTCTTGAAGTGTCTCCGCCTACAGCATGCCAGCTCGTCCAAACGTGTCTTCTCATGGCGTAGGCGTGGGTTCTGGGTAGCAGATCTATTCAGTTCGGTTCGGTTTATACAGTTTTCAGCTTCTCAGGGCTTGGACGTTCCAGCTATTAGGTGGGTCATCGAAAGTGCTCCGTAAGAAATTGGAAAAATATTGTTTATAGCGTGGGTTGCGTATCAGGACGCAGTGTCGTTCGTTAAGTCCAATATCCTAGCGTAGACTTGTCGCCAGAAGTAAAAAGATCGTGTGGCCACAGATCCAATTCACAGATCGAGTTTTGGCGGAGGGGTAGAAAGTCCTATCGGGGTACAAAAGCATGTGGACGTCGATCTGAGCCGGTGTCTGGCGAGTAAGAAACGCCAAAATTCGCTGCGCAAGTGTCCAGACGTCGAACGCTGTGCCACAGTGGAACCGGTGGACACCCGTGTCATCCACTCCACAGTGGGTGCAGAGGGATGAATCGGCGAGATGGATGCGGTGCAGACGATCTCGGTTAACTTGTTTGCCATTCAAGGTGATGCACCACGCTGATTGAACGTCTGATTCGAGAAAACGCGCATGGATCGCCCCCCATATGTGTCGCCACACGTAGTGTGGATACTTACGTTCGATGGGGTTGGACGGGCGGCACTGTTGTAACAATTCGGAGACTGTTTTCGTGAGGTACAAACGTGTAAGTGGTAAGGACCGGTAGATATAACTGAACTCCAGGAAAAATCGTTGGATGCAATAAAATGGGGTTGGAATGGTCGATACCAGTACTGGGGCGGACAAGGAGGCCGGTGCAAAGTTGTGAAGCAGGAGGCTAGTAAGGCTCTGCGGGCAACGATGCCAAAGTTTTAGTTGGGAGCTGACGTATAGTGCCTTGACACGAGTCGGCAATGAGTCCCACCCCGCCGCGATCTCATGGCAGTGCAAGGGATTCATACTGCATCTTGAATAACATCCCCGAGCTGACGAAGGAGCCGAAAGCCATCAACAGTCGTCGCGCCAGGAGATTTGGGACTGGTAGTACTTGAGCCACGTGTGGTATACGGGAAGCATGATACATGTTCACGTACTGCGCGCGTTGGATAACGTCGAAAGCTCGTAGCCGGTGATCTGCGAGATCTGCTCTGATTGTCTGTAGCAAGCGTCTACCATTGATAGTCGCTGAGCGGCGCAGGTCTGCTGTGAAATCAAGTCCAAGACACCGTATGGTGGCGGCGACACTAAGGGGGGTAGCGCATCTTTCCGGCAAGCCCTCACCAATGAGCAGGACCTCGGATTTTGACACGTTGAGGCAGATCCCCGACGCTTCGCCGTAAGTCGCCACCCATGTCAGTGCTGCTCGTACTTCATCTTCACTGCGCAGATACAGTACTATGTCGTCTGCGTAGGCTGTACAACAAAAACGGTGGCTTTGCACAGCCATGCCTTCCAAACGTTGGCGCATGCCCTGGAGCAGGGGTTCCAAGGCGAAAGCATACAAAATCGTGGAAAGAGGTCATCCTTGTCGTACAGATCGTCCGATGACCAGGGACGGTGTAAGGCGACCATTGTACATGATTTTAGAGGTTGCACTACTCAACAGGCGCATAACCACTGTGACAATACCGCCAGGAAGACCCATATGCTGAAGAACTGTCCGTAAATAGAAATGGTCAACACGGTCGAAAGCCTGGCTAAAGTCCAGTGAAGCGAAGGCGCCAGGGAAACGCTGATAATGCGCTAATGCTATCATGTCTCTGTAACGGCAAAGGGCCGTACGGATGTTGTTGTCGCCCCCTAGGAAAGTCTGGTCGCAGGATGTGACGTAACGTGCGACCTTCTTGAGTCGCGATGCCAGTAGCCGTGTGAATATTTTCATGTCGCTGTTGAGCAAAGTAAGTGTTCGATAGTCCTGCACCCTCGATAACCCGCGCGGTTTATGTACGGGGATAATAATGCCTTCTAGAAAGACGCTCGGGACCACTGTCATCGGTGACATCAGCTCTTGTGCGATTGCCGTCCACGTGGAAGCCAACAAATAGTGAAAACTTTTATAAAATTCGGTGGGTATACCGTCAGGTCCAGGAGATCTGTTATCGGAACCCGCCTTGATAGCGTCTACCACTTCATCTGTGGTTACGTCGTCTTGGAGGTCATGCACTGCATCCTCCGGAAGAGTGTTCGTAGTAAGCTGAGCGACTTCTGTGATCAGTGCTGCAGAATGCGGTACAGCTGCGTATAGTCGGGCAAAATGAGCATGGGGAGCACGACCGATGCTTTGTTGGGTGTCGTGCCGGCGGCCTTCCACATCAGTGAGGACTTGGATCAGAGCTCGTCGTCGTCGTTGTCTTTCCTGAAGGAGGTGGTACATCGACGGACGTTCTTGAGGGATTCGATTAGAAGCTCGAGAACGGACTACAGTGCCTTCCAAGTTACGCCGCATGATCAAGGAGATCTGCACCTTCGTGCGATGGACCATCGACTGCCGGGCTGGCGAGAATGGCATCGTCGTACAGTCACGTAGAATGGTGTAGTAGAAGTGCAGGGTATTAGTTTGCCACGCCTTTAATTCCTTCCCATAACTCATCAGAGTCTCCCTGAGGGTCGGCTTTGCACAGGAGAGCCACCATGATAAGGTGGAGTCATAGGCTTCTCGACGATGGTGACAGCGTGCCCACGCTTCTTCGACCATACGGCGACAGTCTGAGGAGGTCAGGTGAGCGACATTGAGTTTCCACAGACCACGACTATGCCACACTTGCTGTCGGGCGAGAGTGACGTCACAGAGGTATGCATCATGGTCTGAAAAGGCCAAGGGCCAGACTTCCGCATGACGTGTGCCATCAGCAAGGGAGCGGGTAACGTAGATGCGATCTATGCAGCTTGACGAGTGAGAGGTGTAGAATGTATAGCCCGGTTGAATTCCGTGGAGGTTCTTCCATGTGTCAACAAGTCGTAGACGGTCGATGACCACTGAGAGAGATGCACAAGGGGAATGTCGCGGGAGTTGGTCCGCGGGCTCTTGTGTCGAGTTAAAATCCCCACCGAGTACCAAATCGTCCTGCGGACCGGTGAAGAGGGGTGTGACGCTTTCGGCAAAAAAAGTTTGTCGGTCATGACGGCGGCCAGTGCCGAACGGAGCGTAGATATTAATAATACGCACGCCGAACACTGTGAGGGCCATACCTCGCGCTGTGGGGAGGTAGATGACGTCCTCTGCAGGGAGTCCGTCGCGTAGCAGGATGGCGACGCCGCTACCGGTATCGGATGCGGGGGAAGCATGGGCGTTGTATCCGGTGGGAACTAGGAAGTTAGCCACAAACACCTCTTGTAAGAGTGCTATATCTACATCCGCAGAGTAAATAGTGTCTCTGAACATGGCCAGTTTATGGGGGGCACGAATGGTGGCAAGATTCATCGTGGCGATACGATATTGCTGTGTACGGCCATCCTCAGTATTTGCAGAACGTGCGGTAGAAGTAGCCGGCAGGTGGAGACCCGCCGGTGGTCCCGCAGTGGTGATAATTACTGGCGGGGCGCCAGCCCCAGTGTCGCCGAGGTGGACTCCTGTGCAGACACGCTGGCAGTCTGTTCCACTTCTTCTTCAACGTCGTCGGCCCAGGAAGCTGACGACGTGGACATGTGACGTTCACGTACTTCCGGAACGGGTGTTGTGGATTCCGCAACATGAGTGGCAGGGGGACCGCCGTCATCATTCGTTGACAACGGCGAGGACACGTCCCTGGCTGGGCGAGTAGGAGTCACAAGAGGGGCGCCTGTTGCTGCCACATCGCGTGACTGGACGCAATGTGGGAGATCACCGTCAGACATCAGGTCGACTTCTCGCGGGGCCGTCTGAGAAAGGGCGTCATCGGAAGGCGTTCGTCATCGTTTCCTGTGTTTGCGAGGCGACCGCTGTTTTCTGATGTAGCCTTCTGAATCAGAATGTGGTCGCCCGTCGTCTGACGCCGAACCCGTCTGGACAAAGGCAGACGTCGTCACGACACCGAGGTCGACGTCCATGGTTCCAACAGGAACATCGGTTTCGGTCTGCAACCCGGACGGTCCTGAAGCGAGCACTGGAAGCGACGCCGTGCTTGTGTCCTCGGCGCGTTGTGCTGCGGCGGGTGGCGTTGACGATGCTGCTGGCGCAATCGAGATTGGTACGACGGGGTCCTGTGCAACCTTGGGGTAGGTGATGGGTAAGGACGTGACCGTCGAAGCCTGGGTCTCTTCACGTAACGGCGTCTGTATTAAACGGCGGTGTAAGCATTCGGAACGTACATGTCCCTCCTGGCCACATCCTGCGCACGTTCGTGGCTGTCCATCGTACATGACGATGGCCCTCACACCGCCAATCAGCAGGTACGAGGGGACATGTTTCGTCAGCTCAATTTTTATTTTCTGGACGCCATTTAATACGGGGTAGGTCGTAAATGTTTGCCACTTCTCCGCGACGTGACCCAAGACGGTACCATATGGTTGGAAAGCGGCAATGACCACATCCTGAGGCACCTCGAACGGGAGCTCAAACACCCGCAATGTCCGGAGACCGAATCCAGCATGGGCGACTGTCACAGCACCCATATGTCCATCAGAGTGTTTAAATTTCAGTCCGGTGGCATGACGGTGAATTATGTCATTGCAAATTTCCTCCGTCGACATCTTGATGTAGACAAAACTTCCAGTGATGGAAAAATGTATGCCGATTACGTCCTGGGGGTTCAAACGTAGATCCTCACGTATGAACTGTTCGACTTCGAAAGCTCTGGGTCGTGGATGTTCGGCCTGAAACGTTACTTTGATCGTTGCACGGCGGTACGAGAGCGCCATGGTGTACGTTAGTACTGGACTCGATAGACACAAACACCGCGACGCGGAAGTAAACACCGCCGACAGCGGAGCGTCGGACGGCGCGCGGAGCAGCTCCGCACGCTAGCACGGCTGAGAGCCGACTGTACTACGGCGCCCCTCTGCCCATACGATCCTTGATGTTGCTTGTGTTGCGCATGGACTACTCCGTTTGTATATTTTGCTTATTTTTTCATAGTTCCACACAACTTCTTCCTGTTTTCTCAATTGGTCTGTGTTCAGTTTTTTAAGGCCTATCCACTGTGCCAACTTATAACTAAATCTTAGGGGGGTGCGATGGGGAGGTTCCCTTGTGAGAAAAACAGTCGACTTCTTCCAGCACCGTTTTTGAGAAAACGCACTTTTGTGTCAAGAGATTTGTTATATCGAAGAGCCTATAAGCAGAACAGGATTTTATTTAATGTAGAATACGGAAAGACATATTAAAATGCATCTATAGAAATAAAGTAAGAAACTTCTGTTACATATGTTTCTCTTTGCAGTCTTAAATATAAAGCAGAACATAATGTAAATGCTTTACAGTTTGACGTGACGTTACTGAGTGGATGGCCATGATTAAAGGCCATAAGTAAATTTGAATATGTGCAAGGTAAGCAGCAGGTCGAAATTTCCGGAGAGATGTTTGAACGTGCAGAGTGAAGAGTTAACGGCTGGTAAAAAAAGGAATATAAAATCTGATTGTTAATTTAAGGGACCAGTGTATTTAGTTCAGTATTACTCTGAGAGGTTGTACGTTTGGACTGTACGAGTGCTACCAAAGGCAAATATAAATAAATAAATCTGTAACTAGACAAGATCACCAAACACTATAAAAAATTAAGAGCTGTGAGAAATCGAGCTGTACAGTACATTGTGTAAATTTGCTAGAGGCTGTGAAACAATGCCAGAAGGAGAGAAAAAAGAAAGAAAGAAAAGATTCAAAAATGGTTCAAATGGCTCTGGGCACTATGGGACTTAACATCTGACGTCATCAGTCCCCTAGATCTTGAATTACTTAAACCAAACTAAACTAAGGACATCACACACATTCATGACCGAGGCAGGATTCGAACCTGCGAACGTAGCGGTCGCGCGTTTTCAAACTGAAGCGCCTAGAACCGCTCGGCCACACAAGCCGGCTAGTCTTGTATATAAACAGAAAAATTAAGAGGTAACTCCAGAAAAAAATTTAACCATAGCGTAAATACCAAACGACGACGGCAAAAGTTTGCAGAATTTTTTGTGTAATAAATCAAATCAATAAATTCCTTGAATAAGTGTATTATCATTACGGATTTTTGTGTCGCTTCATGTATTATCGTTTATGACGACTTTTCGTCTGCTGTCATCAGGTGTGTAATTAAGATCAAAGTAAAATAAGAATCATAAGTGTTATAACCTGAAAAACGAAGTCAGCACACATCCTATTAGCGCTATCTCTTGCCTAGCCATTTTAATTTCCGCAAAATTTTGAGCCAAGTTGCCATTTTGTGAAACAACAACGAAGCATATCACACTTTGACACAGAATTACTTTGTTTTATTAAGTTCTATTCCTTTTCACGCATGTAAATTTTTTCGTTGTTTCTTTGTTCCGCAAGGTCAATTTCAATAATTTTAAAAACAGATTTTGTAACTTTCGTAAAACAGACACATTGGAAATGTTAGGGTGGTATTTTATAAAGTTAAAGATATTATCTAAAGCGTGAAAAAGAAAAGCTTTAGAGCACGTGAACAGTCAGTAGTGAGCAGAAAATAGAATGTTCGTAATTTACCTGCGAGTGACAAAAGACAAACGTTTGTGGCTACAATGTAGCGACTATGCGAGCAGCAGCATTTCACCGATGCCCATAAGAGTTCAAGCTTGGTGTGCTTAATTATATACATGTGGTGGTCGAATTCATGACCCACGCAAATTTTCAACTTTCACCATTGATATAAATCAATGCCCATTGGCAGCTAATGTCTTTAATTCTTTCTGTGTGCCGGCCGGGGTGACCGAGCGCTTCTAGGCGCTTGAGTCCGGAACCGCGCGACTGCTACGGTCGCAAGTTCGAATCATGCCTCGGGCATGGATGTGTGTGTCCTTAGGTTAGTTAGGTTTAAGTAGTTCTAAGTTCTAGCGGACTGATTACCTTAGAAGTTAAGTCCCATAGTGCTCAGAGCCATTTGAATCTTTCTGTGTCTTGATTCATAGTGGCTGCAGGATCAAAATTGTGTCTGTTCTTTCGGACATTTCCAGAAAACCAGAAACACATATATACTTCCTAACTGATTAAAATTATGTAGCAAACCTGACTCTACCCCAGACCCGTGTCTTTTGCTGGCAACAGTCTTACCAACTGAGCCACCGTGACAAACTGTTCACAAACCACCCCTTCACAGTAAGGGTCCGAATTCAAATGCGGATCCAGCACACAGCTTCAGTCAAAAATAGAGGGTGACAATAATTGAACTATATGAAAAAAACGCAAATTAATTACAAACTACCACGTGCACACACTTCATGCAAAATGTAAACGTCACTGCACATATTCGGATTTAGGGTATGACATGTTCGATATGCCTGCCATCACTGGCGATAATGTGGCGCAGAAGAATAGCGAAGTTCTGCATGACCCGCTGAAGTGTCGGATCATCTATGCTGTCGATGACCTCCTGCATAGCTGTTTTCAGCTCAGCAATGGTTTTTGGGTTATTGCCGTACACGTTGTCTTTAATATAGCCCCACAAAAAGGAGTTAGATGTGTTCAGATCCGGGGAATATGGCGTCCAATCGAGGCCCATGCCAGTGGCTTCTGGGTACCCCAGAGCCAGAATGCGATCCCCAAAGTGCTCCTCCAGGACATCAAACACCCTCCTGCTTCGATGGGGTCGAGCTCCGTCTTGCATGAACCACATCTTGTCGAAATCAGAATCGCTATGGATAATGGGGATGATTTCATCTTCCGAAATCTTCACGTACCGATCGATGTCATCGAGGAATATCGCACGGATTATTCCGTGAATGGACACTGCATACCACATAGTCTCCCGTTGAGACTGAAGAGACTTCACGGTCGCGAAATGTGGATTCTCAGTCCCCCAAATGCGTCAATTATACTTACTGACGAACGCATCCAAATGAAAATGGGCTTCGTCGCTAAACAAAACCATGCATACGCTTACTAATTCTCATCATGCCCCGCGGCCAACCGCGCAGTTTGAACGTCCTAACGCAATTCGTTCAGAAGTTACGACGATTTTTGTTACGGTGCTCGCTTATTTCCAAGTCCGTATCGATCTTACTGCTGAGATTTCACTGAGACGGCGCTTTGGCGCTAGGCGGTTGTTTCCGTGTGTGATCGCTGGCCGCAGCTTAGCTGGAGGCGTGTGAGGAGGAAAGAGGTGGCTGCATTGGCGTGGAGACAGTTCGGCTCGGCTGGGGGTTGTTTGCGTGTGGACGTCGAGTGGGGCCGATGGGAAGAACGGACCGTGATTTTACGGTTAATAGTGTGGACAGCGGCGTGGTGTGCCGTTTAACTTGATTCGCAAGGGGAGGAAAATCTCGCCTGTTGGAGTTTGTCGAGCCTGTGTTTGAAATACCTTCTAGGTGCGGCGGGATGTCATTTCATCCTCCTGTCTCTCCGCCGCTGGGATTGCTATTCTCGTATACCGTCCCGTGGATGTATATCGATGGGGTACGGTGCTCTCCGTACTCTACTAGAAGCTGGTGATGAAAGTGCGTCGTTCAGCGGCACGTTAATCTGGGTGCTTTATGTTTGATCTTCAAGTGCATAGTCTTCGAGTGGCACTCCTTAGAGTTTGCCTTGCGCAGTTATATTGGAGTTTATTTTGTCTTGTGGTGCTTCCGATCTCCGTTAACGAAGGTTAAGCCTGATTCGGCACTCCGTACGACGCTTGGCACCTCAGTAGGCGGGTCGGAGCCACCTTCGCGACTAAACGGAAGCCTTTGGACTGGGAGGTCTTGTGTTTTGCACATTGTTCATAAATTGTTGTTTTGGTATTAAGTTGGCTGAGGTTTCTTATGGATTTCCCGGCATTTGGTCTGTTGTCCGCCCCGGGCTAGGTGTCGTTATTTCAGAGGTCGGTCCTTGTTTTGGCTTAGTACGATTTTGGTTTACTGCCTGGTGGTTGTGGTAGTACGCCGGGTCGCTGTGGTTGTGTTGCATTTTGTATGGGGTTGTGTGCTCGGAGCCGTGGAGTACCATGATTTTATTATTAATTTAAAGAAACATTATCACTTAAATGATTTAATTCTTGTTGCGTTCATTGCAACTTGGGCACTGAGAAATTTTGTAGTGTAATTACGGAAGATTTAATAGTGGCACATGCCCCTTTACCTGTTTCGTAATCTGTTAATTACCGAAAGACCTTATGCTCATAGTCATATGATGTGATTTTCTTAAATTATTGTATTTTTATGTCATGTTATTGTTTTTTTAACTTGCTGACCCCTGGTGTGATCGATATTACTCTCCTCCCCCCCCCCCCCCCCAAGGCAAGCGCCAGGAGGCGCGAATTCAGGCCCTCCACCCCCGCCAAGGCTTGATTAAAAGCTGCTCTATGCGCATCTTGGACCCCAACTGATTTTAAATCTAACAAAGACTGAAGTGAATGAGCCAATTGAGCTTGTGCTCGACGAAGCTGTTTTAACGTGGGAGGATCACGCTCGAAGACTGACACGGTAGCACTCCAAGTAGCTATAAATGTGGAAACTGATGATATCCACTTACCCTGATTCGGGAAAAGATCTGGAGGCAACGTAACTGGAGCTAACCCACATCAATTTTATTTCATCTAGTTCAATTATTGTCGCCCTGTAGGTTCATAGCCGTGCACACGTCAATGCAGAGCGAAATATGTATTTCGGTCTTGCATTTTTTGTACGTCTTAACTGGATGTCAATCTCTGCAACTGTTACGCTTGGTGACTTCCCATTTGCTGTGTAACCAGGGTTTAGTTGGTCTGTTTTCCTCTGAAACACAATACAGCATAGAGCGGTCCTCATTGCAAAGCTTCACTTGTTTGGGCTAACATCCGTTGTTTCACAGACCACAGGAAGTATCTTGGACAGCGGTTTCTTTGTACAGTTTATTAAATTTGTCATGTTTGTCAGTGATCCTAACTGAACGCAAAATATATGGGCAAGCACGAGCCTCTCGGAGAGCAAACAACTGCAGCGTCATTGGAGGACGGGTAAACACGCAGCCAGCCAGCCAGCCAGCCGGCGTCTGAGATCACTTACGTAGATAAACAAGGCTAATGAACCCATCACGCTACGTAAGGAAGTCAGAGTCGTGAGTTAGCTCAGTCTAACAGCGGGGAGTTTGCAGCGATTAGTATGGTTACATATTTCTCTCTTCCCAAATTATCTTCACGCGTTCGTTGAGTCGTATCTTTTGGTCACTTGCGATCTTACACTTAGCCCTGTTATTTTGTCCTGTGGTTACAAATTCGTGTTTTTTCACGGTAGTCCTAAACTGCTCTCCATCTTTCAAATAATCTGCTGTCGTACCGACTTATCTGAGGCCATCTCCACTTTATTTTATCCACCTGGTTTTCCCTGACAGCATGGACGACTTCGAGATATTTTGCTGAGATTCAGTTTTCGTTTATTTTGTGAATGTGTCAGCAAAATTTCATTCTTCTTTTACTGAAAATGTTCGTAATTTTATCCGTGTGCTTCTATAGTTCTGATGTTGGACTCTTGGTACAAATTATCTCACTAATTATTGGTTCCAAAACTATTCTAAGTATTTACTCGTTCCTTATATTATATTTCTTTAATTTTTGTCTGACGAGTTTACGTTGTTTCTACTGTATATAGTGCTACCAGAGGTATAATTGTGTTGCAGGCCCCAACCTTCCGTTGATGAATATCAGTTTTTTTCTTGTAATAATTCCACGTGGGCGCGAATGCATTCTTCTGCTTCTTCTGGGGAAAATCCGCCAAATTTTGGCAGAGCGAGGGCGTTGGGTGAGCATCGTACGCCACTCTCCAAGAATGCTGGATCAGCCGAACCACGAATGGCCATACGTCTACACTGATCTGAAGCCCGCAATATGGTCATTTATTTCATTGTGGTACGTCCCGTTATAAGGCTCTTGTTCTAGTATTCAGTGTCGTGAAATCACGTCCAACCAGCGGCCCACTGACCCTGTTCGTTGCAACACACTCGATCCCGCTTCTAGAAGTAATTGCGCTACAGCGCGATGGGTTTGCGCTGCTATAATCCAAAAAGAAAAAAAAACTTAGGGCCTGATTTCCCCTTGACACCGGGCCCTTAGACCCAGAGATGAAGTTCGGAATGGGGAAGGAAATCAAGTATGCCGTTTTGAAGGGGACCATCCGGACGTTCACCCTTGTGGATTTAGAGTAACGAAGGGAAACCTATGTCGTCTTGACGGACGAGAATTTTAATGACCGCTCGCTCGAATTTGAATCCATCGTCTGACAAGTGTCCTTTGCTGTATTAGATAAATATTCTTTGATTACGGTCGCTAGCCTTGATTTAACTCTAGAGACAAGGTTACAAAGACTCAGCTTTGACAACTAATTACTGCCCTGTAGGAACCAGAGTCTGCTCTGTAGGGACACGATTCTACTAACAAGGCAAACTCCCCATCGCACCCCACTCAGATTTAGTGGTATGATGTCCGAATGGATAGTCCGCCAAAAACTGAACACTGGTCAAGCATGAAAACAGGAAGAGGGTATACTGAACTGTGAAGAAAGAAGAAAAATATAAACAATGAACGGTCCAAGCTCGAGCTACGCAATATCGAGCGAATTTGAACAGCCACGGCGTCGTGGTTCTGTGGCCACAGTGTTAGACTGCGAAGGGGGAGATCCGCGTTAAAACCTCCCTCGTGCCCCATTTCTTTTCTCAAAATTAACGGCTATCCGTCCGGTCATTGGCGTGTCTGTTCACTGTATTCAAATTTGTAGTTGTGACGTGGTGTAACGTCCGTCTGCAACAGCCAAGTGTAAGGACGTTTCAAAAGTTTTGACTCTTGAATTCCTTTCTTGTAGCACAGTTCACACCGATTTGTTTGTTTGTTTTTATTTATATGAGAGATCTATGCGGCATCTCGCCTGGTTTCACTGTCCAATACATGTACTTGTGACGGTAATATATTCCTACGACATGACTCATATTATATAACCAGTGTATAGTATGGCAATTGACAAGATTTCAGAAGGAGAACAGTCATGTCGATGGCTGGAAGATGATTCACAAATCTGTGAAAAAGAAGGTGGACACAAGTGTGATTTGAAGACGCATCTCCCGCTTTGGAGTCCAATACCGCGACCACACAACTACGCCGCCGTTGTTCTTGCACTGCACTGGATGTTGTACATCACGAGCTTCGACCGTTGACTTTATATTTTGCTTCCTTTTTCACATTTCAGTACACTTTAGTTTTCATGCTTGACCTGTGTTCAGGATCTTACGGGCTCTCCACTGGGCCATTTTACAACTAAAGCAGAGGGGGATGGGATGGGGAGTTTCCCCTGTAAGAGAAATAGGAAGATGTAACCACTGGTCTGGAAGCACACCGTGCTAAAATGCTCTAGTGAACAACCAACTAACTCTTTGCAGCGTCCTCGCAAACGTCAGTAAATAGAAAAATATGCGGGTAACAACTCAAAATTATGAAGTTTGGGAAATCATACCAACAAAATCACACTCCAGTTTCGCGGAAATGAATACAGTTTCTTCCCGCTTATTCGAACGCATCTTCTATAGGTATCTACATGCTCCGCGATCTAATATGTAACTGCCTCTGAACGGCAACTCAACCTCAACTTTGAGAATCACACTGATGAGACGCAGCTTACAAAACCCTCATTTGAACCATATTTGAGTACTGAATTTCTTTAACCATTACTAGACAGGATTGCTACAAGAAGTATTTATTCATTTATTTAACCTGATAAAATTATGGCCGTCAGGCAGTGTCTCGTATCTGACCATGCATTTTATATATTTTGTATACACATAGTACAGTAAGCATGTTATATTACAGAGGCAGAGAAGATACAACGAAGAGCAGTCCATTTCATTACCGGTTCATTCACTAATTACTAAAGGGTCACGGGGATACGTATCCAACACCAGTTGTAACGTTCTAATGCCGTACCTGTGGTGCGCTGTTCGACAGTCACGACGATCTAGGTCTGCTAAGCGGTCATGTTGCAAAACGATATGAAATGGGCGAGCAAGTAAGATCGGTGGTGGCGATGGCAAATGGTCAGTTTATTGGGAGAATTCTGGGAAGTGTGGCTCATCTACAAATGTGACTGAGTACACAACACTAGTATGACGCGTTCTTGACTACCGCTGGAGTATTTTGCAACCCATGTAGGTCTGATTAAAGGAAGACACTAAACAAATTCAGAGGGATGCTGGTAGATTAGCTACTGGTAGGTTCGTGAGCATCACGGAGATGCTTCATGATCTCAAATGGGAATCCCTGGAGGGAAGACGACGTTCTTCCCACGAAACGCTAATGAGAAAATTTAGAGAATCGCTATTTGCGGCTGAGGGCAGAACGATTCACCGTACATTTCACGTAAGCACGTGAGATTAGAGGAATTAGGGCTCATATAGAGGCATACAGATACTCGCTTTTTTCGCATTCCATTTGCTAGTGGAAAAGTAAAGAGAATAACTGTAGTGGCCGCCACGAAAATTGGCACTTCAAGGTCATCTCACCGTCCTACAGCATCGCCATTTGGTGATAGTTCAAATGTTAGTAAAAATTCCGAAAAAAATATTAGACACCTCCACTTTTAGTCTAGAATATGGTGGAGTGTTTTCGAAAGAAAATTGTTGCCAGCTGCTACGAAAAAAATAAGAACTATCATTACAACAAATTTTGAAGAAAATTTTTTTTTACTTCATCATGTGGAAAAAAATAGAATCACAGACCTATTTGGACTGAAAAGTTTCAGAGTTTATAGACGGATGTGATTCATATTTTACTGTGGAACCATAGAAGTACCACGAGGTAAAAGATAAGATACGGTGGAGGTGCGAAACTGTTCCGTCTCTGTAACGAAAAATACCGCCTCTGATAAACATGCTTTCTGTTGGACCTCGTAGAAACTTCCGGCGAGAAAGTTGCTAAGAAAACTAGGAAATTAATTTTGGTAACATACGAGGCATCATCAGCGTACCGCGTCACGTATGAACGCAATTTATTTAACATGAGACTTCATGTGCGGTAGAACTGTATACCGCCGCAGAGATTTTAGTCCAGATGGCTCGCCTTAATGCGACCGAGCATATTCCCTATCTTCGGAAATATTTTTTATTTGTAGCCCTTACTGACCCTTCGTCACTACACCCATCTCCCAAATCCCCGATAAACGCTACACAAAAGGAACTCTAATTTCTTTCAAGCAAATATTTCATTTGAAGTCGACCGAAATATATTTTGCGTATGGTTTTGTGAAACCCAAGCTTCAGCGAAGAATACCACAACAGTATCGTCTCCAGCACGCAGTAAATGCACTGCGTACAGATAACTTCGTTCTTGCTGCTGCAGCGTCTTTGCATTCCATTAAAATTTTTTGTCTACCTTTACACTTTCTGAAATCAAGTGAGCAGAGAAGACAAAGGACGGAGGTCTCTGAGCCAATGAAACTCTTTTCACCATGATCACCTTGTATTTTTTCTAGTCACGGGATACTCTCATCGGTCGTGGTATGTAGGTCCAGTTCTGTGCACTAACTTTTTTATGAAAATCGTCAAATTCCATAGACTTCCATTTTCATTTGTCCCCCTTTCTTGGAGATTCTGCCAACGTTAGTGCACTGTTAATATGAAATTAGTCGATTTCGAAATACCAAAAGGTTTTGTTGTCATTTTATGAACTGGCGCGAAAGTTATATTATTTCTGATCTGTTCACTGTTATCCAGACCAATAAAAACTTCAGTACATTCGATACGAAAATTTTAAATTATTTTCGAATGTTTCTACGCCCTCTGCGCAGGCCTTTGCTCGTGCATTTTGCCCACTACTGAACTTATATCAGTGCTTCATTCCACGGAAGACTGAAACCACACCTGATAATTAGATTAGATTTACTTTCATTACAATTGATCCGTAGTGAGGAGGTCCTCCAGGGTGTAGAACATGTCAGAAAAACAACAATACATGACAAATATTTACAACTAAAACAAATAAGCTAATGTACCATTGCACAGGTCCCAAGGGGAATGATCGTCATTTTTTAATGAACACTATATGAAAGAGTCATTTTACAAATGCTAATGGACTGAATTTAAAATAAAAAAGCGTTTTTAATTATTTATAACGTAATAAATATGTAATACAACTACTATAATACCTATTTACAATGAACACATTACTGCACTGAAATGGTGCAGAAGTTAGATTTTTGTGTGTGTGTGTGTGTGTGTGTGTGTGTGTGTGTGTGTGTGTGTGTGTGTGTGTGAAATCTTATGGGACTTAACTGCCAAGGTCATCGTCCCTAAGCTTACACACTACTTTACCTAAACTATCCTAAGGACAAACACACACACACACCCATGCCCGAGAGAGGATTCGAACCTCCGCCGGGATCAGCCGCACAGTCCATGACTGCAGCGCCTGAGACCGCTCGGCTAATCCCGCGCGGAAAACTGAATTTCATTGGTTGTTATGTTTTTTATGGCTCCTGGCAAGTTATTGAAAATGTGTGTTCCTGAATAATGCACACCTTTTTGTACAAGACAAAGTGACTTTAAATCCTTGTGAAGATTATTGTTATTTCTAGTATTGATTCCATGAATTCAGCTGTTGGTTTGAAAAAGTGACATTTTTAATGACACATTTCATTAAGGAGTAAATATATTGGGAAGCACTGGTTAGTGTCCCTAGTTCCCTAAACAGGCTTCTGAAGGATGTTCTTTAGTTCACACCACATATAACTCTTACTGCACGTTTTTGTGCCCGGAAAACTTTAGCTTGGCTTGATGAATTACCCCAAAAAATAATCCCATATGACATTATGGGATGAAAGTAAGCATAGTATGCCAGCTTTTTCATTTTTATATCCCCTATGTCTGACACAATTCGCATTGCAAATAGAGATTTGTTAAGACGCTTCAGCAGTTCTGTCGTGTGCTCCTTCCACTTGAATTTATTATCAAGCTGTAATCCCAAGAATTTGACACTGTCCATTACTTATATCTGCTTGTCATTGTATGTTAGGCATATACTCGTGGGACACCCCTTACAAGTTCTGAACTGCATGTAGTGTGTTTTTAGTGTGTATTGTGTATCATACGATATCGCACGGAAAAACGAAACACTCGGCTGGCCTTGACCTCCTGCACTGCCAACGGTATGGCAACAAAGCTGTGCGACGGGCGAATCACAGCTCTTAGCGCCTGTGGACTGCAGGTAGAGGTGTCTAATTTCGTGACGGCCAGTTTGTAGTGGTACAAGGTACCCGCTAAGCCATGCTCCATATAGTGGCTGGAAGAGTTCCAGAGGTGGACGGTACGAGGGAAGCGGTGGCCTCATCGTGGCGTGATTTACTTTCAAAATTACAAGCGCATACTTTCCAAGAGAAGAATTAAAAACTTAGAGGTTCGCCGATAACATTGTAATTCTGTCAGAGACAACAAAGGACTTGGAAGAGCAGCTGAACGGAATGGACAGAAAAGCAAAACGAGGATAATGGAATGCAGTCGAATGAAGTCGGGTGATGCTGAGGGAATTAGGTTAGGAAATGAGACGCTTAAAGTAGTAAAGGAGTTTTGCTATTTGGGGAGCAACGTAACTGTGATGGTCGAAGTAGAGAGGATAGAAAATGTAGACTGGCAATGGCAAGGAAAGCGTTTCTGAAGAAGAGAAATTTGTTAACATCGAGTATAGATTTTAGTGTCAGGAAGTCGTTTCTGAAAGTATTTGTATGGAGTGTAGCCAAGTGTGGAAGTGAAACGTGGACGATAAATATTTTGGACAAGAAGAGAATAGAAGCTTTCGAAATGTGGTGCTGCAGAAGAATGCTGAAGATTAGATGGGTAGATCACATAACTAATGAGGATGTATTGAATAGAATTGGGGAGAAGAGGGGTTTGTGGCACAACGTGACAAGAAGAAGGGACCGGTTGGTAGGACATGTTCTGAGGCATCAAGCGATCACAAATTTAGCATTGGAGGGCAGCGTGGAGGGTAAAAATTGTAGAGGGAGACCAAGAGATGAATACACTAAGCAGATTCAGAAGGATGTAGGTTGCAGTAAGTACTGGGAGATGAAGCTTGCACAGGATAGAGCAGCATGGAGAGCTGCATCAAACCAGTCTCAGGACTGAAGACCACAACAACAACAACAACTTTCCAAGAAGTGTCAGACAGATAATCACTTCCTGCCTCATAAATGTCGCGACATGGCCACGTTGAGAAAATCAGAGAAATTAGAAATTATTGCAGAGGCTTAGCAATTATCGTTTTTCTCGCACACCAGACGCGAATGAAAAAGTAAAGGAAGGAAGAATGGTGGCTTGCCGAGTGTTAATGAGACACAGAAATAGTATCCTGGCGTATAAAGAAACAGCTTCGCGCAGAAAACAAAGTGTAACATGTCAAGGGTTCAGTCTTTCAGACACTGTACAGTGTCGTGCTAAATTTAAGAGACCTGTGCAGACGGCCAGCTGTGTTACACCGCTACGAATCCTCGCTTCCGTTGTAAACACGTTCGAGTGCCGAAGACGTTAATTTAGGAGAGGCGGCGGCGGCGTGTCGCAGAAAGGCAGCTGCGCCGGCAGCCGGTTTACGGCCGGCTCATCACGGCCGGTGTTTTCGGGCGGCTATTAGCCGACACGAGAGAGCGCGCCCGGCCGGCGACACGGCGGCTACAAGGCGGCCCTCATTTCACTCCCAAATGCTGCGGCGATAAACGGACCGAGCAGGGCCAGCCAGCTAGCTAGCATTGCTAGTCCGCGCACTCGGCCACACTGCTCGCTGTCCCCTCGTATCGGCTCTAGCAGACCTCTTCCATTCGTTCCACCGCTACTTCGGACACAAACTAACTGCTATACCCCGTCACATTGAATGCACCTCTCTTATGGATGCAGCGAGTCTGAATACTGTTACTGACGTGGACCGTGTACGGTTTCGGAATGAGTAAGCACAAGCTAAGTTCGGAGTGACGCCTTATTTTTCTACGTCAAAAAACACCCTTGAAACAATACACGCAGATAGGGCAGCTCCCGAAGTAGGTGGTGTGGGAGCAACAGGGAGGGAAATGCCACCCGCCCGCCCCCCCCCCCCCCCCCCCATCCACCACTTTCTGAGTCAGTCAGGCAGTAGTAGCTGACAAAGACAGACGCAGCAACAAGGAACTAACTGCTTTTGTGACGTTTACGAGTTCCTAACCAGGAGCACGTCCGAGTCCTCCGATTGATCCTCACCGGTGGCCAACCCAGTTACTGCTCGCACTGAGGCTGATCCCTCATCTGTGTGCTTCAATAGTTTAGTTTCTTGAGTTTCTGCGTGTAAATTTAATATCTAATATCCACTGTTCTCGCGTTTTCGTTTGCGTCGGAAAGTAAACCAATTTTGTGACATGTTACATCCACATCTACATCCATACTCCGCAAGCCACCTGACGGTGTGTGGCGGAGGATACCTTGAGTACCTCTATCGGTTCTCCCTTCTATTCCAGTCTCGTATTGTTCGTGGAAAGAAGGATTGTCGGTATGCCTCTGTGTGGGCTCTAATCTCTGATTTTATCCTCATGGTCTCTTCGCGAGATATACGTAGGAGGGAGCAATATACTGCTTGACTCCTCGGTGAAGGTATGTTTTCGAAACTTCAACAAAAGCCCGTACCGAGCTACTGAGCGACTCTCCTGCGCTGCTCTCCATTGGATCTTCTCTATCTCTTCTATCAACCCTATCTGGTACGGATCCCACACTGCTGAGCAGTATTCACGCAGTGGGCGAGCACGTGTACTGTAACCTACTTCCTTACGATTCTTCCAATGAATCTCAGTCTGGCATCTGCTTTACCGACGATCAACTTTATATGATCATTCCATTTCAAATCACTCCTAATGCGTATTCCCAGATAGTTTATGGAATTAACTGCTTCCAGTTGCTGACCTGCTATATTGTAGCTAAATGATATGGGATGTTTCTTTCTATGTATTCACAGCACATTACACTTGTCTACATTTAGATTCAATTGCCATTCCCTGCACCATGCGTCAATTCGCTGCAGATCCTCCTGCATTTCAGTACAAAATGGTTCAAATGGCTCTGAGCACTATGGGACTTAAAATCTGTGGTCATCAGTCCCCTAGAACTTAGAACTACTTAAACCTAACTAACCTAAGGACATCACTCACATCCATGCCCGAGGCAGGATTCGAACCTGCGACCGTAGGGGTCCATTTCAGTACAATTTTCCATTGTTCCAACCTCTCGATATACCACACACAAGTTCCTAATGAGGGGCGAATTATGTAGTTTCCCCTCAGTGCTTCGGTAGTTACGTTTTTGAGTATCTGCCTATTATTAGACACATTCCTGTGGTTTTTTTTTCAGGGTCTACAGTAGAGTTGCGCAGCCCACGCCGATAGTCTGTCTATCTGCATAGTTTAGTTTTCCACCGTCTTTAGCATGGACAGGGACTGCGATTGTTGTGTGCGGATGCGAGCCGAGTTGGTGACACTTTGCTCTCCCCTCCAGGCTGTGATGGCTTCGGTTACACAGCTTGAGGCTGCAGTGGATGGGCACCACAGTTGTGGGCCGGCTGTGGGAATCCAACGGACGTCCATCACGTCCTCCGATCGGTCCTCACCGGTGTCCAACCCAGTTACAGCGGAATAATGCGACTTTACTCGAGGAAATAATCGAATGCCCTGTAACATGCACATCTGACAAAAGAAGTGAAACACCTAGAGGCATGGTCGGACGTCAGTGTACGAGCGACGGTCAGTAAGGAAGCAAACCGTTTTCTTTCTCGGCCAATTTGAGTTGAAAAACTATGCAATTTGCTGTGGGACATCATGAAATATTCCTGTTTCAGCCTCTGTGATTTCATGAAGTTCCGGTAAGTGGCGGAGCTATAAATGGCCTTCAAAACCGCGTCTCTGACTGAGGTGCGTTCCGAGCAAAGAGCTGCCACCGTATTTTTTTGTCGGAAAACCAGAGCATGACAGATATTCACTGGCGCTTCCAGAGTGTGTATGGAAACCTGTAAGTGAACAAAACCACGGTGGGTCGTCGATGAGGCGTCTATCATCATAGGCACAAGGTCGAGTAAAGCTGTTCTATTTCCCGCGTGCCGGAAGGCCGCACATAGCAGTGACCCCTGCAATGTTGGAACGTGCGGACACTCTCATCCAAAGTGATCGATAAATGGCAATCAAACACCTCGCCGCACAGCCTCACGTCACTGTTGGTAGTGCTGACACGCTCGTCCACCAAATGGGGTACTCACAGGTCTGTGCCCAGTGGGTTCCTTACCACCTAATGGAAGACCATAAAGGAGCAACGAAGGACCATTGTGCAAAATCGTTTGCGCCTTACGAGGTTCATCATGACGATTTTTTTGACGAACATCGTCACAGGCGATGAAACATGGATGTATCGTTTCGACTGGGAAACAAAACGTCAATCATGTAGTGGCGCCTCACATCCTCTCGCCCGAGAAAACGTTCAAAGCCGCTCTCTCGCCGGAAAATAATGACGACCGTCTTCCGGGTCTACAAAAAATGGTTCAAATGGCTCTGAGCACTATGGGACTCAACTTCTGAGGTCATCAGTCCCCTAGAACTTAGAACTAATTACACCTAACTAACCTAAGGACATTACACACATCCATGCCCGAGGTAGGACTCGAACCTGCGACCGTGGCGGTCGCGCGGTTCCAGACTGTAGCGTCTAGAACCGCTTGGCCATTCCGGCCGGCTTTCCGGGTCTCGCAAGGGTTATTCTGTTCGATGTCCTGCCTCATGGCGCAACGACAAACTCTGACATGTATTTGCTACCCTCACGAAATTGCACCACGTAAGTGCAAACGAACTTCTCCTTCTCCATGACAACCCAAGTTTGTGCACCCGAGATGAGCTCATAAAACTTCATTGCACTGTTCTTCCTCATCCAACGGCCGCGCGGGGTAGCCGCGCGGTCTAGAGCGTCTTCTTATGGTCCGCGCGGCTCCCCCGTCGGAGGTTCGAATCCTCCGTCAGGCATGGGTGTGTGTGTGTGTGTGTGTGTGTGTGTGTGTGTGTGTGTGCGTGTCGCCTTAGCGTAGGTTAGTATAAGTTAGGTTAAGTAGTGTGTAAGCTCAGGGACCGATGATCTCAGCAGTTTGGTCCCATAAGCCCTTACCACATATTTCCAATTTTTTTCCTCATCCACCCTAGAGCCTGGATCTCGTACCTTCGGACTTCTATCTGTTTGCCCGATGAAGGATGCAATGTGCGGGAAGCTGTACGTGTATGATGGGAGGTTGCTGATTTAGCAAGCCGTTGGCTCCGACGTCGACCGGTAGAGTGGTACCACGAGGGCTCTCACTGAGCGGAGATTATGCTGAAAAATAGGGTTTTGTAGCCAAAAGAGCGGGTAACATTACTGTGTAATGGAATCCTGAATAATATCAAGCAGTTTTAGAAAAAAAGAGTGTTCTATTACTTACTGAACGCCCCTAATAACTTATTTCACGTAGACACAACTAGGGGTGGTGGGTATGTCCTGTGTATCACTGGTCAGAGACTATCAGCAGCCGTACTAGGGAATTAACGTCCCTTGCCTAGGCTGTCGTAAAAAAACACAACACAAGCGGTAGACTGGTGCCACGACTGGGAAGCACGGATGAACGGAAGCAGGTGGACAGCTCGTGGGCAGACGGTGTGTTGGGCTGCGGCCGCTGCGGTTAACGCACCCTGACGTCTGAGGTCGTTAACATTTCTCAGCTGCTGCTGCTGCCGCCGCCTCGCGCCGTGACACTCCCGTAGAGCCCCGCCAGCCAACGCGCGATACGCGTCACATCTCTCGGCGGTCGGGCCCCGCTGAGCCGGCTTAACGGCCGCCCGTCCGTCGCGCGTATTACGGGACGATTGTCCATCTCGACTCCCTATCACACATCATTTCGCCCTACGTCAGCAGCAAGAGGCTGCCGCACGACGAGCAACGGTCGGCTGCTCGGGCGGACAAGGTGGCAGTGCTCGAGGCTGATGATGCTGTGAGCGCAGAGACGAAACACACCTGAGAGATTCCGAAAAACCCATTGTTGGCATCCCCACAGGGTCATAGCCATTCAGAAAATTGTGCCTTTGGAAATACCTTCACGCTGGACATGTAGCACGTACACTAAAAGTCACTCCCAGTATCGTGACGGACCTCCTCTTCCCCGCTATACCGCAGCTGCTCCACGTAGCATGGAGTGAACAAGTCGACGGTAGCCCACTGTAGAAATACTTAACCACGTTGCCTCCACAGCCTTCCGTAACTGCGTTACAGTTGGCGGTGCAGGACATTATGCACGAACTGATCTCTCGATTATGTACACTATTGACCATTAAAATTGCTACACCACGAAGATGATGTGCTACAGACGCTAAATTTAGCAGACAGGAAGAAGATGCTATGATATGCAAATGATTAGCTTTTCAGAGCATTCACACAAGGTTGGCGCCGGTGGCGACACCTACAACGTGCTGACATGAGCAAAGTTTCAAACCAATTTCTCATACACAAACAGCAGTAGAGCGGCGTTACCTGGTGAAACGTTGTTGTGATGCCTCGTGTAAGGAGGAGAATTGCGTACCATCACGTTTCCGACTTTGATAAAGGTCGGATTGTAGCCTATCGCGATTGCGGTTTATCGTATCGTGACATTGCTTCTCGCGTTGGTCAAGATCCAATTACTGTTAGCAGAATATGGAATCGGTGGGTTCAGGAGGGTAATACGGAAAGCCGTGCTGGATCCCAACGGCCTCGTATCACTAGCAGTCGAGATGGCGGCCATCTTATCAGCATGGCTGTAACGGATCGTGCACCACGCCTCGATCCCTGAGTCAACAGATGTGGACGTTTCCATGACAAAACCAATCTGCACGAACAGTTCGACCACGTTTGCAGCAGCATGGACTATCAGCTCGGAGACCACGGCTGCGGTTATCATTTACGCTGCATCACAGACAGGAGCGCCTGCGAAGGTGTACTCAACGACGAACCTGGGTGTACGAATGGCAAAACGTAATTTTTTCGGATGAATCCAGGTTCTGTTTACAGCATCGTAATGGTCGCAACCATGTTAGGCGACAGCGCGGTGAACGCACTTTGGAAGCGTGTATTCGTCATCGCCATACTGGAGTAGCACCCGGCGTGATGGTATGGGGTGCCATTGGTTAGACGTGTCTCACCAATTGAAAACGTCTGGTCAATGGTTGCCGAGCAACTGTCTCGTCACAGTACGCCAGTCACTACTCTTGATGAACTGTGGTATCGTGTTGAAGCTGCATGGGCAGCTGTACCTGTACGCTCCATCCAAGCTCTGTTTGACTCAATGCCCAGGCGTATCAAGGCGGTTATTACGGCCAAAGGTGGTTGTTGTGGGTACTGATTTCTCAGGATCTATGCACCCAAATTGCGTGAAAATATAATCACATATTAGTTCTAGTATAATATAATTGTCCAATGAATACCCGTTAATCATCTGTATTTCTTCTTGGTGTAGCAATTTTAATGGCCAGTGTGTAACATAAATGTTCGACGGGATTCATGTCGGACAGTCTGAGTGGTCGAATCATTCGCTCGAACTATCCAGCGTGTTCTTCAAACTAATTGAGAACAATTGTGGCCGGTGATATATGGCGCATTGTCATCCACAGAAGTTCCGTCGTTATGTGGGAACATGAAGTCCATGAAAGGCTATAAATGGTCTCCAAATAGCCGAACATAACAATTTCCAGCTAATAATCGGTTCAGTTGAGCCAGAGCACCTATTCCATTCCATGTAAACGCAGCCCACACCATTATTGTGCCATCACCAGCTTGCGCAGTGCCTTGTTGACAACTTGCGTCCATGGCTTCGTCGGCTCTGCGCCACACTCGAACCATGCCAACTGAAATGGAGACTCATCTGACCATACAATGGATTTCCAGTCATGTGGGACACATCCGATACCATCAGGAGCCCAGGAGAAGCGCTGAAGGCGATGTCAGGGTGTTAAAGTTACTCGCGTCAGTCGTCTGCTACTATAGCCCATTAACCCCAAATATCACCTCACTGTCGTAACGGATACTTTTGTCCTAAGTTCCACATTGATTTCAGCGGTATTTCACGTGGTGTTGCTTGTCTGTGACCACTGACAACTCTATGCAAACGCCGCTGCTATCTGTCATTTAGCGAAGGACGTCGGCCACGTCGTTTTTTCTTGGTGAGAGGCAATGCCTGAAATTCGGTATTCTCGGCACAGTCTTGACGCTGTGGATCTCGGAATATCGAGTTCCCTAGCTAATTCCGAAATGAAATGTCCCATGCGTTCAGCTACACCTACCATTCCGCGTCCAAAGTTGTAATTCCCGTCGTGCGGCTGTAATTACGCATGTGGGGATAACCCATTCACACCAATCAGCTGAGTAGAAGTGAGAGCTACGCCAATGCACTGCCCTTTTGTACATTGTGCAGGCGGTACTACTACCATCTGTATATGTATATATCGCTATCCCATGACTTCCGTCACATCAGCGTGCACAGGGTGGCTGTAATTAATCTTTCCCTTCTTGAGACAGCCCCCCTGGAATACTAATGATCGTAGGAAAATGAAAAATTGCGGAAATATTTGTGAAGACGTACGGAAGAGAATTAACGAGTACACCAATGAAATAAACATATTTTAATTACTTAACAGCGACAAACTATCTGATCAAAACTACCTGTACATCTATTAGTGGACATTGACATGGCGTGTGTCCATCCTTCGCCTTTATGACGGCTTGAATTCTGTTGGGCTCACTTTCAATGGGGTGTCTGAATGTCTGTGTAGGAATGACAACCCGTTCTTACTTACTGGTCGAAACCACGGGTGGTAGTGACTTTAGACGCTGAGGTCTGCAGCGTAGTCGATGTTCCAACTCATCTCAAAGGTGTTCCATTGGGTTGAGTTTGGATGTCTGTGCATGCCACTCCATTTCAGAAAAGTCACTGTCCACAAAGCAATGCCTCACAGATGCTGCTTTACGACATTACGACAGAGTGTACTGTCACTTCATCTACAGTCCTTGCATTCATTTTTGTCAATGCAAACATTAAATTAACATCTTAAGCTGCCACACACCACCACCACCACCACCACCACCACCACCACCACCACCACCACCACCACCACCACTACTACTACTACTAATAATAATAATAATAATAATAATAATAAGAATAGGCCTCCGGTATGTTCTGCCAGTCGTAAAAGGCGACGAAAACAACAAACCACTAATAGGGCTAACCCCCCTTTTAGTGTGATTAGTTGGTTCAGGAGAGAACTAAAGAAGCCTCGGACAAGCGCCGTCATGGTCGGGGACGACGCTTGAACCCTATGTCCGCCCACAATGGTAACGACACTGCTAGCCAACTGGAAAATGATTTAAATCCAAATAGAGGTGTTTTGCAGGATATGCTTCCTGCAACCACCCTAGAAGGAAAACAAAGACAGAGGATGAGATGGTCAGATGAAGTTAATTGACACCTCATGTTCTGTTATTACCAAGCAACAAACCTAGGAACCAACAGAACTGGATACAGATCACAAGTATACACAACATTTATTACCAGATACCCAGAATTAAAATTTTTAACAGAACAACGACTAGCTGATCAGATCCATGTAATAATCAAAAATAACAGGATACCCCAGTCAGGATTAGAAAGCATCAAACAACCAGTACAACAAATACTGGAACAAAATAACGTACAATCAGAAGAAGAAGAAAATACAGTAATGGACTCAAACATCCCAGAACAAACAAAGAACAACACGCATCAATTAAACAGTCAGAGGAAAACGAAATCTTAAGACAGCCACCAGAACAAGCACAAATAGAACACGAAGTGACACACATGTTAGACATAGAAGAAAAATTTCAGCTGACATATATAGAATACAAAGACACAAATAGAGACATTAGACCATTCTTGCGCCGGCCGAAGTGGCCGTGCGGTTAAAGGCGCTGCAGTCTGGAACCGCAAGACCACTACGGTCGCAGGTTCGAATCCTGCCTCGGGCATGGATGTTTGTGATGTCCTTAGGTTAGTTAGGTTTAACTAGTTCTAAGTTCTAGGGGACTAATGACCTCAGCAGTTGAGTCCCATAGTGCTCAGAGCCATTTTTGAACCATTCTTGCATAGACCACCAAATAACCCACAAGTCGAAACAACAATAAAAACTATCAACACAATCTTACACAACAAAATAAATGAAAACACAACTATGGAAGAGTTACAACTACTGGTTTATATAGGAGCACTCATTACACTAAATATACACACTAGGCAGATATCAGAACCAACCAACACACAGAAGAAACCCACAAAACCAGCATGGGAACACAGGCTACAGATCAGAATAGAAAAACTGAGAAAAGACATCGGACAGCTAACACAATTTATAAGAAATGAAATGTCACAAAAAAAACGAAAAAGGTTAGGTAAAATCTCACAACAAGAAGCGATAGAGCAATTAGATGAAAAGAAGCAGAAATTACAAGCATTGGCCAAACGACTTGGAAGATACAAAAAAAGTGAAAATAGAAGGAAACAAAACCAAACATTCAACACAAACCAAAAGAAATTTTACCAGACAATAGATAACACACACATTAAAATAGACAATCCACCAAACATAACAGACATGGAACACTTCTGGAGCAACATACGGTCAAACCCGGTACAACATAACAGGCATGCACGGTGGATACAAGCAGAAACAGATACATACAAGATGATACCACAAATGCCTGAAGTGATAATTTTGCAACATGAAGTCACCCAAGCAATTAATTCTACTCACAATTGGAAAGCCCCTGGAAAAGATAAAATAGCAAATTTCGGGCTAAAGAAATTCACCTCAACACATTCACATCTAACTAAATTATTTAACAGTTACATTGCAGACCCATACACATTCCCTGATACACTTACACACGGAATAACATATCTGAAACCTAAAGATCAAGCAGACACAGCAAGCCCAGCTAAATATCGCCCCATAACATGCCTACCAACAATATACAAAATATTAACTTCAGTCATTACACAGAAATTAATGACACATACAACACAGAACAAAATTATAAATGAAGAACAAAAAGGCTGTTGCAAAGGAGCACGAGGATGTAAAGAGCAACTGATAATAGATGCAGAGGTGACATATCAAGCTAAAACTAAACAAAGCTCGCTACACTACGCATACATTGATTACCAAAAAGCTTTTGATAGTGTACCCCACTCATGGTTACTACAAATATTGGAAATATACAAAGTAGATCCTACATTGATACAGTTTCTAAACATAGTAACGAAAAATTGGAAAACCACACTTAATATCCAAACAAATTCAAATAATATCACATCACAGCCAACACAGATTAAGCGTAGAATATACCAAGGAGACTCATTAAGTCCTTTCTGGTTCTGCCTTGCTCTGAACCCACTATCCAACATGCTAAATAATACAAATTATGGATACAATATTACTGGAACATACCCACACAAAATCACACATTTGCTATACATGGATGATCTAAAACTACTGGCAGCAACCAATCAACAACTCAACCAATTACTAAAGATAACAGAAGTATTCAGCAATGATATAAATATGGCTTTTGGTACAGACAAATGTAAGAAAAATAGCATAGTCAAGACTATGCAACACACTAAACAAGAAGATTACATATTGGATAACCACAGCGACTGCATAGAAGCGATGGAACAAACAGATGCCTATAAATATCTAGGATACAGACAAAGAATAGGAATAGATAATACAAATATTAAAGAAGAACTAAAAGAAAAATATTGACAAACACTAACAAAAATACTGAAAACAGAATTGACAGCAAGAAACAAGACAAAAGCTATAAATACTTATGCTATACCAATACTGACCTATTCATTTGGAGCAGTGAAATGGAGTGACACAGACCTAGAAGCACTCAATACACTTACACGTTCACAATGCCACAAATATAGAATACATCACATACATTCAGCAACAGAAAGATTCACATTAAGCAGAAAGGAAGGAGGAAGGGGATTTATCGACATAAAAAACCTACATTATGGACAGGTAGACAATTTAAGAAAATTCTTTCTAGAACGAGCAGAAACTACAAAATACACAAAGCAATCACTCATATAAATACATCGGCTACACCACTGCAATTTCATAACCACTTCTACAACCCTTTAGATCACATAACATTAACAGATACCAAGAAAGCAAATTGGAAAAAGAAAACACTACATGGCAAGCACCCGTATCATCTAACACAGCCAAACATCGATCAAGACGCATCGAACAAATGGCTAAGAAAAGGCAATATATACAGTGAGACGGAAGGATTCATGATTGCAATACAGGATCAAACAAACACCAGATATTACAGCAAGCATATTATTTAAGATCCCAATACCACAACAGATAAATGCAGACCTTGCAAACAACAAATAGAAACAGTAGATCACATCAAAAGCGGGTGTACAATACTAGCAAATACAGAATACCCCAGAAGACATGACAATGTAGCAAAAATAATACATCAATAGCTTGCCTTACAACATAAACTTATAAAACAACACGTTCCCACATACAAGTATGCACCACAAAATGTACAGGAGAAGGATGAATACAAATTATTCTGGAACAGAACCATTATAACAGATAAAACACACCACATAACAAACCTGACATCATACTCACCAATAAAAAGAAGAAATTAACACAATTAATCGAAATATCCATACCCAATACAACAAATATACAAAAGAAAACAGGAGAAAAAATTGAAAAATACATCCAACTGACTGAGGAAGTCAAGGACATGTGGCATCAGGATAAAGTTGACATCATACCAATCATACTAACAACTACAGGAGTCATACCACACAATATCCACCAGTACATCAACGCAATACAGCTACATCCAAACTTACATATACAACTACAGAAATCTGTAATTATTGATACATGTTCAATTACCGGAAAGTTCCTAAATGCAATTAACATATACCGTACAGTTAAAAGGAAGTCACGCTTGATCAAGGTCCGCGTCACTTTCCATTTTTGACCAGACATAACGTCTGAGAAAAGAAAGAATAATAATAATAATAGACTTAATATGACGGTATATTCCATGATCGTGTTACCAAGGTTCAGTAATTCTAAATAAAGCTGTCATCAACCTGAAGGTAGGTTTGAACACAACAGCGTATCACACTAAACGTCGTCCAATGGTACGCTCTTGCTTTTCTCCAACTTTTGAATTGATTAATTTAGACAGTTTATACGGGGGGGGGGGGGGGGGCAAAAGTTTAAAGCGGACTTTGAATCACAGTGTGATTTGGAATTTTTTAAACTAAAAATCATTGGCGGATGTGAAAAAAAGCTGTAAGTGACAGAAACAGTCGTAGGACCGACTGGGAAATCAACATTAGACCTTTGGATTCCTAGTTTGACACCTATTCACTAAATCACTGATTATGGAATGAAAGATTAGCCTATTTTGTAATATGTATTTCATTTTCTTTCAATACGTTGTCTGACAAGAGGAATGTACCTCGCTGAAAGTGTATAAGTGCTGAATACCCGATACTTAAGGTAATTAAGTTGCAGAAAACGATAGTAACTATAGGCCGACGGTTTACTGTTGAAAAACTACGTAAGTATTTCCACGACTTGTGATATAATCGTGCATTAGGCAGTATGATCCCGGAATATTTATTACTTTCTTTGATTACAGATAGTGATCAGAAAACTTTAACAGGTAATTAATTTAGAGCTACAGAGACTGCCTTCAGTCATGAGTACAGGAAGGAGTGCTAACACATCCAAATAACGTGGCTGACTGTACCGAACTCACGTAATTTATTCGTATGTGTTGGCTCTCTTTCCTGTTATCAGGTCTGAAGATGATCACTGAGGCCGAAACTAACTATCTGTTATAGTTTTGTGATTAGTGACTGGAAATAAGATGATGATATTGCAGACGTCTTTCTTCACATGGACAACCGTTCCGCCCGTCGCCAGTTCTCTCCACGGTCTGCGAGCCTCCATTGTATCACGACTGCATTTAAGATTCGTTCATTTTCTGTACGCTCTTATGTTCAGAGACTTTTCGCTAATGAAATAGATATTAACTCCACTCATTAACCTCCGCCGTCAGCTCCTCCGTCTCTTAATTTAAGATGGCGATCTCTTAATATGCAAAACAGCCGATAATTATTGCTATCATATTTAAGTGCCACTCTGTGGCGGCGTCAGCCTTTCCACTTTTGGGATAAACGCGGAAGTAATCTCAGGGGGACCTGTCACGTAAGGTCCTCTTCAAAGGCTGCCGCCCGAATTTTGGGAAACTATAATACGATAATATGCTTTCCATCAAAATAGTTCAACTTTCATCGCTCGTTCGGAGAACTAAATCCTGAAATTCATTTTGGGCGACAGAGTATCTGATCTTAAAACGAGTACTTATTTTCTCGTTGATACACAGAAAAAAAGTCAGATACTTTAATGACAGTTTATCAAATGGCTCTGAGCACTATGGGACTCAACTTCTGAGGTCATCTGTCCCCTAGAACTTAGAACTACTTAAACCTAACTAACCTAAGGACATCACACACATCCATGCCCGAGGCAGGACTCGAACCTGCGACCGTAGCGGTCGCTCGGCTCCAGACTGTAGCGCCTAGAACCGCACGGCCACTGACAGTTTATCGTATCCGTCCTTAGTTCTGGCACTGGGTGACAATTCAGACTAGCCGCGGTGTTTTGCTGTTACGATAAGGTGTGCTGCCTATATCGTCAGAAGCTTCGTGATACTGTTGACACAAGGAAGTAGCAACGTCAGAAAACTTTAGCGAAATGCAAGATCTGTAGAGTATCAACACTTGAAGTAGGGTGTATGGCCTGGCTGTTAGACCCCAGAACAAATAAATAAATGACAGATAGTAAAAGGAAATTTACTGTCAGTCACTTGGATACATGTAAAAATAATATATAATAATCCACAAAATAGATGAAACTAAAAAATAAGAACTCGTTAAAAATAGAGAATATAAATAAAAAGACTAAAACTGAAGAGAAATTAATATTAAATACATGAAATTTCGCTATAAAATCGTAGTTTTGGGTAAGTACACACAGTATTTACAAAACTGGCTAAGGAAGAGACTGTGTGTGCAATGGTTTAAACAAGGCTTTATAACGGCGCATAACATGCCCGATGTATTATTCTCAGCATTTGTCAAAGTTGCTTTCTGCGGAACAAGCGTGGGCATCCGTCTACGTACCAGGCCCAACTGGAAAGTTGACGACATGTCGCTACTCAAATCCAAGCGCCACCTGAGCACTTACTGTAGAACAACCTTTTACTCGCAGACGCTGCAGCATTCATAGTACATTCTCAAAATGGCCTTCAGAGGCTTATTGACGCGTCTGCTACTGCATAGAAACTCTACTTCTGTAAATGTAAAGAAAACTGCGGTTACGGCCCAAAGGCACATGGCGTTGGCTGCCATAATATTGGCTGGTAGTGGTGGTAAGTTCCTATGGGACCAAACTGCTTAGGTCACCGGTACCTAGGCTCACACACTACTTAATCTAACTCAAACTAACTTACGCTAAGGAGAACACACACACCCATGCCCGAGGGAGGACTCGAACCTGGGACGGGGGAGCCGCGCGAACCGCGCAAGGTGCCGAAGACGGCGCGGCTACACCGAGCGGCAGAATATTGGATGATTCCCAGTTGAATGCAGTCAACTGATTCTGCTAACTCAACTCGTTAGTGTCAGAAGATCTCTCTCTGGGCGACAAAAAAATACGCGAGAATTGGCAAAGCTGCAAATTCTTCTGGGAAGGTCCGCACAAGAGTATGGGACAGAAACCAAGTAACGGTAGCCGCAAAAATACTCGTCCATCAAGCATGTATGTTGAGCGCATGGTACCGAGCTCAACATCCTTTGTTTGCATCGCTTATGAAATATTCTAACCTCTACATGGATGGGCCATGTGACGAATGAGACGTACCTGAATACTGTGAAGCAAGCGAGTATCACCGCACCTGTCAAGGAATGTCGCCTGCGGTGGCCAGGACTCTTTACGTCACATGGAGCGCGCCCGTATTTTCCGATGCACGTTACTAACGAGAGAAACTCTCCATCGCATCTCCCTCAGATTTAGTGATAAGATGCCCAATGGATAGCCAGTCAAAAACTGAACACAGTTCGAGTATGAAAACAGGAAGAAGATGTACAGAAATGTGGGAAAAATGCAAAACAGAAACAGTGAACCGTCCAAGCTTAACAGCCATTGAGAGATATAGGAGAGCCATGGCGTCGTCGTTAAGTGGTCACGGTGTTTGACTACGAGCCGGGTTCAAAACTCCCTCCTGTCAATTTTTTTTTTCCACAAAATTATGAACTGTACGTCCGGTAACAGGAATGTTTGTGCATTTTGGGTAGTCTTGGGAATTATCATGCTACACATCGGTTATAGGCTATGAATCATGTGGTAAGACTACATTACCGTCGCAAGTAAATGCAAAGAATAGCGAGGTCAGGCGAGATAACACAGACATTTCACAGAAATGAAAGTAACAAATAAACGGATGTCAACTATTTTTCAACAATGAAATTCAAAACTTCCAAAACGGAATCCAACTTCAAAAACATTAAAAACTCGTGTTTTGATAGAGCGCAGGGAAAACTATGATTGTGAAACCGTTGATTACATTTGTTGCCGCTTATGTGACAATCATTTACACATGCATTTCATTAGGAGTGATCTCATTCACATCCATAGGGTCAAGGTCGCGCGATCACACTTGAAGAGCAAATACGCAATGCTACTTGAAAAACAACAGTAGACAAAATAATGTTATATAGCTAGATAATAAGATTTTCGTAAGCGTAAGACCAAATCTGTCTGGGTTCCACAATATTCGAAACGAATCAGAACGTAACCGAGCAAATTATTTATATGACTCAAATACTCCTTACGACTGCGAAACACAGATTATCTCTGACTCTTAGTATAAAAACTCTTGATAGAATGTGGAACATTACGTGTACAGTGGACAACTGAGAATTTCGGAGAGTAGGATTGCAGTGGAATTGTAATTAGCGGCACTGTTGTAGGCTGCAATTTTGAATCGGAATGTAATTTGATTAATTATAACATTTCATCTCATACAAGAAGATGATGTATCCTGAAATGTATTTACGAAGATAATTTACGGAAAAATATAATTTCATGAATGGAAAAGATACCTTCAATTCTTTGGCTATTGTAACTTCTCCCTTGTCTGTGGCTCGGAACATTATTTGGCGTGTCTTAACTCGTAGGGAACGTTTTGTCTTGGGAAGTCAGCAAAGCCTGCACCACGGTCGTGTATGCTCTATTTTGAGAGATTCATTTCTGGACTTGATCGAAATTAATACACAACTCGGACACTGATCCCCATGCTGCAGAATGAGTACGTCGTAGCATTCAAGACGACTTCCCCACGGCGTACGATTGTGCCTCCGACCGTTTTAAGAATTTTCGGAGTCGACGATCACCGGCATTCTGGGGAGGCACAGAGGTTTTATTCCAGGTGCTGACTTCGACGAGGGCCAGACAGGGTATGATTATGAACTATAACTTCTAATCATTTTCTTTTATAGATTTGAGAATTCAGAATAGTAACAAAATGTCTACCTGGAAGTGGGAGATAACTGTGTAAGAATATTGGGGAAGCGACTTCTCTCGCCCAAAGTTTCCATTCAAATTAGTAGTCATAATAATTTAACTTCAATTTCACGGGGTTGGAAGTTAAACACTCGCGTTCACAGCTTCCTTATACACATCCTTCCCAACAGTAGTCGCCGAATCTTCTTCACTTCCATTTACTACTACAGTTATCGTGCTCTATTGGACGGAAGGTGTATCTCGTACTGCGGTATAGTTGTCTGTCTGACAGTCAGTGTGTATCGTACCCTTACGAGAGACTGTAAGATGGGGTTAACCCAGTACACTGTCGCAAAGACTTGTGATGAAAAAGTTTCTTCCGTTACCTGACCTCCGTTTCCAACCAAGTACTGGTAAACAGTTTTGTTGCAGCACCGCGATGAGAGAAGTTCACTTTCTAACCGAGCTCCTCCAGACGGGCAAGCGTTCACCATCTCCGCTACGAAGGAATTCGCCGTAGAGCTTACAATGACATTTACATCTACTCTCCGCAAACCACCTTGTGAGGTGTGGCGGAGGGTATTTTGTGTACCAATGTCACTTCTCCCCTTTCCCGTTCTATTCGCGAATGGTTTGCAGGCAGAAAGATTGTTGGTAAACCTCTGTGAAAGCTCGAATACCACTACCAGGAGGCAACAGATTCCCTTACCGAATGGGCTAGTACATGGCGTCTGGCATTTAATCCCTCCAAAACCCAAGCCTTACCATCTGCCGGTGCCATATTCCCATTCGGCTCCCACAGGTGTCCGTCGGTACCCCAATCCCTTGGCCTAGTACTGCGAAGTACTTGGGCGTTACCCTGGACCAACGCCTCACATAGCGCCCCCACATTCATGACGTGCGTCGAAAGGCAATGGGGCAGCAATGCCTGCTCTACCCCCTCATCAATCTCACCTCTTCACTCTCTACACACCTTGCCGTCAGATTGTACACCTCCCTTGTTCGTCCTATCCTTGAATACGCAGTAATGGTGTGGGGCAATGCTGCCCCCATCCACCTCCGCCGACTCCAAACCGTCCAAAATCGGGCTCTCCTGTGTGCCCTCTACCTCGCTTTCGACTTCCATACCCAAGATCTCCACATCCTGGCCGAGGTGCCACTCCTTCATTCCCGCATCCTTTCCGCAGCCACTTCCTTCTACCAGCAAACCCACCATTCTCCCACTCCTTTAATCCTTTCCTGGGCACCCGTGTCCACCGTCTGGCCACCACCCGCTGACCTGACCTTCTCTTCCGCCCCCCATGACTCCCCATTCACTAGCCACTTTCATTTCATGTCACTTTATCTTTCTCATATCATCGCTCCATCTCATCACCACGTCATGACATCCAGCCTCCTCTCACCGGCCCTCACGCCACCCCTCCCCCCCTCCCCCCCCCCCTCGAATGATGTCGGCCTAATCCTTACAGGCCTTTCCCTTTTCGCTTCTCCATCTGTCACGCTCCGACTTCTTTCTCTTTCTCCCTCCTCCCCCCCCCCCCACTTCACCCCCTCAAGACTGTCTGCCACCATCACCACCGACGCCGCGATGAAGATGAGGCCAGGACAGTGGCCTTTGGTTTTCATTCAACTCTTACTGTCCCTCCTTCTTTCCTTTAATCTGTCATTTACTTGTAAGCCACCGGCTAGCCAATGGGCCGTTCGTTTTCCTCACTCTCCTACCGTTCCTTCTACTGTCGTTTCGTCTGTCATTTTTAAATTCTACGATGGCCAGTCAATTAGGCCGTTCGTTTTCCTGCTACTTCTACTATCCCTCTAACTATTCTTTTATCTTTAAAAAGAAACAGCACAAAGCCAAGTCTCACTCAGCACCACCATGTCATTTCCTCCACACCACATGAAGCCAGAAGGAGAAGCGCCCTAGAGGCGCTAGCACTTCTCAGTTATGTGCGTCTGCGTGGAATACCACTACTCTCATCTCTGTGTTGACTTCGTGAGATATCCGCTGAAGGAAGCAATGTGTTGTCTAGGAACGTAATCTCATGGAATTTTGACAGCCGGCCACAATGTGATGCACGACTCCTCTCTTGCAGAAACAGGCATTGGAGTTGGCTGGGCATCTCCGGGACGCTTTCGCAGTTACTAAATGAACCTGACCTGTGACAAAACAAGCTGCTCGTCGTTTCTCAGTCCCATCTGGTACGAGCCATATTTAAATACTGGTCGTAAGCTACGTCCTTCGTGGATCAACTACACTTCCAGTGAAGCTCTATCTGGCATCTGCGTCATTTGCGATTAATTTAATGTAATCTGACAAACATGAATCTGGTTGGCCTCGTGCCGTATGCGTGTCCAATTTGACACACACACACACACACACACACACACACACACACACACACACACGTCAGCTATGACAGTCTTTCATGAGTGAGAGTCAACACTATACACCACCGAGGATAACACCGTGATGACGCTCCGAGGTAACAGTCAGAGAAATAAATTAGTGACAAATGGCGACCACAGGGTAAGTCCGCAGAAAGACCTTGTTATACACTGACAAGCCAAAACATTATGGCCACTGCCAACCGCGACGTTGGATGCTGCCTGGTGACACCGCGAGCACGTGACGCGGCAACCAAAGTATGTAAGCGGAGCAGACACGGACGGGGTATCACCCCAGCGAAGATATGGGCTGCAAACGGGGAAATACATTGAGATAAGCGACTCTGACAAAGGGCAGATTGTTATTATTATGCAGAGCCTGTGACGAGTGTCTCGAAAACGGGGAAGCTGGTTCACGTGCTGCCGTAGTGAGCATCTACGGAAAGAGGTGGAGGGACAGTGAAACCACCACTAGGCGCTAAATGGTTGGACGTCCACGACTGTTCACAGAACGTGGAGTTCGGAGGCTTTTCTGCTCGGAGTACACCGTTCATCGTACATTACTGAAAAGGGTGCTCCGCAACAGACCACCCCTATGAGTTCACATGTTGACCCAAAGATATCTTCAATTACGACTGCAGTGAGCACGGGACCATTGGGGCTCGACCGTCGAGCAATGGAAACGTATCGGCTCTTTGGGTGTATCGCATTTTTGCTACACCAGTTCGATGGTCATCTCCATGAACACCGTCATCAAGGTGAACGGAGGCTCGAAACGTTCGGCGCGCCACGGACGCAGGCTGGTGGAACCAATATTATGCTATGGGAGATATTCTCCTGCGCTTGCATGATACCTGTGGTGTAGTCGAAGACACAGTGACAGCATCGAACCAACTGCATCCCTTCATGCTTGATGTCTTCCCCGACCGCGATGTCATATTTCAGCAGTATAGTTGTCCGTGTCTCGGAACCAGAACCGTTGTACAGTGATTCGAGGAGCATTGTGTTAAGTTCGAGTTGATATCTCTGTGACAAAATTCGTCTGATGCAAATCCCATGGAACCCATCTGGGTTGCTATCGGGTGTCGCCACCGCGAACGCAAATCAACGGCCCGTTATTTACGCGAATTACATGACCCGTGCATAGACATCAAATGCCACATCTCTCTACAAACCAGCCAACAAACTGTCTGATCCCTAATCAGCAGAATCAGTGACGTATTTCGTTCCAAAGGCGGACAAACAAGCTACTAATCACATGGACATAATGTTTTGGCTCATCAGTGTATGTAGCGATATGGCCGCCATCCACGGCATCCCAAGCAACAGAGAAGAGCTGCCGCGGTATTTAGTGGCCGCTGAACCCAGCTACTGTGGAAAGAGACACTCGCTGGCACTGCTCAGAAGGGCGGGCAGCCGTCCAGCACGCTTCTCCATGTACTCCGGCATGGTCGAACGCCTTTGCAGAACTCTCTATTTCATCCACAACGAGCTACTTAGTTCCTAATAACAGCTTGAAACAAGCCAAACGTCTATCAAAACGGAATTAAATGTAATAATACTTCACGTGAAATGTTTCCTATTCCCGTTTGTCATTTTGCAAGTTAATTAACTGAAAACTTTTTTCTTAATTTTAAAGACCGCTCACCCACAAAAATATTAATCACACCCTTCAAAACGGCGCACTCGTCGCTTTCGAGCGCCGTACACATTATACAGCTGGTACCATTCAGTCACGTGACCGTCCATTATCATGTTAGTAAGGTGTGTGTGTGTGTGTGTGTGTGTGTGTGTGTGTGTGTGTGTGTGTGTGTGTGTGCGCGCGCGCGCGCGCGCGTCCGTGCGTGCGTGCGCGCGCGCGTGTGCGCGTGCTCGCGTGCGCGCGTGCGTGCGTGCGTGCGTGCGCGGATTCAACTTAGTGGAGACCTATGAGAATTACGAACTGTCTGACGTGTCTGCAAAAAATGGTACCACTGGCAGCCACGTGTAACAGCGCTCATAAAACGATTCTAACCACAGGAGGCGGAGGTGAGTGTCGTGTGCTGTCAATGAACGCAGTGAGAAACTACTGCGAAGACCAGATGTGGCGCGTCTTGCACGCTGCATTTACACGCGTCCCATCTAACAGGCCACGTCGCATGGTTCAAAAATGGTTCAAATGGCTCTGAGCACTATGGGACTTAACAGCTGAGGTTATCAGTCCCCTAGAACTTAGAACTACTTAAACCTAACTAACCTAAGGACATGACACACATCCATGCCCGAGGCAGGATTCGAACCTGCGACCGTAGCGGTCGCGTGGCTCCAGACTGTAGCGCCTAGAACTGCTCGGCCACACCGGCTGGCGTCACATGGCAATAGGTAGATTGCCGTCTCAGCGTAACTGTACCATTTCTTACACCATTTGTTTGTTTCTCGCTTCTGCCGGAATTGCTATTAAAACGGCACTGATCCCTTTTCCGATTTTCTATAATAACGCAATATTTCCAGGCAATGCAAATTTTACGAATAAAACGTACTCGTTCTTTAAGAAAGGTTTACTTAGAAACGAGAAATTTTACCACTGCTGCTATGGCTAATTTTTTCCGTTTTTTGACCGGTTAGTAGTTAAAACACCTGTTATAACCGGGACCAAGCAAGTATCGACAATACCGGTTATAAAGAACTAAGATACCTGTATCGGTTTTAAGCGTTCGGTTTTTCCCACCCGTAGTCCAGTGTCCTTATTGTAGCCAAAGGCCGAGTAGCAAATATACATTCCCAGCCCGTCACTCTTTAACGTGAATCACTGCAAATTAATGATTTGTATTATCTTTTAGTTTGTCTTTAAGACTTGACTTTCCGCGTCTAGTCGTTCCAGCAAAGTACACGTGTCGCTACATGAGTGCTGCATCGATGGAACAAAGCGGAAGAGTAGCACAGAAAGTTTACTAAAATTAGCAGGGCCCACTATTCTTTCAATAACCTGCAGAGATGGCCCAGGCCGTCTGTCTGAGCCTCTCTTGTATTTTGCATCTATCCCTGCCTCCGTTATTCTGCATTTGCCCTTAAATATCACTGTTCCTTTCAAACACATTTCCCATCCACTCCTGTCGCCGATAAGACTGGCATATGGAATAACTCCATCCACCCTGGAGGAGCCCGCTGTAAATCGAGACTTGAATTTATGACTTTCAGTCGCCTCTGACAACCACCTACTCCATGTTGCCCATATCCCCTTTTTCTGCCTCCTATTCACAAGAGAGTACTTCACCTGTCACCAACGATTACCGTTTGTGGATTTACAGCGCGAAAAGTGAAATCTCTTTCGGTTTATTGCATTAATTACATATTTTTTCATGGAAAAACGCTGAGCGTATTTACGGCGTAAGGAAACCGATACATCAGTGGTAATCAACCTGCTCCCTAGCGCCCTCTAGTGGGTTCTCCGAGCTTTCATACTGGGTGGCACACAGTAACAGATTTGATAAACATTTTCATTAGGTTTTCATATATTATTGATGCGGTAAATCGTAAGTAATTATTACTGTATGTCTGAACTTCCTGTAACTCTGCTTTATAAATTTAATAAAGTAAAGTTACTTTTCTACTCTATAAATAACCATTACTGCAGAACAGGTGGGCGATTAGAAAATTTACTGCTAGAAGAGATAAAAAAGTGGGCGGTAGGTAAAAGAAAGTTGATTACTCTCGCGTTAGATTATCGTGACATCCGTACACATCTGACCCAACATTCGTGTGCTACTGAAAGGTTCGTAAAGTATTCTTAGTATTGATGTTCGGTTAAGACTGTTTATGAGAAAGTTGCAGACACTGTCACTCGCCCATGTGTTCTGTAACGATATCCACAGTGTACTAGAAGTAAATACTGAGCTGTTACCTTCCTCCCATCTTGTCAATGAGGTCGTAAAATTTGAAATTACCTTGCTGCATTCAACACGTAAAGATGCAGTAGCAAGACGTTCAGCAAAACACCTCGTGAACTGTTGTCATTAAAACGTCACACACCAGTCCATTTAAACCAACTCCTAAACATACTGCCTCTATCCTGAACTACTAAGGCTAATGATCTGTTAGGTAATATGTCTCTAAGAATGATTGACTGAGATCACAGATACGGAAGACAAGCACGTTTAATTCACATACAAAATAAATATATTTAAGTGAAACACATGAAAGGATGAAGTACTATTTAGCAAGAGATGCTGTAGCAATACATAACTCTGGAAATGTGAGTAAGAAGTGAAAGTTTGTTATACGGAAAAGTCCTTTATTAAGCTAATTAATTTGATGTATAGCCCTATTGGCTTATTACTGTTAGCAGTTTAGATCGGTTAGAATTCAAAATGTCCTTGCCGCGAGTAGCAACCACGCGGTTTAAGGCGCCATGTCATGGATTGCGTGGCCCCTCCCGCCGGAGGTTCAAGTCGTCTCTCGGACGTGTGTGTGTGTGTGTGTGTGTGTGTGTGTGTGTGTGTGTGTGTGTGTGTGTGTGTAATGGCTCTGAGCACTATGTGACTTAACTTCTGAGGTCATCAGTCGCCTAGAACTTAGAACAAATTAAACCCAACTAACCTAAGGACATCACACACAGCCATGCCCGAGGCAGGATTCGAACCTGTGTGTGTGTGTGTGTGTGTGTGTGTGTGTGTGTGTGTGTGTGTGTGGTCCTTAGCGTAAGTTAGTTTAAGTATGTGTGAAAACTTAATTATTAACCAGAGCAATCAGCATCCAAATAAATGATCCCTGATTGGAATAAAGTTCATGTTAGCAATAAAGACTGAGTGGTGAAGTGACACTAGACAAGCTGTCTGTGAGGAGTTTTGATTTCAAGTCGTGGTTAACTGATTATAACATACCTTGTTATGAAAGAACTACGTAAAGTTCTGGCATTTGAAATAGCCTTTCGAGGCACAGAGCGTAAATTTAATCTGAGGCGTTACTGGAGAAGATCTGTTTGCCCTCCAGCCGGAGGTTCGAGTGTGTTGTCCTTAGCATAAGTTAGTTTAAGTAGAGTGTAAGCCTAGGGACCGATGACATAACCAGTTTGGTCTCTTATGAATTCACACACATTTGAACATTTGAGATCTGTTTGAACCGTAAATTAAAAAATATCTTGAAGTTACTAAAGCACTTTATCGATGGGTATTCGTATTGACAAACCGCAGTAATGTAATGTCAGTTAATAAACGGCAATGTGATTGCAGAGAAGTGCATGCTACAGCTTCCTACCTGAAACGAATGCTCTAGGATCTCTGGTGTCGATGTTCCGTTGTCTCGTTGTTCGCTGACCGTCGAAACACTCCATTATCAACTTTCCTTGTTTCAGAAGAAGGGGACAGGCCGATCGAGTACGTTTAAAGGTAACAACACGAGATGATTTCCAGAAAACAGCAGTGGATGGCTGGCCGAATATCCACCGCTGGCAAACCTCGCGTTCATAACACAACGTCAGAATTAAATTGTTTAGGAACTCGGCCCTCGCATAAATTTCAGATACGGTTTTGAGTATACGGAACCTAAGCATACACAGTTCACCGTCTGAAATGACAACAATGCGTCTCACTCGTAGTGTTCAGCATTACTCCTAATCGCAACATACCATCGCTCACTATCGCTCCTCAGCTGTCTGTTTTTATCACTTTCCACAGATATTAATTTTTCTAGCGGGCCAAGGCTCCTCGAATTTCAACGAAATTACATTATACGCGGGAACAATATCACACCATAAATAATAATACTGATTCTACATAATACATTACATTGGATGTGTACATACGAAATAATTATAATCAAAGACAAGTAACGTTAACACAAAAAAGAAAAAAACACAGACTTCATTAACGTTCTACAGAACAACGATCAGTAGTAGTACGTGCACCACATAACAACACAATCCAAGTAAGCCCGTTACATTATTACTGTCTCTGAGCTTTATGACAGCAAAGCTTTGAACACAGCAAGTTTAATACCTTCAGAATCTTCATTAGAGGACCGAGTTTGCTCCGCTCCAATTATTTAGCGAGAGCTGAGCCAGAGTACTGTGTGCGCCGTGTGGCTCCGTCTGCTTCCCCTACAGTGAGACGAGGGTTACGTTTGGAACGCTTGCTCTCATTCTCATTGCAGCAGCTTTCTCGCATCACTAGTCACGAACACACTCAGCAGAAACCGCGGCATCTGAAACACACTACTAGTCGTGCTTACACTACGCATTAGCATCACTCAGGGAAACCTCTAGAGACCATTACACATTGTAGTCTGTGACCTGGAGTGAAAGGAAGTGCACATTGATCCTGAACAATATAGACTGAAATTGTGCTTACACCATCCTTTATGTGACGATCTCTGTGTCGCGGGCATCCTCCACAATATATTTCTGTATCATGGTGAATGGAGTTCCGCCATCCACTTTTGGATCTTCCTCTTCCGCCTACCCATACAGAGACTTAAATCAGGTGACACACTGGTAAGCCGAAACATTACGACCATCTGTTTACTAGCGTGTTGGTCCAAATTTGGAACGCAATGCAGCAGCGTTCTGCGTGGCATAGATTCGACAAGTCCCTGATGTGTTCATTAGGGACCAGATCAGGCGAACTTTGGTGGCCAGGATATCAAGGTGAGTTCACTACCACGTTCCTGAAACCACTGTAGAGCGATGACATTGTGACATGAACTATTATCTTGTTGGAAAATCCCATCGCCGTCAGGAAAGACATCAAACTTGAAGGGATGGCAATAAGGTTCATAACAAGTTAATGTTTGGTTGTTTTTACTGGCAACCCGATTCCGCTGCGACAGTTTTACAGTCATTCAAAGAAAGCCTACGGCCAGTAGCGCATAAATACCCACATCATGCAATAATAGCTGGAGGCGACTTTAACCTACCGAATATAGGCTGGGACGTTTTTGGATTCAGTGAAGAGAGGGGGGGGGGGGGTGCAGACAGTCTTGTGAAGTTCTTTTTAACACGTTTTCCGAAAACTATACTGAGCAGCTAGTTCGGCAGTCCACATGCAATGGAAGAATCTTAGACCTCGTAGCTACAAACTGGCTGGACCTTATCCATCGCGTCAGTATAGAGACGGGAATTAGTGATTATGGTATCATATCGACTATGGTTACGAAAGTTAATAAAGGCTGAGAGAGTGTTTCTGCTAAAACGAGCAGATAAATAGCTGTTAGCATCTCACACGGACGACGAACTGAGAACATTTAGTTCCAGTATGGTGGACGTAGAGGAATTATGTGCTAAGTTTAAACGGACTCTGGGGAAGTAGGGCCTAGTAAGTGGATTAAGGAAGGGAAAGAGTCACAGTGGTTTAACAACGGAATCCGGATACTGCTGAGGAAGCAAAGCCTGTCGCACTCTCGGTTCAAATGCGAACGTGCAACTGATGATAGGCAAAGGTTCGTAGAGATTCGTGCATATGTAAAAAGATGTACGCGCGAAGCATAGAACTACTACCGTGATACCTTAGCGAAAAATCCGGCCGAGAACCCGAGAAAATTCTGGCCTTATGTAAAATCGCTAAGCGGGTCTAAGGCTCCCATCCAGTCAGTCTTTGACGTGTGACAACTGAATAATGCAAAACAAAAGCCGAAATTTTAAATTTCGCGTTCAAGAAATCGTCACGTAGGAGAATCGTACAGACATTCCGTCGTTTGCCCGTCGCAAAGGATCCCGAATGTACGACATAGTAATAACCATCCCTAGCTTGGAGAATTAACTGTAGGAGTTGAAAAGAAATAAGTCGCCAGGTCCGGATGTAATCCCAATGCGGTTTTACGAAAATTACTCTACGGCATTGTCACCTTACTAAGCTTGCATTTATCGCGAATCTCTCTATCAGCGCAAAGTGCCAAGCGACTGGAAAAAGTGCAGGTGACTCCTGTATATAAGAAGGGTAAAAGAAATTGCAGACCAATATCCTTAAAATAGGTTTGCTGCAGAATTATAGAGCGTATTCTGAGTTCCAGTATAATAAATTTCATAGAGACAAAAAACTTTGTGTCCACGAATCAACACGATTTTAGAAAGCATCGCTCGTGCGGAACTCAGATTGCCCTTCTCTCTCACGATACACTGCGAACTATGGATGATGCGCAACAGTCAGATTCCATGTTCGTAGATTTCCTAAAAGCATTTGACAGCGTGCCACACTGTAGACTGTTAAAGAAGGTACTAGCATATGGAATAGGTTCCCAGATATATGAGTGTCACCAAATCTTCTCCAATAATAGAACCCAGTAAGTCGTCCTCGACGGCGAGTGTTCATCAGAGACAAGGGTGAAAGGGTCCTGTAGTCCCCTTTCATTATCATTTTATTTGATTTCCAGTGATACAGAACTCTCTGGCATGTGTGAGTGAATGAATGTGGGTGTGTTTCGTTTTGCTATACGGTGGTTTAGTCTGCTGCACAGAATCAGCGGTAGTCGTACAGAATGGCCAACCCTTGTAGTTTTCAGGTAGGCAAAGAGGTTGCCTTGTGTGAAAGTTACCGGTGTTAGGTTGGTGGCGGAAGCCTCATCAATGGGTTTTCCGGGCCACGGGATGGCGTGGGAGACGTTGGAGTGTGAGAGACGGTCAGTCTGCTTCCAGCTCGCCGACGGTCTGCAGCCGAAGTCCTTTCGAAGAAGGGTGAGTTGACTTAACAGCGTGGCATGTTATCTCATAGCAAGAGGGGAGCTTTTAGCTTTTGGTCTCGCGTTTCATCTTATAAAGATTGATTTGCTGGGTCGCAGCAAGGAATTCAAGGCTTTTGAAGACTTTCAGTTTTATTCCTAATGTAGACTTGGCTTTGATCCGTAAGAAGAATGTAGCACAAAGGTGTTGCATGTGTTGAAGCGCCCTCGGTTCAGTGTGAATGTTTGTGTGCCTGCAACTGCGTGAGTATGCATTCTAATCTTTTCCGAATCTTGGTAATCTTCGCTTCTTTGTGAACTTTCTTTGTCTCATTACTTTATGTCCGGCTGAAACCATCCACATGGATTAATATTAGAGATTGTTGGCCCTCTTCCATTATCATTTGTCTATTCAAATGTGTCCTCCGTAAAATGTTAGTTGTTCGTGACTGCGTGGTTTGATGTAACTAAAATTTGGCCACAGCACGTAGATATTGTCTCTCAGCGAACGACGTGGGCACACGAGTCTGTAGTGAAACTTCACAAGCAATTGTATTTAGTACCAGGCAACAGCAGTTCTATGGATGCATTACATCAATGTTTTAAGGAATAAATAATTTTGCCTCCAATCTCATCCAGTGTACCTATGTTACGTCTCCGTTACCTACGTCATTTACCTTTTAGTTTTCCTTGTTAGCCCATCCATAGCGTTTCCATGCGCACAGGTCCAATAATTAGTGTCCCGTTTTATTTAAAACAAATGCTTTGGAATAGATCTTGTTTTCAGGAATGTTGCTGCAAGCTGCACTTATGCACACCGTTCGTGCACTCTTTACTTCATTCAATATTTGATTCACGGGAACAATGCCTGGATCATACTAACAATTATATCCCATTCTTTATCAGTGACTTTCCCACGAATGTTCTTTTGTGAGTTTTTCTTATGAATAAATTAAGTACTTTTGCGACTCAGCGCAATCTCTTCTTAGTCGTGTGGCTAGAGGTGGTGGCGACCCAATCTTTTACCTTGATTTCACAGTCCGACAGCATTTTCTTATTCAAAGTGCGCGTGCCTCTTTTAGCCATCTGGATACATTCAAAGTGCGCTTAACGCTTCTTAAACATAGCCATCTATTGTTCACGCTACTTATAAGGGTATCGTCAGGTTTGCCCCTGGAAACTGTGATAGGAGCGCTATTATTTTCTGTCTTCTTAAATGATCTCACGGGCAGAGTGAGTAGCATTCTGCAGCTGTTTGCTGATGATGCTGTGGTTTGCGGGAGGATCTCGCCGTTGAATGACCGCATGAGGGTACAAAATGACTTGAATAGAGTTTCTAATTGGTGTGACGAATGGCAGCTACCTCTAAATGTAGAAAAATGTAGGTTTATGCAGATGAGTAGGAAAAGCAATCCCTTAATGTTAAAATACAGTGTAGTAGTGTCCTGCGTGACACACCCACATCGTTTAAATATTTGAGCCTAATGTTGCAAAGCCATATATAATGGAACGAGCATTTCAGGACTGTGGTAGTGATGGCGAATGGTAGATTTCGGTTTATTAAGAGAATTTTGAGAAAGTGTGGTTCATCTGTAAAGGAGACCGCATACAGGACACCCCATCGACACATACTGCAGTACTGCTCGAACGCTTGAGATCTCCACATTAGGTCGAATTAATTCAGAAGAGGGCTGCTACATTCGTTGCGGTAGGTTCGATCAACAGGCGATACTGAAATGCTTGGTCAACTCAAATGGGATTCACTGCGGGGAAAAACGGTTTTTTGTCTTGCGAAACAGTACTGAACAAATTTAGTGAACTGGTATTTGTGGATGACTGCAGAACTATTCTACTACCGCCAACGTAATTCTCGTGTAATAAATAAGATATATCAGAGCTCGTACGGAGGCATATAGATAATCGTTTATCCTTGGCTCTATTTTGGAGGGAAACAGGGAAGGAAATGACTAGTAGTGGTACAGGGTACCCTTAGCCACGCACCGTACGTACCTTGCGGAGTATGTACGTACGTACAGAAATCTTAAAGCTTCACGTCTAACAAAACCGGCATTACCGTAGGCGAAGTTTTAAGTTCGTGCTGAGCGTTCTTTTCCTTAGGCTTATGGTGTAACTTAGAACGTTTGGTAGCAGCTGCTACACTCGCATGTGCTTCTGTATATGCGCTACTCTCCTTCGTGAAGAGCCTCCCGAAGTACATTAAGCTCCCTTGAAAGTCAATCCGTCTAAAATCAAAGGGCATCAGTTAGGATTTTCACTCCTGCTACCAGGGTTCCTTTCTTTCCCATTAAAATATAGTCCTGTTTTATTGTTCTGTATCACTCTGATTCTGTCCTGGAAATTCTCATTAAGAAGACATCTGCTTAGGCGGGTCTGGCACTTTACTATAAGTCCTAAAGTTGGAGTCGTTTGCAATCAATTTCAACAGATTTCCTATCAGTATTCTGTATGATAAGGTTAAGTAATATAGATGGGTGGCGTTCCTTAGGCTCGCTTCAGAGCCCATGATACAATTTTCAGCGTTTCCTACCTGTATCTTTACTCGTCAGATGAGAAGATGAGTCAAAACAAGAATCATCACGTATCTTTCCGGAGGAAGAGACGGTATTTTGTGAGGTTCATTTCCTGGTCACCAGAGTGTGCACTGATCTGCTCGATTAAACTCTACGGTCTCCGCTGCGTCTCCTGAAGTAGGGCACGTGGTGTTTTCTGTGGTATCCGTCGTCGGACGGGGTCGTTAAGCTCCGCAGCGTGCTGGGCGTTATTGTAGAGGAGCAGCCAACGTGCCGACATCAAGTTTCATCCCGCCTCTCCTCTCACGCCAAACTCCTCCCTAACAACACAAACACAACACTACACTGTACGTGCAAAAGCAGGCTTCGCTGTCGCAGTCACTCACATGTAGGAGGAAAGCGACGGGAAAACCATTCCCCATACAGCACTGTCGAAACTGCGAACTATCCTCATTACCCACTCAGCTACGAGTATGTTATTAACTTAGACTCTGTAAGTCAGTACATGTCTCTTTCTCGCTGTTTTATACGTGTATTTCTTTAAAAGGCGCGTCTAAATGTCTTCTATAGCGCCAGACCTAATAACACAAATTTTTATGTTTGAGGTTGAGTTTAACGTTCAGTTGAGACACACAGCTCTTACTGTTATTATGAGTTATTCGGCGACGACAGCAATCATTCTCTAGGAGTTCATCGTTTTATTATGGCAGTGCAGAGCTTCGAGCCACTTACCATACAACAGGGAACCCCTCGAGGGCGGGGTCGCAAATGACCAATGATGTTGACGGTATTCGAGGTTCACACTTTGTCTACCACGCAACCACGATTTCGGCTACTAATTGCAATAGGGAGCAGAACTGCAGGTGTCCAATGCCAACGCCACCTAGAGGAGAGCTTCTGTGAAGTTTGGAAAGTAGGAGACGAAGTACTGGCGGAGGTAAAGCTGTGAGGATGGGGCTTGAGTCGTGCTTGGGTAGCTCAAATGGTAGCGCACTTGCCCGCGAAAGGCAAAGGTCCCGAGTGCGAGTCTCGGTCCGGCACACAGTTTTAATTTGCCAGGAAGTTTCGTATCAACGCACACTCCGCTGCAGAGTGAAAAATCACATTCTGGATACACTATGTGATCAAAAGTATCCAGACACCCCGAAAAACATACGTTTTTCATATTAGGTACATTGTGCTGCCACCTACTGCCAGGTACTCCATATCAGCAACCTCAGTAGTCATTAGCCATCGTGAGAGAGCAGAATGGGGCGCTCCGCGAAACCCACGGACTTCGAACGTGGTCAGGTGATTGGGTGTCACTTATATCGTATGTCTGTACGCGGGATTTCCACACTCCTAAACATCTCTACGTCCACTGTTTTCGATGTGATAGTGAAGTGGAAACGTGAAGGGACACGTACAGCACAAAAGCGTACAGCCGACCTCGTCTGTTGACTGATAGAGACCGACGACAGTTGAAGAGGATCGTAATGTGTAATAAGCAGACATCTATCCAGACCATCAAACAGAAATTCCAAACTGAATCAGAATCCACTCAAGTACTATACCAGTTAGGTGGGAGGTGAGAAAACCTGGATTTCATGATCGAGCGGCTGTTCGTAAGGCACACATCACTCCAGTAAATGGCAAACGACGTCTCGTTCGCCGGCCGAAGTGGCCGAGCGGTTCTAGGCGCTACAGTCTGGAACCGAGCGACCGCTACTGTCGCAGGTTCGAATCCTGCCTCGGGCATGGATGTGTGTGTTGTCCTTAGGTTGGTTAGGTTTAAGTAGTTCTAAGTTTTAGGGGACTGATGCCCTCAGAAGTTAAGTCCAATAGTGCTCAGAGCCATTTGAACCATTTTGAACGCCTCGCTTGGTGTAAGGAGCGTAAACACTGGACGATTGACCAGTGGAAAAACGCTGTGTGGAGTGATGAATCACGGTACACAATGTGGCGATCCGATGACAGAGTGTGGGTATGGCGAATGCCCGGTGAACGTCATCTGCCAGCGGGTGTAGTGCCAACAGTAAAATTCGGTGGAGTTACGGGTGGTCGTGTTTCTCATAGAGGGGGCTTGCACCCCTCGTTGTTTTGCGTTTCACTATCACAGCACACGCCTACAGTGATGTTTCAAGCACCTTTCTGCTTCCCACTGTTGAAGAGCAATTCGGGGATGGCGATTGTATCTTTCAACACGATCGAGCACGTGTTCATAATGCACAACCTGTGGCGGGAGCGGTTACACGACAATAACATCCATGTAATAGACTGGCCTACACAGAGTCCTGACCTGAATCCCTTAGAACACCTTTGGGATGTTTTGGAACGCCGACTTCGCGCCAGGCCTCACCGAGCGACATCGATACCTCTCCTCAGTGGAACACTTCGTGAAGAATGGGCAGCCACTCCCCAAGAAACCTTCGAACATCTGACTGAACGTATGCCTGCGAGACTGGAAGCTGTCATTAAGGCTAAGGGTGGGCCAACACCATATTGAATTCCAGCATTACCGATGGAGAGCGCGACAAACTTTTAAGTCATTTTCAGCCAGGTGTCCAGAAACCTTTGATCACATAGTGTACCTGCCGGAGGATACTTCATGGTGGGAAAGAATATGTCAGACGCAGTTTTCTGGACACTGAAGGGTTCGCCACTAGTAAGAGGTATTTTCAGTCAGTGTTACAGCATAAAATGTGCTTGTCTAAACCGGCTGTAGGTCACTCAAACACAAGAGTATCAATGTTTTTATATATATATGTAAAGAATAGATCTATGTTATTCTGGAAACGTTAAAATTAATAAAAAGCAGAGACAGACAACATTCGTTAGTTCTTGTTGTTACTACGTAATCCTTTTTATAAATGTACACAAACATAATTGGAACTATAAATAACTTCATTTTTGTAGGGGATACTAATTTTGTACTTTACCTTGATTCAACCTTGAAGAGCAACACTTTCTTTAAATGGGACCCTCAATATTTCGGACGTACCTCTATCTTCGAATTGTCGAGACACAATTGTGTATAGTCAAAAATCAAGTAAGTCGTGTAATGAAGACCAGAATCCCTGCAATACAAAAGTCAATGCTCAACAAATAATGACAGCATGTACTCGGGGATAAGCTTCATTATATCCCTTAGTTTTCGAAGGCGGTGTAGTAGTAGTAGTAGTAGTAGTAGTAGAAGAGAGAGAGAGAGAGAGAGAGAGAGAGAGAGAGAGAGAGAGAGAGAGAGAGAGAGAGAGAAAGTGGAAGTGAAAGAGAAATAAAATGGGGTTCAAATGTGTCTGAGTACTATGGGACTTAACATCTTAGGTCATCAGTCCCCTAGAACATAGAACTAATTAAAACTAACTAACCTTAGGATATCACACACATCCATGCCCAAGGCAGGATTCGAACCTGCAAACATAGCAGATGCACGGTTCCAGACCTAAGCGCCTAGAACCGCTCGGCCACTGGGGCCGGCAAGTGGAGGAGAAAGAGGAACTGAGAGAGAAAGGAAAGAAACAAAAAGAGAAAGGAGAGAAAGAAAAAGAGAAAGAAAAGGAGAAAGGAGAGAAAGAAAAGGAGAAAGGAGAGAAAGAAAAGGAGAAAGGAGAGAAAGAAAAGGAGAAAGGAGAGAAAGAAAAGGAGAAAGGAGAGAAAGAAAAGGAGAAAGGAGAGAAAGAAAAGGAGAAAGGAGAGAAAGAAAAGGAGAAAGGAGAGAAAGGGGAGGAGAAAGGAGAGAGAGAAAAAGATAAAGGAGAGAAAGGGGAGGAGGAAGCGAAAGTGAAAAAGGGAGAGTGAGAGGTTAAGAACAGGGAGACTAGGAGTCGAAGGGAGAGGGAGGCAGGGAGTCGAAGGAGAGGGAGGCAGGGAGTCGAAGGAGAGGGAGGCAGGGAGCCGAAGGAGAGGGAGGCAGAGAGCCGAAGGAGAGGGAGGCAGAGAGCCGAAGGAGAGGGAGGCAGAGAGCCGAAGGAGAGGGAGGCAGAGAGCCGAAGAAGGGGGAGGCAGAGAGCCGAAGAAGGGGGAGGCAGAGAGCCGAAGAAGGGGGAGGCAGAGAGCCGAAGGAGAGGGAGGCAGAGAGCCGAAGGAGAGGGAGGCAGAGAGCCGAAGGAGAGGGAGGCAGAGAGCCGAAGGAGAGGGAGGCAGAGAGCCGAAGGAGAGGGAGGCAGAGAGCCGAAGGAGAGGGAGGCAGAGAGCCGAAGGAGAGGGAGGCAGAGAGCCGAAGGGGAGGGAGGCAGAGAGCCGAAGGAGGGGGAGGCAGAGAGCCGAAGGAGAGGGAGGCAGAGAGCCGAAGGAGAGGGAGGCAGAGAGCCGAAGGAGAGGGAGGCAGAGAGCCGAAGGAGAGGGAGGCAGAGAGCCGAAGGAGAGGGAGGCAGAGAGCCGAAGGAGAGGGAGGCAGAGAGCCGAAGGAGAGGGAGGCAGAGAGCCGAAGGAGAGGGAGGCAGAGAGCCGAAGGAGAGGGAGGCAGAGAGCCGAAGGAGAGGGAGGCAGAGAGCCGAAGGAGAGGGAGGCAGAGAGCCGAAGGAGAGGGAGGCAGAGAGCCGAAGGAGAGGGAGGCAGAGAGCCGAAGGAGAGGGAGGCAGAGAGCCGAAGGAGAGGGAGGCAGAGAGCCGAAGGAGAGGGAGGCAGAGAGCCGGAGGAGAGGGAGGCAGAGAGCCGGAGGAGAGGGAGGCAGAGAGCCGGAGGAGAGGGAGGCAGAGAGCCGGAGGAGAGGGAGGCAGAGAGCCGGAGGAGAGGGAGGCAGAGAGCCGGAGGAGAGGGAGGCAGAGAGCCGGAGGAGAGGGAGGCAGAGAGCCGGAGGAGAGGGAGGCAGAGAGCCGGAGGAGAGGGAGGCAGAGAGCCGGAGGAGAGGGAGGCAGAGAGCCGGAGGAGAGGGAGGCAGAGAGCCGGAGGAGAGGGAGGCAGAGAGCCGGAGGAGAGGGAGGCAGAGAGCCGGAGGAGAGGGAGGCAGAGAGCCGGAGGAGAGGGAGGCAGAGAGCCGGAGGAGAGGGAGGCAGAGAGCCGGAGGAGAGGGAGGCAGAGAGCCGGAGGAGAGGGAGGCAGAGAGCCGGAGGAGAGGGAGGCAGAGAGCCGGAGGAGAGGGAGGCAGAGAGCCGGAGGAGAGGGAGGCAGAGAGCCGGAGGAGAGGGAGGCAGAGAGCCGGAGGAGAGGGAGGCAGAGAGCCGGAGGAGAGGGAGGCAGAGAGCCGGAGGAGAGGGAGGCAGAGAGCCGGAGGAGAGGGAGGCAGAGAGCCGGAGGAGAGGGAGGCAGAGAGCCGAAGGAGAGGGAGGCAGAGAGCCGAAGGAGAGGGAGGCAGAGAGCCGAAGGAGAGGGAGGCAGAGAGCCGAAGGAGAGGGAGGCAGAGAGCCGAAGGAGAGGGAGGCAGAGAGCCGAAGGAGAGGGAGGCAGAGAGCCGAAGGAGAGGGAGGCAGAGAGCCGAAGGAGAGGGAGGCAGAGAGCCGAAGGAGAGGGAGGCAGAGAGCCGAAGGAGAGGGAGGCAGAGAGCCGAAGGAGAGGGAGGCAGAGAGCCGAAGGAGAGGGAGGCAGAGAGCCGAAGGAGAGGGAGGCAGAGAGCCGAAGGAGAGGGAGGCAGAGAGCCGAAGGAGAGGGAGGCAGAGAGCCGAAGGAGAGGGAGGCAGAGAGCCGAAGGAGAGGGAGGCAGAGAGCCGAAGGAGAGGGAGGCAGAGAGCCGGAGGAGAGGGAGGCAGAGAGCCGGAGGAGAGGGAGGCAGAGAGCCGGAGGAGAGGGAGGCAGAGAGCCGGAGGAGAGGGAGGCAGAGAGCCGGAGGAGAGGGAGGCAGAGAGCCGGAGGAGAGGGAGGCAGAGAGCCGGAGGAGAGGGAGGCAGAGAGCCGGAGGAGAGGGAGGCAGAGAGCCGGAGGAGAGGGAGGCAGAGAGCCGGAGGAGAGGGAGGCAGAGAGCCGGAGGAGAGGGAGGCAGAGAGCCGGAGGAGAGGGAGGCAGAGAGCCGAAGGAGAGGGAGGCAGAGAGCCGAAGGAGAGGGAGGCAGAGAGCCGAAGGAGAGGGAGGCAGAGAGCCGAAGGAGAGGGAGGCAGAGAGCCGAAGGAGAGGGAGGCAGAGAGCCGAAGGAGAGGGAGGCAGAGAGCCGAAGGAGAGGGAGGCAGAGAGCCGAAGGAGAGGGAGGCAGAGAGCCGAAGGAGAGGGAGGCAGAGAGCCGAAGGAGAGGGAGGCAGAGAGCCGAAGGAGAGGGAGGCAGAGAGCCGAAGGAGAGGGAGGCAGAGAGCCGAAGGAGAGGGAGGCAGAGAGCCGAAGGAGAGGGAGGCGACGAAGGATCTCCAGCAAGAAGTGCAGACTGCGAAGGTGGAAACGCCCGCGATGGTGAGGCGCGCAGAGCACAGTCAGGCTTTGCTGTAAAACCGCATGCCGTGACCGGTCGGCGCTCCGCGCCGTACAGTCAGGATGAACTGCTCACCCGCGCCGCCAGACAGCTCGGCGACAGCCCGCCGGCCCCACGCTGGCTGGCAGGCTGGCCGGTAGCCAGGAGACGCGGCGGCGGCGGCGACGACCCGTCTCTCTACACCGCCGCCACGACAGGCCAACCGACAACGCCGCGCTCGCCTGCTTAACACGAAATATTCTCCTCCCGCACTGGTACACTTACCAGTAACAGCTCGTACGTGGCTCCACTCAGTGGTTCTGCAGAGGCAATTTATGGTAAATTTCGCTGAATCAATATTATTGAGAGGTTCAATACGAGCCGACTTTTAGTGATGCCCATACGCACGCTGTCTCTGCCTTGATGATTCCAGTGCTAGGGGTCTAACGGGTACATTATACACTGTGGTGACGAGAATCATGGGACAGCATTGCGCGCATACACAGATGACGGTAGTAACGCATACACAAAGCATAAAAGATCAGTGCAGTGGGAGAGCTGTCATTTGTACTCAGGTGATTCATGTAAAAATGTTGCCGACGTGATTATGGCCGCTCGACGGGATTCCACAGACATTGAACGAGTTGGAGCTGGACGCATGGGACGTTCCACTTAAGAAATCGTTAGGGAATTCGACCTTCCGAGATCCACAGTGTCAAGAGAGTGCCGAGAATACCCAATTTCAGGCGTTACCCCTCACCGCGGAAAACGAAGTAGCCGGCCGCCCTCACTTAACGACCGAGAGCTGCACTGTTTGCATACAGTCAGTATTCAGTGCTAACTGACGAGGAACACTGAGTGGAATGACCAAAGAAATCAATTAAGGACGTACGGCCGTCGTATCCGCTGGTACAGGTTATGGCAGCACACGGCCGATGCGAGAGCCTTTGCAGACAGCAGGACGTCACATGCCGCGCCTCTCCTGGGACCTAGACGACTGGAAAATTGTGGCTGGTCATATGAGTTCAGATCTCATTTGGTAAACGGTGATTATGGGGTTCGAGTGTGACGCGGACCCCACGAAGCTATGGACCCACTTTGTCAACAAGGCACTGTGCAAGCTGGTGGTGGCTCCATAATGGTGTGGGCGGTGTTTATGTGGAATGGACCGTGTCCTCCGGTCCAACTGAACCGATCATTGACTGGAAATGGTTATGTTCGGCTACCTGAAAAACATTTGCAGCCATTCATGGACTTCATGTTCCCAGACAACGATGGAATTCTTATGGATGACAATGCGCCATATCACCGAGCCACAGTTGTTCGCGATTGGTTTGAAAAACATTCTGGACAGTTCGAGCGAATGATTTGACCACCCAGATCACCCCATATGAATCCCCTACAAAATTTATGAGACATAATCCAGAGATCAGTTCGTGCACAAAATCCTGCACTGGCAACACTTTGGCAATTATGGAGAGCTATAGAAGCCACAAAGCTCAAAAATTTCTGCAACGGACTCGCAACGATCTGTTGACTCCATGCCATGTCGGGTTGCTGCACTACGGCACTACGCAGGCAAGAGAAGCTCCGACACTATACTTGTAGGCCTCTCATGACTTATTACCTCAGTGTACATGCGCCGTGATCAACGTGCTTGAATTGCGAGCCGAGCGGGGTAGCGTACGGTCAGAGGCGTCTTGTCACGGGTTGCGCGGCACCCCCCACCGGAGGTTCGAGTCCTTAGCGTTAGTTAGTGTAAGTTGGATTGAATAGTGCGTAAGCCTAGAGATCGATGACCTCCGCAGCTCGGTCCCATAGTCCTTACCACAAATTTCCAATTTGAATTGCGCCACGATTCACATTTATCACGCTGACCAGCCTGTATAATTCCCCCTTCCTTCCACAGACTTGCTTCTGAAGGTCCAAGTTTTCAGATATGGTACCTACTTGAAACTGCGAAGACCTGACGATGAATTTGCAAGGTTTCCTCAGATTCGAAGAGAAATGAAGGTGCAGCACCTGTGATTTTTCGGTCGACGAAATGACACGAAGTAGTAAGATTAAATTATATAAAGCCAAACAGAGAGACAAACATTAGAGTTTAGTTCCGCATCGACGTCGAGGTCATTAGCGACGGAGCTCAGAGTTAACAAGAAACGGAAAGGAAATCGGCCACAACATTTTCTACAGAACTACCCCAGCATTCGTTGCAATCCATTTCTGGAACGATCGATAGCCGCTATACTTCAATGCGAGTCCAGTGTTTTAATCACTGGCTGCATCGTCTGGTAGCTTGTGCAGCAATATGACAGTACCCTTTGACCCTCCTTTCCTTCATTCTTTCTTTCGTTGTTTCTTTCTGTAACTCTTTCGTCTGTCTACTTCAACTCCGCTAGCAGAGCCCAAACGGACGAACAGAACGCAGGAAACGGTGGAACGAGGATTCTGTAAGAACACTTTCGCACGTGAGTCTTTACGATTGTTGCAACAACTGAGTCGCCTCACCCCTTAGTTAATGAAATTAGCTTGTAGCGATACAAGACGAGCGAGTACAACGCTCGTTACTGTCACAGAATACAAGAGAAAAACCAAATCGTACTGGTGCGAGACTAGTACTAGCAATGCTCGTTGCTATCACAAAATAATAAGTAAATTATCCTCGTAGTTGGCCACTGTGCAGAAGGACAACACCGGCACAGTAAAATGAAACAATTGGCTATACAAGTTGCATTCATCATTTTTTAAAGTCGGCTAACGACGAAAAGTTGTAAGACAAGTTGAAGGATATTGAAATTAAGCCAAGGCTTAAAGCAACAGTTATTATTTGCTCTTATGATTGACATAAATCGCAATGAAATAAACAAAACTAATTTCTATGTAGTTCCAATAAAATTACAAAATGACGCTAACACATTGGGGGGGTCCCAGTAAGTGTTGAAGACAGTACGGAGAAAGCACGACCACATATGTTCATCTGGGCAGCTCGCGAAATAAAAGTTAATGATACAACAAGGCACAAATTTACTAACGCAAGTTGGGTGACAAAGTAACCCAGTAGCGAGCTGCACATAATATGGATCGCGCTACTGCAACTGCGACACCTTCAGTAATGGCCATTAAAATTGCTACACCACGAAGGTGACGTGCTACAGACGCGAAATTTAACCGACGCGAAAAAGATGCTGTGATATGCAAATGATTAGCGTTTCAGAGCATTCCCACAAGGTTAGCGCTGGGCGACACCTACAACGTGCTGACATCAGGAAAGTTTCCAACCGATTTCTCATACACAAACCGCAGTTGACCGGCGTTGCCTGGAGAAAAGTCGTTGTGATGCCTCGTGTAAGGAGAAGAAATGCGTACCATCACGTTTCCGACTTTGATAAACATCGGATTGTACCCTATCGCGATTGCGGTTTATCGTATCGCGACATTGCTGCTCGCGTTGGTCGAGATCCAATTACTGTTAACAGAATATGGAATCGGTGGGTTCAGGAGGGTAATACGGAACGCCGTGCTGGATCCCAACGGCCTCGTATCACTAGCAGTCGAGATGACAGACATCCTATCCGCATGGCTGTAACGGATCGTGCAGGCACCTCTCCATCCCTGAGTCAACAGATGGGGACGTTTGCAAGACAACAACCATCTGCACGAACAGTTCGACAACATTTGCAACAGCATGGACTATCAGCTCGCAGACCATGGCTGCGGTTACCTTGACGCTGCATCACAGACAAGAACGCTTGCGATGGTGTACTCAACGACTAACCTGGGTGCACGAATTGCATAACGTCATTTCTTCGGATGAATCCAGGTTCTGTTTACAGCATCATGATGGTCGCATCCGTGTCTGACGACATCGCGGTGAACGCACATTGGAAGCGTGTATTCGTCATCACCCGCCGTGATGGTATGGGGTGCCATTGGTTACACGCCTCGATCACCTCTTGCTCACTTTGACCGCACTTTGAACAGTGGACGTTACATTTCAGATGTCTAACGACCCGTGGCTCTAACCTTCATTCGATCCCTGCGAAACCCTACATTTCATCAGGATAATGAACGACCGTGTGTTGCAGGTCCTGTATGGGCCTTTCTGGATACAGAAAATGTTCGACTGCTGCCCTGGCCAGCACATTCTCCAGACCTCTCACCAACTGAAAACGTCTGGTCAATGGTGACCGAGTAACTGGCTCGTCAGAATACGCCTGTCATTACTCTTGATGCACTCTGGTATCGTGTTGAAGCTGCATGGGCAGCTGTACCTGTACACGCCATCCAAGCTCTGTTTGACTCAATGCGCAGGCGTAGCAAGGCTGATATTACGGCCAGAGGTGGTTGTTCGGGGTACTGATTTCTCAGGATCTATGCACCCAAATTGCGTGAAAATGTAATCACATGTCAGTTCTAGTATAATATATTTGTCCAATGAATACCCGTTTATCACCTGCATTTCTTCTTGATGTAGCAATTTTAATGGCCAGTAGTGTATATTCCCCTAAACAATTAGCATGAGCCGAGCAGCACCAGACGGCGCCCGAAGGTGATCTACCCCGGAGTAGAATGCCACAATCTAAGTTCACAGCCCTCAGCTTTCTACTTCCAGAAAACTCGACATGTAGGGGATGATTCCACGCTGTTGTCAGTGTGACGGGCGAGAACTGCTGCTAAGTTCATAAAAAAAATAATAAGAGGAGGAAGGCACACGTAACGTCCCTTGTTTTGCATACAAGACGCACAATCTTAAGTACGAAGTTGGTATTGGGCCAAAGCAGAATCTCCATAATTAGTGAACCCTATGCACGAAGAACACTGTCCACAGCAACACAATATCAATGGCTGAACCAAATTTTTTGAGCAAACTTAACTGACTCTCCCACACCGGACGGACGGTGTCACAGGACCTGACTCTTTTGAAGTATCGCAGCATTCACTAACACAGGGAGCAGATGCCGGCCCGGCATTCAATAGCTGCAAAGTGAGTCACTTTTCAAAATTCTCTGAAATTGTTCGTATCCCCAGCGGAGGCTTCCTTGACCTAATGAGATATGCAGGCTGTCTTCTGCCAACAAAAACTGCAAAGAAGTTTCGATTGTCACACTCAGTATGGCGAGTGCAAGGCTGCCTTTCCAAACACACTGCTCCAAATGGTTCAAATGGCTCTGAGCACTATGGGACTCAACATCTTAGGTCATAACTCCCCTAGAACTTAGAACTACTTAAACCTAACTAACCTAAGGACATCACACACACCCATGCCCGAGGCAGGATTCGAACCTGCGACCGTAGCAGTCCCGCGGTTCCGGACCGCAGCGCCAGAACCGCACGGCCACCGCGGCCGGCCACACTGCTCCAGTATAGTCGCTAAAATAATCGCAAAATAATGGTATAAAATTAGTTAATATCGCACGGTGTATATGTCAGTAACGTCAGACTGTAAACAAACAAGTGTCACGGGATCCAGTCGTCTACTTACTACATTTTCATTCTATATACAGAAAACAAAGCTCAAATTGTATAATAGTATGGTGGTACAGCACGTTTATAGGAGGCTGAAGGGAGAGTAAAAGTGGAATTCAATCATCCGAAGTGCGATTTCTTCCATCAGTTGCTTTATTTCCCAACAACTTACTACCCATGTGTTCGAAATACTTGCAACTTTCAGCAACCAGGTACATCCAAAAGCGTTTGACTCCTGCCACAGCTGCGCTTTTTATCGAAAGTATGATCATATTCATATCAAGCGATTTGTGAGTGGATTCCGAATTTTTTGGTAGGATGGACGCAGCATGTTGTCTTGGATAGAGAGTCATCGTTAGATGGACAAGTAACTTCGACTGTGCCTCAGGGAAGTGTATGGGACCCTTGCTGTTCATGTTATATACTAATGACCTTGCGAAAAATATCAATAGTAGCCTCGGACTTTCTGCAGATGATTGAGTTGTCTACAGTGGCGAACTGTCTGAAAGAAGCTGCATAAACATTCAGTCAGATCTTGATAAGATTTCAAAGTAGTGCAAAGATTGGCAATTTGCTTTAAACGTTCAGAAACGTATAATATCAGTGAGTTGCAGTTGGAAAAGGTCAACTCGCACGAGTACCTGGATGTAACACTATGTAGGGTTATGAAATGGAGTGATCACAAAGGCTCAGTCGAGGGTAAAGCAGATGGTAGACTTTGGTTTACTGGTAGAACACTGGGAAAATGCGATCAGTTTACAAAGCAGATTGTTTACAATAACTCTTACGACGCATTTTGGAATATTGTTGAAATATGTGGGACCCGTATCGAAGAGGACTAATACAAGATACTGAAAGTATACAGAGAAGGGCAGTACGAATAGTCACAGGTTTGTTTGATCCGTGGGCGAGTGTCTGAGACGCTGAAGTAACTGAAGTGCGAGATCCTTTAAGGCAGACGTAAACTATAGCGAAGAAGCCTACTTACTAAGATTCAAGACCAAGCTTTAAATAATGATTCTAGGAACGTTCTACAACCACATACTTACCGCTCATACAGGGATCGTGAGGACAAAATCAAATGGCTCTGACCACTATGAGACGTAACATCTAAGGTGATCAGTCCCCTAGAACTTGGAACTACTTAAACCTAACTAACCTAAGGACATCACATACATCCATGACCGAGGCAGGATTCGAACCTGCAACCGTAGCGGTTTCGCGATTCCAGACTGAAGCGCCTAAAACCGCTCGGCCACACCGGCCTACTCGTGATAATAAGATTGGATTAATTATATAGACTGCACAAAGGCACTTGAACAATTATTTTTCGCGCGCTTAATATATGAATGGAATGGGGGGAAACCCTAATAATTGATAACCTCTTCAGAGTGGCAGAACTTTTATGGGGCACTTTCTGAGCAGCATGCGACCTCTCACTGAGCGATGTAACAGCTTTGATCAGACCGCTGCTGGGCGGCTTAGTGGATTGAGTTGTGTTACTACTTCCCGGTCGCGCAACTGCTGTGCCCGCTGTATAAGGCGAACTTTCACCTGTCCGGTACTTTTCTGCTACGGAAAGACTACTACTTGCTTATTCCCTGCCTGAGGCGTGCAAAAGTTCTGTCCATCTACAGCAGCCTTCAGTTAAAGCTTTCAGCAGATATGGCAACAAGGAAAATCACTGAGGAAACTCTGTCTTCGTTGCCGAAATTGCGTGAAATATGTGCTGCGGGTAACTCAAAGGCTGTATAAAAGTCATTGAATCAAAACCATACTAGGTGCATGTACAAACCTCCACCGCTCGTAATAAATATATTTAAGTTTACGCCACCTGCCAGTCAAAGCTATCTGATTTTATTTATTCATCACGTCTGTTTTTCGATTCCAGATTGAAGGAGAATTTCCAAGAACACAAAATACGGTGAAATTTTATCTGGTTTCTTTATGTCAGTTTTTTGTTAACAGTGTAAACTGTAGTTTTACCTGCAAGAAACGAACAATTCTGAGGTGCTGCGATTGTAGCAATATTATAAAAGTGATTAACTCATATAGACTCTATGGCGTGGCGATAATTAAAGACTCTTAAGTGTTGGTTGTGCCTTGGTTTGAAACAAGAAAAATTCCGAAACAGACAATGAAAAGGCTTGTAAAGAGGACTGAACAGAACAAATACGGGCGAACGTGGAGAATTAGAGTTGCGGTTGTAAATATTATGTCAGTTCACTTCGAGGATTAGCAGCAGCAGCCGCCATTTCGTATCCACTCCCGGATAGAGCTCCCACTGATATCCCTCATGCATTTCAGAGTTGAACCACTGCTGTCACCAGCATCTGTCATTAAATAGTCGTCCCGGTATTTTCTTACCTCTCGGCATTCGCCGGAAATTGGAACTTGCTCTCTCATGTCCCTCGATTCATTTTGTTAGATTATCTGCGTGAAGATTACAGTATTAGTGACAAAATTATGGCAGTTCGCGTGTGTTGCATTAAAACATGTTATGGCTTAGTTTTAATACTTTCAGTACCCAAAAGCTTTCTCTAGGGCAGATAAGTGGTGGTGTGGTACTGAGTGGCATCTTTATGCCACTCTTCTCTTGATTTATATTTCTCTCTACACTGAAGAATTCTGATGGAAGCTAGCGCACTGGTGGACATTTTCTTTAGGTACAGTAAGATGAAGGATATGCCATACATCTGCCCACTTGCTTTCACAGTGTTAACCATATGTGAAACATATTTTACCATAATGTACGTATGGCATACACTATTTTAAAATTTAAAGTCTGCCAGATTGTGAAAAACCATGAAGATAGTTGCATCATAATACCAATTTTAGCAGCTTTTTGGAAGTATTGGGAAAATTTGAAGTAGCTGGTGCAAGTATCTGTCCAAATTACGAGTGCTGAGTTACAGAATTTTTTGTAACAGTTATCTGCAGGGGTATACAGTGTATGTAGTTGTTAAATGACATCTAAACAAACCGTAATATTATGTGAAATAATGTGAAGTGTATTTAATTTAAAAAAACCTCATGTAATGGCACTACAATAACGAGTAAAGTTACAATACGTATTCAAAAATTACGTTAAACAAGGGAGAGATATTTAAGAGACAATCAAATGAAAAGGTCAGACATAAAAAACGCATGTAAACTGTTCATTATTTTAAAGGTGATCACCGCAACTGTTGATACATTTATCCCACTATGAGACACGACAGTCAGTGCCTTCATTGGAAAATGTTTGCCGTTGTCTGCGGAACCACGTTTGCACCGAAGCAAAACGAAGGCCACGAATGTCTTTTTTTGAAGGCCTCAAATATAAGGAAATCGCATTGCAAGAGATCGGGACTGTAAGGAGGATATGTAATTAAGCGCTTCTCAACGAAACCTCAGCACCGTACTCGAAACAACCTTGGCAACATGCGGGCGGCCGTTATTCTGCAACAGAATGATAGAGGTCAACAGTCCAGGGCGTTTGGACTTTACGGCGCGCTTCAGTTTTTGCAAAGCGTCCACGTTCCTCTGTGAATTAATTGTGGTGCCATGTTATAGGAAGTCAATGAGCAGCGAGTTGACGGACGACATCGTTCTGTTGCGGGTTAATACCCGCACAGATGTTGCCAAGGTAGTTTCGACTACGGTGCCGACGTTTGTCTGGGAGGCCTTTACACGTTCTACAAGCAGTCCCGATATCTCCCCACGTGATTTAAATTTTTTGGAGCCCCTGAGAATCCGTGGGCATCGATTTCCTTCGGACGAAGAGCTGTGCGCCTGGGTAGAACCATGGTACCATAGCCACCATAAAGGTGTTGACCGTCTTTTCTCACCACGGGATAAATCTGTTAACAATTACGGCGGCTACTTTTTACAAAATAAAAGGTTTACTTACTTGAAATAAATGATTGTAGCTTCGTCGTAAGTTGAATGGAGAAGTACCTGTTTTTTATTTCTTGATGATCATTAATTTCGGACACGTGTCCGTTTTCAAACCATCCGTTCTGTAAGTGTGACAAATACAGGCGATAGCATGCTGCTGTTAAGTCGGCCATATACTGCTTTGATTACTCCAGGGGCAGTTTGTCTACATGGGCTACCGGCTGTATTTGTCGCACTTACAGCGAGCACTCCGTCTTCAGGCCACAAGTGGCCCATCGGGACCATCCGACACCCGTGTCATACTCAGCTCAGGATGCAGATAGGTGGGGCGTGTCTCTCGTCGTTATGATGGTTTTCTTTGACCGGAGCCGCTGCTATTCTGTCGAGTAGCTCCTGAATTGGCATCACGAGGCTGAGTGCATCCTGAAAAATGGCAACACAGCATGGCGGCCCAGATGGTCACCCATCCAAGTGCCGGCCACGCCCCACAGCGCTTAATCTCGGTGATCTTACGGGAACCGGTGTATCCACTGCGGCTCGGCCGTTACAGCATGGATGGTTTGAAAACGGACACAGGTGGAACTCGTTACCATCAAGAAATAAAAATTAGATACTTCTGAATGCAACTTATGGCGAAGCTTCAACCATTTGTTTCAATTACAAGACAAGTTGCGGACCTTTTATTCAGGTGCAGTATGCTGCTAGTTCGTAAGATGTAGTTCCTTTTTCTGCACCTCTCTCGGTTTATTTGACTGACTCTTGTGTGTATCATGTACATGTAGGCATACTGTAATATAGCTGCCTATCCTGCGTCAGTATTATTACTCGTCTCTGTGGAGAGCACAGACAACCGTTGTCGAAAGTCCTGGCTCAGCTTCCGCGCCCTGCGTGTGTGTGTGTGTGTGTGTGTGTGTGTGTGTGTGTGTGTGGTTGTTTAGGGTCACGTGCAGTGCCGACATCGTAGTTGGAAAGCGCAAACTGCGGTATTTTGATGAGCTAATTAACATCTTTACCACGGAAATTATGTATTTTACATCTGTGTAGGCGGCTCAGTATGTGATACACTGAAGAGCCAACAAGCTGGTACACCTACCTAATATCCTGTAGGGTCCCCGCGAGCACGCAGAAGTGCCGCAACACGACGTGGCGTGGACTGGACTAATGACTGAAGTAGAACTGGAGGGAACTGACACCATGTATCCTGCAGGGCTATCAGTAAGAGTACGGAGGGGGGGGATAGATCTCTTCTGAACTGCACGTTGCAAGGCATCCCACATATGCTCTGGAGAGTTTGGTGGCCAGCGAAAGTGTTTAAGCTCAGAAGAGTGTTCCTGGAGTCACTCTGTACCAGTTCTTGACTTGTGGGGTGCGGCATTGTCCTGCTGGTATTGTCCAAGTCCGTCTGAATGCACCATGGACATGAAGGGATGCACCTGATTAGACAGGATTCTTACATGCGTGTCACCTGTCAGAGTCGTATCTACACGTATCAGGAGTTCCATTCACTCCAATTGCACACGCTGCACACCATTCCAGAGCTTCCACGAGCTTGAACAGTCCCCTGCTGACATGCACAGTGCCCATAGATTTATGAGGTTGTGTCAATACCGGTACACGTCCATCCGCTCGATACAATTTGAAACGAGACTCATCCGACCAGACAACTTCTTTCCAGTCATCAACGTAAGTCCAACGTTGGTGTCGACGGGCCCGGGCGAGGCGTAAAGCTTTGAGTCGTGCAGTCATCAAGCGCACACGAGTGGGCCTTCGGCTCCGAAAGCCCATATCTATGATGTTTCGTTGAATGATTCGCACGCTGACATTTGTCGATGGCCCAGCACTGAAATCTACAGCAATTTGCGGAAAGGTTGCACTTCTGTCACGTTGAACGATTCTCTTCAGTCGTCGTAGGTCCCGTTGTTCCGGGATCTTTTTCCGGCCGCAGAGATGTCGGAGATTTGATGTTTTACCGGATTCATGATATTCACGGTGCACTCGCGAAATGGTCGTCCGGGAAAGTTCCCACTTCATCGCTGTCTCGGAGATGCTGTGTCCCACCACTCGTCCTCCGACTATAACACCACGTTCAAAGTCACTAAAATCTTGATGACCTGCCATTGTAGCAGCAATAACCGATCTAACATCTTCCCCTGTTACTTGTCATATATAGTCGTTGCCTACCGCAGCGCCATGTTCTGGCTGTTTACAAATCTATGTATTCGAACACGAATAACAGTTTGTTTGGTCTTCACTGAATTTCATATCGCCACAAATTGTCCCACGCAAGTACTTGTATGACTTCAGTGATTCCACTTGTATGTCATTCATATTGTAGTTATATGACTCTAGTGTACTGCATTTTTTGAGGAGCAGGGTCTTACATTTCTGTAAATTTGTGCACATTTTTTTCAGGGTACATCATTATAGATAGCTCCATCATGTGCAACAGCTAGTGCTCTTTCTCTAATGACTTTCACTTCGGGGCAAGTAGTTAGATACTGAATTTCTGTCGGACTGTGATGACAGTAGTCAACGTGAGTACTTTATTAGCACGACAATATGTTTCATTTTTACCTTGCAACTATCAGATAAGTACATTAAAATATCTACCAGTTGCTTTTGTGTGAGTGCAACCGAAACCTGCTACCATATAACGAACATTACTCGCCGGCCAGTGTGGGCGAGCGGTTCTAGGCGCTTCAGTCTGGAACCGCGCGGCCGTTACGGTCGCAGGTTCGAATCCTGCCTCGGGCATGGATGTGTGTGATGTCCTTAGGTTAGTTAGGTTTAACTAGTTCTAAGTTCTAGGGGACTAATGACCTCAGAAGTTGAGTCCCATAGTGCTCAAAGCCATTTGAACATTACACGATTTTAGCTTTAGCTGGAGCGGCAAGAGGACAACCGCCGATCGAATACGCGTATGTGATTTCGGCGCGCGGTTATAAAATACACAATCCACATGCCTTTGTTTTACATAACATTGTGCAGCAATCACTAAGAGAATTTTTGTTATTTTCAATGCCTGGCGTGTTGCACTCTCCTACACAAGTCAAAGTGATTCCACGTGGGAAGTTCAGTAAGTAATGCAACACATTTTTTTTTCTGAAAGCAGATTGGTTTTATTCAGGGTTTCAATATGCCACATTATTCCCCAATCATCTGGCTAAAGAACCCAATTTTTCCACACAATCTCCGTTCAATGCGACGGCCTTAGGCCACCTTACTCGGAGGACCAGTATGCCGGCATCGTACCACTCCACAGGTCGATGTAGGTGCCGACGTCTCGCTCTTCCCATCATCCTCATACTGCCTTCCTTGGAGTGCAACCTTCGTTGGGACAAACAGATGGAAGTCGGAAGGTGCGAGATCAGGGCTGTAGAATGGATGAGGAGGAATAACAGTCCAATCAAATTTTGGGTCCCGGCGGAGGTTCGAGTCCTCCCTCGGGCATGGGTGAGTGTGTTTGTCCTTAGGATAATTTAGGTTAAGTAGTGTGTAAGCTTAGGAACTGATGACCCTAGCAGTTAAGTCCCATAAGATTTCACAGACACTTTTTTTTTTTTCAAATTTTGAGAGCTCCACTAGCGTGCGCAGACTTGTGTGAGGCCTTGCGTTGTCATGGAAAAGGAGAAGTTCGTTTCCATTTTTGTGGAGACGAACACTCTGAAATCGTTTCTTCAATTTCCTGAGGGTAGCACATTTGTGTCCAGACGGCCGGCATGTGGGAGATCTAACAGCTTTGTGCGACCTTGTTATGACGATGACAGACACCCCACCCAACGATTCACTGTGCTTTTGTTCACTGCCAGGTCTCCATAACGCCTATGAATCTCTTTTGCAAGTTCTTTGTTTTTTTTAAACAGAATTACAATCTCATCAATAACCTAGAACTTTCGTTAGTTCTCGAAATCCCTCCTTAAGTTCCGTCCTGGCTTGCTCTAAATACAAACTGACTAATTCGCAGCAAAAAGCAAAAAAAAAAAATCCTAAAAATATGGGAGGGATAAGGGCGTCAAGTAGCCAGGATTCAGCCGCCGCGTCCCCTCCCGCCAGGCGTCCAGGCCACAGGTGCAGCTAGCCATCGCCAGGCTAACGGAATGTTGCCACCTGTGCTGTGTGTGTGTGTGTGTGTGTGTGTGTGTGTGTGTGTGCGCCTCCTAACGACTCCGCGCTCCCGTCTCACCGGATCCACACCATACTTTTCCACATGCGTGCTCACACGCCACAATATCAGAGCGCGTTTAAACATTCCGATCTCTCCTACTTTAGGGGCTTTTTTGTCTCTTCAGGAACGACTTATGCTCCTCTAACGTGTTTCTACTTTATATACCCTGATTAAAATTACTTGTCAGTTGACACTTCACGCACTGGAACTTATTTCCCCCGATCACAGTGCTCAAAGATCACACCCGAACTGTTCGCCGTTGCCGAACTGCTACAACAAATGGTGACACTTCCAATTCCTTGTCCGGTTTTACAAACACACACACACACACAGACACACACACACACACACACACACACACACACACACACACACACACACACACACACAAAACAATGGCAATGAAATACGCACGTCTCATATCCAGCACAAGCATAATACATGATTGGGTGTCTCATAAAAAAAAAAAAGGTTCAAATGCCTCTGAGCATTATGGGACTTAACATCTGAGGTCATCAGTCCCAAGTCCCCTAGAACTTAGAACCACTTAAACGTAACTAACCTAAGGACATCACACACATCCATGCCCGAGGCAGGATTCTAACCTGCGACCGTAGCAGTCGCGCGGTTCCGGACTGAAGCGCCTAGAAGTGCTCGGCCACCGCGGTCGGCTTCGCTTTTAGGGCTGAAAGCGAAATTTTCGTTACTTTTTGTTTGATGACGATCCTCAGATTCAAGTACTGAAATTTATTCCTGTAATAGGTATAGATGAACTACCTAAACGGACATTCCCAAATTTATACCAGACCTGGAGTCGAACTGTTTCAAATAGGTAGGTGTGTGAAATGTTGAAGTTTGTATACGAAAATGGTATCTCTTCTTTCGGACATGTCCAAAAGAACAGACACCACCTCCATATAGATAAGGCTTTCCGGCCATTGATCCCCTATAGTGCGGATGCACTCACATTGCCTGAACTCTTACAGGAATCGGTAGATTGACTGCTGCGAGTAATGAATATAGTGGACAGGGGCACTACAAATGTAGTGTGGTGACAAAATCCATGCAGTCGCAGTATCCTCTGTGTCCTCGGTAGCTCAGGTAGAGGGTCTGCCATTTATGCAGGAGATCCCAGGTTCGAGTCCCTGTCGGGGCACACATTTTCAACTGTCCTCATTGATATTTATCAACGCCTGTAAGCAGCTAAAGGTCTGGATTTCATTGCAATTTTACAATGGAAGTTTGGGTCGTTCTGCGGAACGTAATCAGATAGTGTAAGTGGTAAAGTGACCGTTCGCGATAAGCGGGAAATGCGATTCGAGTAGCTTTAGGTAATACATCTAAGCCTGTTACAGGTGAGGTGAATTTCAGGAATAAATTTCAATTGAAATTTTTGTTCTGTGGTTTGTTCGTAGACGTCAGCTTTCATCACCATGTACAAAGCGATCGTGATTAATAGACCGCAGTTTCTTGACCGCCTTTTTCTCAGATACATTGCATATCACTAAGTTGTGGATACCTCAAGACAAGACCGCAAAATCAAGGCTACAAAACAGGTCATCTGCCGCAGTTGAGTCACTCGTCACTTTAAATCAGCTGTATGGCGTTCCCGTTGTACCTGACGGCAGTCGCTTTGAACACAGCTCCGCGTTACGTGTAACATCACTTCAGCACTGGTAAAGTAGCCGGCCGAGTTTGCGTGTCGCGTTCAACCGAACGGCAGCCGATGTCTCAAACTGTCAACACTGTAGCGACGAGTGGCAGACGTTAAGTAATTGTAATGGAACTAAGCGCTTTATGTCCTTGTCACTCAACCAAAACCTACAGCAAGACCGTATCTACCAGAGTGTAGCATATTACTATGGTAGTACAGTAGTAGGTCTACTATTTCTAAAACTAGCCATAATTCGCTTGGTAGACATACCTGTGAAATAAAGGGGCACAGCGACGAATTTTTACTGTATGTTGCAAAATGAACTTTCGCTCTGTTGCGGATTGTGCACTGTTTTTAAACTTCCAGAGAGACTGAAACCGAATGCTTGACTGGGATTCGAAACCGCAACGGCGCCATTTGTCGGAAATGCTCTTACCGGCTGAGATATCCACACTCAGACACAGGTCCACCGCTCAGCTTGGGACGTGGACAATATCGTGCATGGAATTTGTAGTAACTAAGAAATCATAATAAATTATTCATTTATTATCTAAAAATGAGACTAAAAACTATTCTTTTGTGTTGATAATGTCTATTTTCCGAGGTCAGTATAATAATAAATAATAACACATTACTGGCGATGTAACTGACTGATGTCGGAAGTTCCATGCGGCTTTTCGCGGATGATGCTGTAGTATACAGAGAAGTTGCAGCATTAGAAAATTGTAGTGAAATGCAGGAAGATCTGCAGCGGATAGGCACTTGGTGCAGGGAGTGGCAACTGTCCCTTAACATAGACAAATGTAATGTATTGCGAATACATAGAAAGAAGGATCCTTTATTGTATGATTATATGATAGCGGAACAAACACTGGTAGCAGTTACTTCTGTAAAATATCTGGGAGTATGCGTGCGGAACGATTTGAAGTGGAATGATAATATAAAATTAATTGTTGGTAAGGCGGGTACCACGTTGAGATTCATTGGGAGAGTGCTTAGAAAATGTAGTCCATCAACAAAGGAGGTGGCTTACAGAACACTCGTTCGACCTATACTTGAGTATTGCTCATCAGTGTGGGATCCGAACCAGATCGGTTTGACGGAGGAGATAGAGAAGATCCAAAGAAGAGCGGCGCGTTTCGTCACAGGGTTATTTGGTAACCGTGATAGTGTTACGGAGATGTTTAATAAACTCAAGTGGCAGACTCTGCAAGAGAGGCGCTCTGTAGCTTGCTCGCCAGGTTTCGAGAGGGTGCGTTTCTGGATGAGGTATCGAATATATTGCTTCCCCCTACTTATACCTCCCGAGGGGATCACGAATGTAAAATTAGAGAGATTAGAGCGCGCACGGAGGCTTTCAGACAGTCGTTCTTCCCGCGAACCATACGCGACTGGAACAGGAAAGGGAGGTAATGACAGTGGCACGTAAAGTGCCCTCCGCCACACACCGTTGGGTGGCTTGCGGAGTATAAATGTAGATGTTGCTATCATTATTTAGCTTTAATGTAGTATCTGCTCCAGTAAATATTCTGTAAAGAACGTATTCCGTGGACAAAAAGTTGGACGGGGTACAGGTTTTTCCGCTATTTTATCGTCAAGGAAACAGAAATAAGCCGTACAAGGCTGATACATAAATCAACGGTGCGTTTCGTTAAAGTTGAGTAGAAAAATCATTTTAAGAGTTAGAAGTATCTATATTATGTGTGAAGGTTTATGAGAGAGCGCGTCCTGTTGCGGTTGTTTTGTTTATTTACATGAGGCATTTCGTATGGACTTCGTGCGGCGACGTTAACAGTAGTACCACGCCTGACGTCTTTGCAAGCACCGCAAAGAGACAGCAGGAAGGAATAAGAACAACTCTAACATAGTACATAGTAATAATGTCAACATGTATATTGAATCTTTTATAACAGTGTTTTGTTTAATTGTTTGAATGTCATAGTCTGACCAGAATCTCAGTCTAACTTAAAGATGCATGCTAGTCTCTTGTCCGATGTATAGTCAATGTGCAATAAAGTCTGGAATACTGATTTAGCAGACTTTTATGTCGACGTCGAATCAAGATTTCATCTGGTCGGGAGTTCAGCGACTACTACATGGAAGATATGTAGTTTATTAGTAACACACATGGCGACCGAACTCCCGTAAGAACTATCTTTCGTTCGATTGAGCAGATCATGTCAATCATATTCGCTCTGAAACGCGTGTTTTGCTGGAACACCGTCATCAGTCATCTTCAGTCGCCGTTGTGTGCGTCTCAGAGCAAACTGAAGGGAAGTGTGGAAAGGATGTTCTAGTAAAAGAATTCATCAGCGAAATGAGTTGAAAGACGGTGGCGTGAAGAGCCCATGTGTGAACGTGAAATTCCAGGGCCTCCATTGGGCTCTCTCTCTCTCTCTCTCTCTCTCTCTCTCTCTCTCTCTCTCTCTCTCTCTCTCTCTCCGTCTCTCTCTCTCTCTGTGTGTGTGTGTGTGTGTGTGTGTGTGTGTGTGTGTGTGTGTGTGTGTGTGTGTGTGTGTGTGTGTTCCCACCACCGGGTAGCGCTTTCTGTTCTACGTAAAAGTGGCTGCATTTTACGTAACGTACCAAGTTACGTCACAGTTCGTACGTCACCGTATGTAGCAGACGGAAGGAACTTGGAGAAGCTGAAAGTTACAACACGTATGTGATTCATTTGCCCTGTCGGCGTTTCTCGTCTACCAAAGCAACAGTCCTGGTAGACTAGTTTCATAATGATACGAGAGTGCTAGATATATTTGAATGACTGTTTTACATGCCTGTTATCACTTCAAACGACACGCTAAATCACGAAAGAGATAAACATGAAAAGAAAAAGGTGGGCTCTCAGCGTAAATTACCATCTAGATTTCTCCTACAAACATGAACTGCGCACTCTGTGCAGGGTATTAGTACTTCCTTTTCAAAGTACACCAGTGATTAAAAGACAACGATATGGAACACATTAGAGCCATCATTTCTGTCTTAACACGTTTTGCTCCTTTAATGTAACAACACGACTAACAATAACCGTGTTCCGTAACCCGTCTAGAACAAAATTAGAATTAAAACTTCCTGGCAGATTAAAACTGTGTGCCCGACCGAGACTCGAACTCGGGACCTTTGCCTTTCGCGGGCAAGTGCTCTACCATCTGAGCTACCGAAGCACGACTCACGCCCAGTCTCTCAGCTCTACTTCTGCCAGTATCTCGTCTCCTACCTTCCAACAGAGTAAAAATCTCATTCTCGAAAATTAGAATTATATATTAATACCTTCAGCTGCTGACGGGCGTTGATATGTATCAACGGCGACAGGTGAAAATGTGTGCCCTGAGCAGGACTCGAACCCGGGATTTCCTGCTTACATGGCAGATGCTCTATCCATCTCAGCGACCGAGGGCAGAGAGGATAGTGCGACTGCAGGGACTATCTCGCGCACGCCTCCCGCGAGACCCACATTCTCGTCTTATACGTCCACACACTACATTCGTAGTGTCCCTACCCAATCCACTCATTACTCGTGGAAGACATTCTTACCAAGTCCCGTAAGAGTTCGGGTAATGTGTGTATTAATGTCCGAAAGAACAGACGCCATATATCCATATAAGTATATAGTTCTGACAATAGCGGCCATGTCCTTCTTCTGTGCGGATGCACACATATTACCCGAAATCTTACGGGACTTGGTAAGAATGTCTCCCACGAGTAATGAGTGGATTGGGTAAGGACACCACGAATGTAGTGTGTGGACGTATAAAATGGGAATGTGGGTCTCGCGGGAGGCGTGCGTGAGATAATTCCTGCAGTCGCACTATTCTCTGTGCCCTCGGCGGCTCAGATGGTTAGAGCGTATGCCATGTAAGCAGGGGATCCCGCGTTCGAGTCCCGGTCGGGGCACAGATTTTTCACCTGTCCCCGTTGATATATATCAACGCCCGTCTGCAGCTGAAGGTATTAATATATAACTCTAATTTTATTCTTACTGAAGTCTTGATACACTTTATGTTATCGGAAGTACAAATCATTACGAAAAATATTCGCGGCTTGATTCCACGTCTCCCCTATACAACGCCGTATTCGATGGAACCACTTCACTGTCTCCTCCTCCAGCACGACCACACCAAACCCAAAACGTCATTCCGCGCCGCAACAGTGCCGAAACTCGCGCTAGCCTTGAGGCAACTCATAGAAAATTACGGGCGTTACGAAAAACCGGGCACGTCGCGTGCACGCGGTAGTGTGGTAATATATTCTCAAAAAAATTCACAAGTGTTTGTGGAGCGTATATTTTTAGTAAGTAAGAGTGATGTGGCTCAGAGCATGTCACTTCGGCGGCGGTAAATTTACGCCAGACGTCAAACTCCGGGACAAGTGCTGCCCTTCGTGCTGCTAATCTGTGTCCACTGTAATGTGTGGGACGCGGCGACGGAGCCAGCCGGCGACTGCCGGGGAGGATCGTGGGACAGCATTCCGGAAAAGTCGCCGGGGCGCAGCATTAATGCTGACGTGCGTTGCGCAGTAGCCTCTTGTTGTGATGTTTGTATTACAACTTGCACTATAAGGAACACCACTCCAAGGCCGGCCCGGGCGCTGCCACGCCACGCGGCACGGATGATTACTCAGAACACCTGCGCAGGCGCAGAGGAGGGGCTGCCCAAGGTAGCCAGACGAGAGAGAGAGAGAGAGAGAGAGAGAGAGAGAGAAAGAGAGAGAGTTGCGCCTCAGGACACTACGCGAAAATTTGAGCAGTGAAGGGCTCTGCGAGCAGAGAATGTAGAGTACGAATGAAGATAGAAGTGTACAAACTATTTAGAGAACCTTAAATAAAAGCAAAAATAAAATTTAAAGGGATTAAGTGGATTAGTCGCGTAAAGAGAACGGAAGGAGACAGTTTCATGGAGGTGGAAGGGGTTCACTAAAAAAACCGAGAATAAGATTTGTAGATGATGAGGAAAAGGATTCATAATTTTCTGAAAATTAGTGAAGGACAGATCAACGTAAAAACAGAAAAGCTTCTACTCGCTTTGGAATAATAATAATAATAATAATAATAATAATAATAACAGAGTCTCTCCTATTCTGTTCAACTTAGTTCTAGACAAATTTATGGAAGAATGGGAGACAGAACTTAAGAAATGTGGGGTTTGGAAACCAATCCGACTGGGCGTTGCCAAAAGCGACCTCTAAATATTATATCTTGCATTTGCGGACGACTTGGCGGTACTAACAGAGGATAATCAGACTGCAGTCAAACATCTGCCAATACTCAAAGAGTGTGCAGAAAAAGTAGCTTTACAAATTTCAATTGACAAAACTGAATTCTGTTGTTCAAAAACAGAAATTGCAAGCTGAAAAACAAAATGTGGTTAAATTAACAGGGTCCCATACTTCAGCTACCTTGGAGAATTCATCGAACCGACAGGTATTGAGAAAAACTCTCAGCAATGCCGCCTCCAAAAAATTAAGATAGGGTTAGGGTTAACGCAAAACCTCTTAAACAAAAAATCAATATCAAGAGGGGCAAAAATTCGACACTGCTATACTGTCATAAAACCAGCAATCCTCTACTCAAGTGAAGCACTAACCTGTAACAGAAAACAACAGCTTGAAGACATCAAAAAAGAAGAGAGCAACATCACCAGGAAAGTTCTAGGAGGAAGGCATACCCAAGACGGTTATGTGCTACAATAAATTGAAACAATAGAAAAGTTTTCAAACATCGAAATTCATATTAGGAAAAGGCGAATGAAATTCTTTGGCCATCTCAGCCGACAACCAGAAAATCAATTGATGAAGAGAATAATACACACATCTAAAAGCGTTTTGCATCACGCCGGTTCCCAGAACTCCTGAAGATAGATGCTGACTGTGGATATTTTATCACAGAAACAGTCTCTTTGACTGTTCATAGATGGCACAAAACCCACATAAAGATTTAAACAACCATGCATGAGCAGCGCCTATTAGATGGAGGAAGTCCGACAGACGATCAGTTCCAGTCATTCCACCAGAAAGAAGTACACCGCTCATGTTGTCTATAGTTCAACCATACCTGGACGGTCAATACCACTGTTCGATCGCCTCCGCATTGTTACTTTGCGCCAGGAAGGGCTCTCAACAGGGGAAGGGCCCAGGCATTTCGGAGTAAACCAAAGCGATGTTGTTCGGATATGGATGAGATACAGAGAGACAGAAACTGTCAATGACATCCCTCGCCCAGGTCGCCCAAGGTCTACTACTGCAGTGGATGACCGCTACCTACGGATTATGGCTCTGAGGAACCCTGACAGCAACGCCACCATGTTGAATAATGCTTTCCGTGCACCCACAGGACGTCGTATTACGACTCAAACTGTGCGCAATAGGCTGCATGGCGCAACTTCACTCCCGACAACCATGGCGAGGTCCATCTTTGCAACCACAACACCTTGCTGCGCGGTAGAAACGGGCCAACAACATGCCGAATGGACCGCTCCGGATTGGCAAGACGTTCTCTTCAGCGATGAGAGTCATATATGCATTCAACCAGACAATCGTCGGAGTCGTATTTGGAGGCTACCCGGTCAGGCTGAACGCATTAGATACACTGTCCAGCGATTGCAGCAAGGTGGAGGTTCCTTGCGGTTTTTAGGTGGCATTATGTGGGGCCGACGTACGCCGCTGGTGGTCATGGAAGGCGCCGTAACGGCTGTACGATACGAGAATGCCATCCTCCGACAAATAGTGCAACCATATCGGCAGCATATTCATGGACAACTATTCGCGCCCCCATCGTGCACATGTTGTGAATGATTTCCTTAGGGATAATGACATCGTTGGACTAGAGTAGCCAGAATGTTCTCCAGACACGAACTCTGTCGAACATGCCTGGGATAGATTGAAAAGGGCTATTTACGGACCACTTGACCCACCAACCACTCTGAGGGATCTACGCCGAGTCGCCGTTGAGGAGTGGGACAATCTGGACCAACAGTACCTTCATGAAATTGTGGGTAGTATGCCACGACGAATACAGGCACGCACCAATGCAAGAGGACGTGCTGCTGGGTATTAGAGGTACCGATGTGTACAGCAAGCTGGACCACCACCTCTGAAGGTCTCGCAATATGGCGATAAAACATGCAATGTGTGGTTTTGGTGAGCAATAAAAAGGGAGGAAATGATGTTTATGTTGATCTCTAGACCAATTTTCTGTACAGGTTCCGAAACGCTCGGAACCGAGGTGATACAAAACTTTCTTTTATGTGCGTAGATTATGTAACATCACTTAAGAATTCCACAGCTTGGCTGGATGAAATTCGAAAGTGCCTAAATAATGTAAACATAAGACCAGCGGATATCCTAGAAAGAGACACCTTCAGACACAAAGTAGACAAATGGGAAATTATATCAGGGCAACCAAAAGAAAAGCAGTACAGGTGAAAGCGATCGGATGAGCGTGAACACTTGACAGCTCCGCTATTCGTACCTGGTTACCATCAATACCTGCCGTTTGCCTTAAAACTTCTATCTGTGTGGCCATTCTTTTCAAACGAGTAAACCTCCAACTGTCTGGAGCTCCCATGTATAAAACAGCATCAAACGTTTGATTACTTTCCAGATAAGTTAACGTGTTAAATATTTGACATTTAGCACGTAAGCAAGAAAAAAAATTAGAAATAGTTTGAAATTATGCTTCAAGTTTGCTGGAAGTGCTAAATGCTGTCACTATGAAATGCTGGCTGGACACAATTCGAATAATTTGCAATCAATTTTAAGCTAAAGCTAGTTTTTTACGCTTCACAATGTTTATGACATCGTATGTACTGAACTGTGTCGTACAGTGATATGATTTTGCAGGTACATTCAGTGACTTAAGTTGATACTGTCTGCGAAATGAGTTGTGAATCGAATCGGTTGTAAAGAAGTACAGTATTAAACTGAACGTCATGTCTGATGCTGAAGATTTACTTATTGAACACAGAATACGTAGTGAGCGATAAAGATTTTTCATTTCATCATTTCGTGCAGGATGTCAGCGAGAAAAATTTTGATAAAGATTTGAAATTATGTGGAAAGTCTGTTGGAAATAGCTAAGTGCTCTCATTCGGAAATGCATTTTAAATTTCTAAATTCGGTCAATAATTAGGCGAAATATTTAAAATAAAAATTTTTGTCGCTCCTGGAAACCGTTAGATGGGCAACCGAAACAGAAACTGGATTCCAGGATATTCGCTTAGTAACGCAGATGTTAAACAGGCTTAATTTTTGAGAACATTTCTCGTGGAGAACAGAGGCCTGGAAAAAGGAACTTTAAAAATGGATACAAACAGTCTCTACCGCAGAAACATTTATTTTGAAGGTAAACAGTTTCCGTCAGTTTTTGACCATCCTCAGACGCTCATACCATGACGGCAGGCAGTGGCACTGAATGGAGCGGGTGGGTGTCTTCACGACGGTCAACTGCCCTCCATTCACCGCCACCGCCTGCCATCATGTTATGAGGGGGTGAGGGTGGTAAAAACTGGCCGAAACTGGTTACCATCAAAGTAAATGTTTTTGCTGTCGAAACTATTTGTGTCCACTTTTAAATTAATGAGGTGTGTAGTCCGCTACCATTACTGGCACTCAAACGTCAGTGTAGAGAAAGTGGCATTCACAAGATACATTTGGCGTAAGTCTGCACTGTCTTTTCCATGCTTCTACAATATAATTTCGCTCCAAATACTATCGGCATACTAGTGACGATTTATACTTTTAAGTGGAATGACTTCATTGTGAAAAGTTTTTAATAGGCGCATGTATGTACCCATAAACAAATGTTCATTACATCACAAGTTTCTTTGTATACTTGGCTAGGAATGTACCACTGCCGTCATCATCATCATCATCATCATCACCATCACCACAACCATCATAATCATCATTTTTTCTTTTCCGAAGAAACACGATTAGGTGTAACGGAACAAGTGTTTGTTGGAAGGTTAGGAAACAAAGAAAGAAAATAACGCCATTCGAACACAGTACTGTAGGCTTGCAGTCTGCCGCCTTAGCCGATTGCCTGACGTTCTCGTATGATATTCAACTAGCTAGTAAAACTCTGAACCTCGATTTCTCGAAAATGCTTGAGAAATGCACCCTACTAGAGGTGCATTCGTTACTTTACTACGATCGTGCAAAGGATGAACAATATGCCGTTGGGCATATGCTTTCCTTGTGAGTAATTCCGGTGGGTCAGATATCCTGAAATTCACATTCGACATACTTTCACTTAAAAGTTGCCACCTCTGCAGAGGTCCGCGAGAAATGCCGTTACCAAAGATGGTACATGACAACTGTGCTTCACGGCTCGTTACATTGTTTACAGTGCCGCGTATTCGCAGCAGCCGATCTATGGGGCAGCGTCGAACGGTCATAACTAGTCAGTTCGGTGATCCGATGATTTCTGAATCACGGAGCTGTAATGATAACATCACACGGCTCAGTGGGCTCGTTTTTCTGCTTGGATGGCTTGCAAGGTACAATTAGCAGGCTAACGTCCGGTCAAATAACGCTCGGGTTATGCAACTGAGCGCGTTTGACGTTGCGTGTTATCCTGGCCTCTAGCTTGGCATTGTCCATCGTTCAGTGGGTAGATAGGTATTTTTTCCCCTTAAAATTCTCCTCTTCAAATGTAGGTAGCTTAACAGTCAGTGAGTGTGGAGTTTGTTCCTCGAAGGCTGACTGAATTACCTGAAAGTATTTCGAACTTGGGTGAGACTATCCTTAGACGTTGTTGCCTTAAAATGTGTTGTCCGAGTTAGTCGCTTGTTGTTCGTATGTGACTCCCTACAGATCTACTTCCCTGTACTGTTCCTGTCATCTCTCCAGTTGATGTTCATCATCACACCAAACCGCTAGCACTTCTATAGCAGTTGGCGGGCTGGTCCAGTACACCAATGGAAAGCCTGGCACTGTCGGTTCCCACTGTGTTATCACTTTCGTAGCGCAAATCGTCTTACTTGCCTCTTCTCAAGTAGGAACTTTTTCGGAATAGTACTTACTGACATGTATTTCATTATTATGCTGGATAAAACATTCTGTCACTTAAAGGGTTAAAGTTGGAATTTGCGACGATGTCGCGTTTTGTATTACCGTAACTTCCATAACTTGACTAAAAGAAGGGATCTGTTGATACGAAAGATATAAGGAATTGTCAGTTTGGTATTACAGGGATGTGTGTGTGTGGAGGGGGGGGGGGGGAGGGGGGAGGGGAATTGTAGAGGGAGACCAAGGGATAAATACAGTAAGTAGGTTTAGAGGCATGTAGGTTGCAGTTAGTTATTCGGAGATGAAGACGCCTGCATAGGACAGAGTACCGTGGAGAGCTGGATCAAACGGTTCTTCGGTCTGAAGAACACAACAACAACGTAAAAGAAGAGGAGGGCATTAAGAAAAGAAGACTGTTAGTAAATTCGAAAACTGCAGTCACGCATACTCCAATTTTGGCACCTTTAACGATAACAGAGCCACCGGCCGCTGTCAACTGAAATACGTGACTGCAGTATCAAGAGAGATAATTGCGACACAAGTGAAAACATGCGGTTTTGTATTGGCAGGGTGCCACGAATGTTACAGTCATGCCGGGCAAAAATACCCGCAAGCAGTCGTTCGCATTACTGCGATATGGCACCAGTCTTTGAAGTCGGACAACGATCTCAACGACAGCGGTTTAAATTAAACAGGATGTGGACGAAGAGACGGCGATTACACCAGGGCAACAGCTCGTCTGCGGGATGTTTGCACAAGCCGAGAGGCCGACAGATGCCAAGGAATGAGCTCAGACAGACACCTGCTAGACAACTGGCTGGCTCTTACTTACGCTAGGTCGGAACTTGCCGTCTGTTGTGACACGAGTGGTGATATGATGAGGGCGGGTGCAAGACGATATAATCCCATCCTGCCACTGCCAGTGACTACAGAGGTAGACGTCGATATATTTTAGTGTTACTTGTTTTTATTTTCCCCTCAATGCGCGTGGAGCACATCCTTACGTTGCAGCGTTGCTATTTGTCGCCGACCGGTGTGGAAGTAGTTCAAAGCTCTAGGGGGCTGGTGACCTCAGATGTTAAGTCCCATAGTGCTCAGAGCCATTTGAACTATTTTATTAGCTATTTGTCTTGAAGATGCCATTTTTCTTTTTTAAGACTGACCTTCAAAGAAAGAGGAAAATATACACATACGCGGGGTTAATAACAGTTACTACTAGTGCGGCACACTTTAAACTTGGAAAACTTGCTGTTTACAGTCTTGTTCAAGGTTTTTTTAAAATACAAAGGGTCCAGAAATATGTAGACACTCTTTGACAGTTAATATTAATGGAATAAAATGACATACCGTTACAGTTCTTACACGAGAAGAAAGTTATTTTGTGTGTTCAAAGCGACTCCTATTAGCAACCAGACAACAAAGATGCCGCTGAACTGTTCAATGAACTACGGCTGTCAGTGTGACCGATGTGAGCCACGAAAAACGCCTCGGTGGTTTCTCGTAGCTCGTTCAGCGTAGCTTGCTTCTGTTGGTAAACTACATTTTTCGAGGTCCCCCATAGGTAGAAGTCAAGAAGTGTGAGGTCTAGAGACAGTGGTGAGTACACAACAGCTCCTCTTCGACGCATCTATCGCCCAGGTAGATTTTCAACCAAGTAGGCTCTGAAAAATTTTTCATTTCGGAAACATCCCGGATGGCAGGTAAAATCGATGTCTGCAGCATATGAAGATACACCTCTCCAGTTACGGTACTTTCAAAGAAGAATGTGCCAATCAAACTGCGTGATAACAGGCCACACTACACACAAACACCTGGTAGATTAACATGTTCGTCCACGCGAACGTGAGGATTTTCAGGAACCCAGTACAAGCAGTTGTGGCAGTTGACACTAGTGACCGTTTCGAATTGCGCCTCGTCAGGCCAGATAATCATCTTTGCAAACCATTCATCCTCGCAAAGCATGTCTTCAAACCACACGCAGTATTCCATCGTTCGATCTAGGTCGTTCTCATTCATAGCGCGCAGTGGTCTTGGAATGTACACTTCCCACTCTGCAGCTTTCAGAATTCGTTGTACGCTTGATCGGCTTATCCCACTTTCACGTGCACCCTGCTACACAGATTTTTGCGGTGACCTAGTAAAATGCTGCAACACAGCAGCGCTGGAAGTTGGACTTCTTTATGTTTTTGTTCGGCCAGACCTTTCCTTATGAACATCCTGAAAAGTACCGTAGGCTTCAGATTTATGCCGAATACGATGAACTGTTGTACTTGTTGGTTCGGAGTTCAGTACACATCACGCCATTGCCATCCTGCTTTCGTACTTCCAGTATCACTTCAAAACACCCTTGTGTTCATTACTTACTTCATACATTGCTGCACTGCCATTGCTGGAACACGTGTACCAAGATCTGTTGAGAAAACAATGGACGACGCTACCGTGCAAAATTGCAACGATGTCATTTTGCTCCACAGATATTAACTATCAAAGAATGTCTACATTTTTCTGGAAGCCTTACACTACCACTTTCTCAATCACGCGCATACAAATTTTGGGGGGAGTTTTATAGACGGACAATATACTTCAATGCTTGAGAGTTCTTGTAGAAGATTTATTAGTTGTGCAAGAAAATCCATTAAATATATGCTTAGATTTGAGAAACCATTGAGTATGGGGTATTTATATCAGATTTTTACTAACAATTAACATGTGCTGTTAAAATGTGTGTGAATTCCTAAGGGACCAAACTGCAGAGGTCTTCAGTCCCTAGACTTACACACTTCTTAAGCAAACGTATGCTAAGAACAACACACACACCCACACACGCTCCAGGGAGGACTTGAAGCTCCGGCAAGAGGGCCCCGCAGTCCGTGACATGGCGCCTCAACCCGCGCGGCAATATGTGCTGTCCTTCAGCATTTGTCTAAAACTGTTCGAATTGTATTATAATCACATTTCTGGTTTCATTACTCAAGCCGGGCCCACCAACTTCTATTAATAATCGATAAATCCATGGTGATCAATTATTATAATTTAAAAAGCCCATTATGTTTCGTGGCAAAAAATTTAGCATAACACTAAGTTTTACTAACACCAGGAGTTTTTTGAAACAATTAGATCATCGCAAGTGGGAAGCTTATACCAAAAGCTGTTCTTAAGAATTGTGGTATTAAAAACGAAAGGTTCGAATACTGCCTCGGGCATGGATGTGTGTGATGTCCTTAGGTTAGTTAGGTTTAAGTAGTTCTAAGTTCTAGGGGACTGAGTCCCACAGTGCTCAGAGGCATTTGAACCATAAGCAAAGGAAGGAAAACTGGAGTTTAAAGTCCCGTCAACAGCGAGGTAATTAGAGACGTACCACAAACGAAAATATCCATTTAAAGTGGTTAAAAGGACAATGAAGTAGTAGGTGGCTCCCAACAGACGGCATCAAATAAAGTAAAGTAAATTGAAACTTATAGAGCTTCAATTTCCTGTCTTTCACCAAATTTTAAGAAAAGAGACACAGCTGCAATGAAAACAGTAGTGTAAAATATCTTAGTCTGAAAGGAAAGTTGAGGTACGCTTCGATACATCCCACTTCGCGAATAAAACTCTGCTACAGCCTGATGAATCTTCCGAAGAGACATGTGACAAATTATCCGAATGAGTCTGAGGCACGGTTGTTAACCCAAGCTGCTGTCCGAAGAATCTAAGTAGAAGACTGTCCCAGGGACACTAAACATGCAAATAATGGCAGATCTAAACGATGTTTTATTGCAATGCATTAGTATGATCTGCACCCAAATAAACTGCTGAAAGACCTAATTAAACCATGGATTCTTCCGCCAACGAATATATAAACCTTAATGAATCAGAAGTATGAAATTAATCATACAATAACACCGTTTCCTGCGCACAAACAAATGATCATCTGTCGGCCGCTGTGGCAGAGCGGTTCTAGGCGCTTCAGTATGGAATCGCGCGATCGCTACGGGTCCAGGTTCGAATCCTGCCTCCGGCATGGATGTGTGTGATGTCCTTAGGTTAGTCAGGTTTAGGTAGTTCTAAGTTCTAGAGGACTGATGACCTCAGATGTTAAGTCCCATAGTGCTCAGGGCCCTTTGAACCACTTTTTTGATCATCTCTAATGTGTAAGAAATATGGCTTGTAATTTTGTAAAGGGACAAAATAACTGTGTACTTTGAACTTAACTATTTTAGCTAGTCCCTCGAAACGCTTGTCTGACTGTCACGGATGACTGCTGAAATATGACACGCATTTCACGCATTTGAGTACCTTAGAAGGCTAGTTTTTAAAGATTTGTCACCTCTCTTTGCACCTCAAGCACGCCCTGCAAAAGTTTTCAATCATTAAACTACATACGGCAGAAATAATTTTTATGTTTTTATTTTAATTTTGAATGACCACATAATGTCAAAATCCCGTTGTATATGGCTGCAGTGTTTTCAGTGTGGAGTCACACAATCTGGAGTAAGAAATTGTGGCAGGTGTCCTTTGGAGACTACAGTTCGTTGCTATGACTATCTGAGCAACGTTTTCAGGTAAAGAGAATACCAACTCCACTTCTGATTCTTCTGTCAGTGATTTACTACGACAACTGTACCGATCAGAAATCGGCAAATTCCTGATTGTCACCGTATTTCTGGTGGTATCTACACACTCTTCTTTAGATATATGACGAAGAATAGGTCTAAAACTGAGCTTCTTGCCCGTCGCCTTTTAATAATTTTGAAAAAGCCGACATGACGTTTATAATGGTCTTCGCTATAGAAAGTAGTTTATTTGAGTGCAAGATAACGCGATTGGAAAGATATTCTCCCATCGTTGACTGTTATGAGTAATTGTTTATAAAGTACATGGAAGTGAAGCAGTAAGTCACTTTGCAACAACCGGTATTTCCGTGAGCAAACTAAGGTTAACTATCTGACGGGACTGTTCGGACAAATATTTAGAAATGCGGCAGCAGAAAAGGGAAGGTATGTTAGAATTGACAGTACCATTGATAACATTATAGACGAAAAGTGTAGTCCACTTGCACAAGGATGAAGACTGTCTCTTGAAAGGATATTTTGGCGTCCGTAATTTAGGAATACCACGCAAAGTTTAAATAGGCTTGACCGGATGAGCATTTTAAAAACACAGCGCGATAACCCATGCACCATATCGCTCGGTTTAATGTAGTATTATATTTCGCAAGAGATCAAATGCCATAGTCCGACAAATCAGAACCGAGAAATACAGATTTTACAATTGACTGTCGCAGTTTTCTCCCGCCCGTTCTCTGTAAATACAACTTTTGGTAAAAGCACTTCATGACCCCACTGATCTGCAAATATTCGGGAACACATTTTTGTCCATTCAGTTGTAGACGTCGATACAGAAATACGATTGCTCCGAGACATGAGAATGGTACTTCGAAACGTCATCTTCCATAGGGCAGAGAGAAGGGGAGTACTCATTAGGCAAAAAGAATGTTCCCGTCTACAAAGAACAAGAGAGCTAGCAGAAGAACGCAAAGTACATAAAATGGAGAGTTGAGAATGAACTACAAGACTTCAGCTTATCGAGCACAGGCGAAAGTTCTCGGTTGGCGCCTGCTTTGACGTCTGCGTCCACGAATGCTACAGAGTCAGACAGTACCGTCCGAAGGTAATATATACTTACCAGTAGAGATGACACTGCCGGCCCTGTGGCCGAGCGGTTCTACGCACTTCAGTCTGGAACTGCGGTGCTGCTACGGCCGCAGGTACGAATCCTGCTGCGGGCATGGATGTGTGTGATGTCTTTAGGTTAGTTAGGTTTAAGTAGTTGTAAGTTCTAGGGGACTGATGACCTCAGATGTTAAGCCCCATAGCGCTCAGAGCCATTTGAACCATTTTTTTGAGAGCTGACACTTATTAACGGGATAGAGGATCGCTTCTAAACTACTCAAACCACCATATGGTGTGTAGTGGAGGGCATTTCTGGAACCACTATTATCTCCAACCTCCTCCCCGCTTTATTGTTCCCCTCCCGAAATGCATCTTGGAAGTTCAGTACGACTGTGCATAAACTTCCGTACGAGCTCTAGTTTCTTTCATTTGCAGGTCGTGGTCAAAGTATGAGACGCATTTGTGGGGAACTAATACTTTTTCAACTGTGTGAAGGAGATGTTACTTGTCTTTTAGCTGTGATGCACGACGCCAGTCTTGTAGCATTTCCCAGTAGAGTGCGAGTACGTCTAATCTCTTCGTAACATCTCTCGCACTTACTACACAAATCCAACACGAAACGCACATCTCTTCGTTGGATCTTCTGCACTGGTGTCCAAAATTAAAGCAATGAACCACTGTTAATTCACGATATAATAATACAAACTGTCAACAGATGTCCGTACGATCGTGTTCTGCACGAAAGATGGCAGTTCGGTCAACGAAAAACCACGCCAGCGATGACGTCAAGGCACCTATCAGACGGAATAGTGTTCGTCGGGTAGTCCCTCATCGACAATCGCTGTGTACACAGTCACAGACGGCACAGTATGGCACAGAGAAGACGCCTACGAGCGTCTCTGCAGTGGAGGGCCACACGAAGAATGGAAGCAGGACAGTCGCAAACTCATGTGTCCCGATGGCCTAACGTGAACAGTTCTTTTGTTTCTCGGATGTGGCGACAGTTCATAAACACCGAAACTGTATCCCGACTTTCAGGGTGGGGCCGACCACGGCTGCAAGGGCACGACGGTAACGCCGTAGTACTCTGCGACTGGCATCGTACCCCGCAGCATCCACTGGACGTGTTAAACGATGTACAGAAGGCTTCGACAGAGTGGACTTTATTGTCGGAGACCTCCTGTATGTGCGCTTCTGACGCGTATTCACAAAAGGGAACGTCTAGAGTGGAGTGGTCAACATGGCATCAGGACCGTCGGATCGTGAGCCAATGTTATTTTCACAGATGAGTCTCAGTTTGGTATGGAGAGTGATTCTCGACGAATTCGCATCTGAAGGGAATGTGGATAAAGATTTTGAGACACGAACACTGTGGAAAGAGACTAATATCGAGGAGGATCACTAATGGTGTGGGCTGGGATTATGTTGACCACTCGAACACTTCTCCATGAAATTTTATCGGTGAATCGGAAAGGTTTAACTGCCAGTACCTCATGTACTGTCCTTGCGAGGTGCTGTGCGCCCAAACTTCATACTGATGGATGATAGCGCTTTACCTCATAGAGTACGAGTGGTTGATGTTTTCTTGGAAGCAATGGCGTGACCTGCTCGCTCTCCTGATTTGAATCTCATACAACATGTCTGGGATGCACTTGGGAGACGGGTTCTATCACGTCAACATCCACCAATCACTCTCCAAGACTTATGAGCAGCTCCGCAGGAAGAATGGCCGTTATTGTCTCAAAATGACACTGATGATGTTATTCACAGCTCCGTTGTTGTCAGGCCTGTCTTGCTCCAGAGGTGGTCAAACCCCTTAGCTAGCACATTAACTAACTGTCGCAATGTGTGCACAAATCTGTTAAGTTGGAGAAAACGAAGAATTTTTCGTCTACTGTTATGCATGTCGCACTTGTTTACGTTTTGTATTCTTTACATTGTTTCTACTTCGCTATCACCTGTTTATACTGTTTTGTAGCAAAATAAGCGTAACCTTGCTAAATTTACGTTTGTTTCTGTGATTTTGGACACCAGTGTACTTTCGTATTACTCCTTCCTGTAAAGTGTCCCATACTGACAAGCAACTAGTTAAAGAGATACAGCACCCAGACACTTTTTCTGTACGTATCTGACGAGCAGTACCCTAAAATCGTTCAAACGTGTCTTTTGTAAACCGCCTTTCTCGTGAATGAATCACATTCCCTTGTGATTAGTTCACTGAATCTCAGCCAAGCATCTGATTCTCCTAATAATTCTTTTATGCCTTTGTTCCACTTCTGTTATTCTTAACAGATGGTCTGAGATATTTTAGTATTATTGCTTCTCCAGTGATTTATCGCCAGTAGTGCAAAAGAACAGAATCAGGTCTTGTGAATATGGACTTCTGACTGGGATTTCATTTGGCACATTGTAAAATGAGAATAAATCCATTTGCCCCAAGTAGACTAGCGCCTCCTGTTAAAAATGTTACGTGGCGTGTAATTCACAGCAGTGCAGACTTCCTCATATAGTTAAAACCAAATTATCTTCACAGTGATGTATGTTACCAAGCAGTAAAAACGATCACCCACACAGCCAGACGAAGTTCAGGTCGCCTTATCTAACGGCCCACAAGAATATTATGTTCAGTATTTCATATATTTATCGATGTAATTTAAAAGTTTAAAATGCTGGCCAATCTTCTCATTACGACATATGATATGTTATGGGTTCAACACACTGTCTCGAGACAGTCTAATTCACGACCCGCAGAGTACTAAGACTGCTTTCACCTAGTATCTGAGAGTGAGTGCCCTTAGAGGCTTCCAACAAACTTAACACACAATTTCAAACGTTTTCCTCACAGGCGCTCCCCACAAAATAATGATAGGAAAAAAGTTTATCGTTTTCCACATTTTCGCTGTTCATGAAATAAAACTTCTGCATCCAGCTTGACGTTTTAGGTTCCTACTTTCTCAGGCTCATTAGTAACACTAGTCACAACACATGTTTGCAGACTGTATTCACATACAGGGTGGCCCATGAGCAATGATCAGTGTTCAGGGACATGACAGGTACGATCATTTGTAGCTAAAAGTTTTAGTGAACATGGGCTCTTAAACGCATAGCAGTTGTTCAGTAGGGGAGATGTGTATCATAGTAGCGAAGATATGAACAAGTGCTCATAGCTCTTAAGGTATGATTTTTAGAGCCCATGTTCACTGCATCGTTCTTGTCTTATCAATGAATATTGACCATTCGTCCTGAGACACCCTCTAAAGCCGGCCGGAGGTGCCGAGTAGTTCTAAGCGCCACAGTCCGGAACCGCGCGACTGCTACGGTCGCAGGTTCGAATCCTGCCTCGGGCATGGATGTGTGTGATGTCCTTAGGTTAGTTAGGTTTAAGTAGTTCTAAGTTCTAGGGGACTGATGACCACAGTTGTCAAGTCCCACACTTCTCAGAGCCATTTGAACCATTTGAACACCCTCTAAACCACTGAAATACCACTGTATGACACATACTTCAGGGGATATGACGCCATTAAATTGAGATGTGTAAAAAGCTAGCTTTTCTTAAAGCCATCAACTAAGGGGGTGCTTCATGGGGGTTGGATTCCGTAAATGTTCCTAAATGTATCATAGGCGGTTCACTTAACACATATTCGTTAGCAACAAGACCCGGGAGGTCTATTCTCTGTTCACTGAACAATTATTACACTGCAGAACTGCTGAGTAGCGCAGCTCAACAGCCAGACACACCCACACTACTGGCCGTTAAAACTACTACACCAAGAAAAAATTTCAGATGATAAACGGGTATTCATTGGACAAATATATCATACTAGAACTGACATGTGATTACACTTTCACGCAATTTGGGTGCATAGATCCTGAGAAATCAGTACCCAGAACAACCACCTCTGGCGGTAATAACGGCGTTGGTACGCCTGGGCATTAAGTGAAACAGAGCTTGGATGGCGTGTACAGGTACAGCTGCCCATGCAGCTTCAACACGCTACCACAGTTCATCAAGAGTAGTGACTGGCGTATTGTGACGAGCCAGTTGCTCGGCCACCATTGACCAGACGTTTTCAATTTGTGAGAGATCTGGAGAATGTGCTGGCCAGGGCAGCAGTCGAACATTATCTGTATCCAGAAAGGCCCGTACGGGACCTGCAACATGCGGTCGTGCATTATCCTGCTGAAATGTAGGGTTTCGCAAGGATCGAATGAAGGGTAAAACCACGGGTCGTAACACATCTGAAATGTAACGTCCACTGTTCAAAGTGCCGTCAATGCGAACAAGAGGTGACCGAGACGTGTAACCCATACCATCATACCGGGTGATACGCCAGTATGGCGATGACGTATTCGCGCTTCCAATGTGCGTTCACTGCGATGTCGCCAAACACGGATGCGACCATCATGATGACGTAAACAGAACCTGGATTCATCCGAAAAAAATGACGCTTTGTCATTCGTGCACCCAGGTTCGTCGTTGACTACACCATCGCAGGCGCTCCTGTCTGTGATGCAGCGTCAAGGGTAACCGCAGCCATGATCTCCGAGCTGATAGTCCATGCTGCTGCAAACGTCGTCGGACTGTTCGTGCAGATTGTTGTTGTCTTGCAAACGTCCCCTTCTGTTGACTAAGGGATCGAGACGTGACTGCACGATCCGTTACAGCCATGCGGATAAGATGCCGGTCATCTCGACTGCTAGTGAAACGAGGCCGTTGGGATCCAGCACGGCGTTCCGTATTATCCTCCTGAACCCACTGATTCCATATTCTGCTAACAGTCATTGGATCTCCACCAACGTGAGCAGCAATGTCGCGATACGATAAACCGCAATCGCGATAGGCTACAATCCGATCTTTATCAAAGTCGAAAACGTGATGGTACGCATTTCTCCTCCTTACACGAGGCATGACAACAACGTTTCTCCAGGCAACGCCGGTTAGCTGCTGTTTGTGTATGAGAAATCTGTTGGAAACTTTCCTCATGCCAGTACGATGTAGGTGTCGCCACCGGCAGCAACCTTGTGTGAATGCTCTGAAAAGCTAATCATTTGCATATCACAGCATCTTCTTCCTGTCGTTTAAATTTCGCGTCTGTAGCACGTCATCTTCGTGATGTAGCAATTTTAATGGCCAGTAGTGTATTTACCTCCAGCTGTAGTGTGGTTCAAGTCATACAGTGTGTATCGCTACACCAGTTTTCCTTTTTGTAAAATATCTCTGTATCATGAGATAGTTGTTTTACGGTCTTTCCTTCCCCGCTTTCCTTAACTGAATTAGTATTAGTAATTAGCTGGCTTTTGGGGAGTTACATGAGGAGTAGGGTTTTCGGCACACGTAACGGTACGAATAACATTTGCCAAGTGTCAGGCCAGTAGTCACAGATGTATCGTATTTTTGTGCTGTTTACGCAATGCTTTTGTCACCAGACAATATTAGCCGTAAAGAAACGACCGGGCCTCGGCAACACCGTGGTACGATCGGAGAAACTTTGTTTCAGCTGGAGCCTTCCCTCGTAAAGTTCCACGTCTTACGTGGAACATCTGGTAGCAAAATGAAACCCAGCACGAAAGACTTCTTCCTTCCACTTTACGGCTCAACTATTCAACATGCAGCCAAGCTGTCCAGCAGAATTACACACTGTAGCTTAGACTGAAATACGGCTCGCAACTGATAACAAGAATCGCCTCAATTGCGCAGCACTCATGGTTGCGAGTATTTCGAATAATAGAGACTGGAAATTACTAAAGCCAGACGTCGTGCTGCCGAAAAATAATCCACACCTGTATATTCAGCAATACACGCGATACCTGCCGATTTAGAAATTCTCACATTCTTTCAATGTTCTGTCACAACTTTGTCTCCAGTACTTCTATTTTTCCTTTAAAACTATTAAGGACCTCACTCTCGGAGACCTTTATTTTTTATTTAACGCCTATCGTGCTGCACAGTTTCTGAGTAATTTATAAATAAACTCATTTTCGATTGTCACACACGCTAATTGTTATGATCCCATTATCATCAACATGGCTTCAAAAATATGTCTATTTTTGTAACATCACTCTGCTTCCGTGGTCAATAATCATCACTGAACACAAGGTCGGTTAGAGAACATTTTCCCTCATTTTGCGCCCATCCACCCCCCTTTCCTCCATCGCACTCTTTCACCCATGTCAGATCTGTGAAACGATCTGCTCATAGGTGACGGTAAAAAATCGCAACACCAAAAAATAATTAATATTGGGTAATGAAAGTTCGTGAATACGCTTGTCTAGGTATCATATACAAGTGATTAACATTGCAAGATCACATGTTAATGTAAGCGTGAGGAAAGCCATTGGCAACGTGATGTATTAGTACATTAATAACTTGTGTAACTGCCACACTGTTAAATGTAAGTACGCAAACGTGCAGGAATTGTGCTGTACAGATGCCGGATGTCAGTTTCTGGAATGGAGTTCGATGCCTGTTGCACTTCGTCGGTCAATACAGGGACAGTTGACGCTGTTCGTGGATGACGCTGGAGTCGTCGTCCGATGATGACCTCTGAGGTCATCAGTCCCCTAGACTTACAAGGGGAGGCCGCCAATTGTGAAATTCAGATTCGATTCATACTGTGCATAATAAAAGCTCATGGCCAGAGGTGTAATGTGGCAAAGCACGAAGATGCACTTCTCAGCCGTTGTCGAGAAAATCGACAGTTAAAAGAAACCGTTGCGGTGAAATACTCTCTAGTATTAATAATTTTCTACAGCGTCGTGGCGCAGCGGTAAGCGCACGGGTTCGTAATCCGAAGGACGCCGGATTGAATCTCGCGCCCTGCAACTTTTTTTTTTAGTAATTGTTTTTTGTAATTCAAATGTGTATATATATATATATATATATATATATATATATATATATATATATATATATATATTTCCCGGCAATCAGTTGCAACAATTATGCATATATTAAGTTGTTGAAAGTCGTTTGTCGTGGAAAAACTGGCGACTTAGAAGATCATTATGTTTTCGCAAACAAAGTTGTATTTCACAAATGCTATTAATTGTCTTCATAATGTTAACCACGTATAGTTAACGGAAGACGTAGAAACGATATTCCGAAACGAATACGTATAGCGTAAGTCAAACGTTCGAATTAGAATAGAGACCCCACGAACACAAATTTGCTGCGGCAGGTATGAAATATAAACTCCGTTACTCGCTCGTTACACTTGAAGGACAGATGTTGAATGGGCCGAAACGAGCCGCCGCATAACAGCGTAGTTGCCTGCTAACTTCGAAAGAAGGCAGATGCGGTCCCTAGCGCAACTTATAACATCGTCGAAAATCAGAGCGGACGTGAGAGCTTTGGTACACCCTGTTAAACAAACGGAAAAATGGAGGTGGTACAATTGGAGAGCGATCCTCCATCACCAACATGCATAAGCAATTCATTAATAGTTTATATATATATATATATATATATATATATATATATATATATATATATATATATATATATATATATATATATATTTGAATTACAAAAAACTAATAATGAAAAAATTGCATGGCGCGAGATTCGATCCGGCGACTTTCGGATTACGAACCCGAGCGCTTACCGCTGCGCCACGACGCTGTAGAAAATTATTAATCGTAGAGAGTATTTCACCGCAACGGTTTCTTTTAACTGTCGATTTTCTCGACAACGGCTGAGAAGTGCATCTTGGTGCTTCGCCACATTACACCTCTGGCCATGAGCTTTTATTATGCGCAGTATGAATCGAATCTGAATTTCACAATTGGCGGCCTCCCCTTGTTAGAACTACGTAAACCTAACTAACCTAAGGACATCACACACATTCATGCCCTAGGCAGGATTCGCACCTGCGACCGTAGCAGCCGCGTGATTCCGGACTGAAGCGCCTAGAACCGCTCGGTCACAGCGGCCGGCTCCAGGCCATAATTCCAGGTCCATAATTTCAGGTCCAGGCTGGTTGCACGCCCTCCACCGGCTTCCTCAGAAAACACAGCCCTCCAATGAACTCTTGCTTGACATACAGGGCGACTGGCTCGGAAATAATCGATTTGTAACAGTTTGTTGCGCCACTGTGGTGCTGACTGCTGCTCAAATTGCTGCAGCAGATGTAGTACGATGTGCCAGATCCATACGACGAACACGATGTTCTTCCCTCTCGGTAGTTCCACGAGACTATCTGGATCCCCGTCTTCTTGGAACTGAACATTATCGTTATCAACGATACCAGTAATTATGTACCGTGGCTACTTTCCTACCAAGTCTTTCTTCAGTATCGCAGAAGGAACATCCAACTTCTCGTAACCCTATTACACGACCGCTTTCAAGCTCAGTGAGGTGTCGCTGATTGCGTCTTTGTCGCGTTAAAGGCATTTTTTACTAACATCAGCATTCCACGCCCAATCTCAATGGTAACAAACGCGCACGACCGTTACAATGCGTATTTGAAACAGACCTCATTTGCCTCGTCTCACTTTTATTCGAGTGGTAGGAAATTTGAAGAGACAATCTTTCAGACGTGGAAACTGGCCTACCAACTTTCGTTTATGTCCCACAGCTCCTTCTTGGTGTTGCGACTTTTTTCCGTCTGTCTGTATAAAAATAAATGAATAAAGAAAGTGTTAAATTTGGGAATCTTCGACATTTGTACGTTATGATTCTCCATAATCCTGAAATCTACCTACTTCTATCCCCTTCCCCCCCCCCCCCCCCCCCCTCTCAATCTCAGTCTCTCCTTCTGCCTGTGTGTGTGTGTGTGTGTGTGTGTGTGTGTGTGTGTGTGTGTGTGTGTGTGTGTGTGTGTGTGTGTGTGTGTGTGTGCGCGCGCGCGCGCGCGCGCGCGCGCGCGCGCGCTCGCACTAGAAGGCCGAAATGCTAATATTCTTTCCCAAACTTATTTCAGCGAGAAATATTTTACAAGAATTTCTCCTTTTAACAGTCCTACGAACAAAAAAGTTACACGTCTAAATACGCCATACCAGCTTTGTAACTTCCTACAGACAGAACACAAGATAACACTTTTAACAGAAAGCCATCTACAGGCACAGAATAAACTTCTGCCGTACTGCAAGGGAGTGTCATAGAACAATTACTATTCAACATGTAAATAAATGACGTAGTGGATAATCTCAGAGGGACAGTCATGACATCTATTAAAGCAACAATAATAATTACTATTACCACTGTACGCACTCATTACCCTTTTACATCCGTCTGTCGAACCAGATCTTCCTCATTTTGGAGTATTCTTAGCTGTTGCAGTGTACTTACTTTTCCTTTCCCCGGAACTCGATAAATCACAAAACGTCTACGTTGTGCACCCACAAATTCTTTTGATATCTGCCACTATTATCGTTGTTATTATGGCTATTGTTATTATTGTTGTTTGATTCTTGAGTTTCTCCCGGCGTATTTGATAATCAAAATATCCACGGGTGTGCTGCCGGTCTATAGTGTCCAACGGGCACAATATTTCGGCGATCATACATGTCGCCATCATCAGGTGAACTGACGGACTGAGCTCCTATGAACGTGCCGCCACGGAGATCCGTACGCTATGGCTGCTCAGAGGGAAGTGGGTTCGGTCGCGGCGGCGGCCGATTTAACCTACTTGCTTTTTCCGTTACGTGGACGACACGTTCGTCATCTGGCCACATGGTATGGATAAACTCCTTGACTTCCTTACACATCTAAACTCCATACACCCCAACATCAAATTCACTATGGAGACTGAAACGGAGGGTAAATTACCTTTCCTTGACGTCTTGGTCAAGAGAAGGGCTGACGGGACCCTAGGTCATGGGGTGTATCGGAAGACTACGCACACTGATCTGTATTTGCACGCAGACAGCTGCCACCACCCTTCACAGAGGAATGGGGTACTTAAAACTCTAGTACATAGGGCGCGCACTATCTCTGATGCAGAGAGTCTACCCCAGGAATTGGAACATCTGAGAACTGTATTTCGAAAAGATGGGTACTCAGAGTGGCAGATTCAACGTGCTCTCCACCCAACCACTGCAGCACAACCTGTTGAGATGGATGAAGTCACGAGGGAGGAGGTAGGCACTGCATTTATTCCATACACAGGCGCAATCTCGGGGAAAATCGCCCGCATTCTGAAGAAACACCGGGTCGGAACTGTGTTTTGTCCTCCAAATAAAACTCGTGCACTGGTGGGGGGCGCCAAAGATGACCTCGGTTTGAGGAAGGAAGGCCGGCGTGTACCAGATTCCGTGTCAATGTGGTAAGTCGTATATTGGTCAGACGATGCGTACCGTCGAGGATCGATGCCGTGAACACCAGAGGCACACTCGACTGATGTATCCGAGCGAGTCGGCGGTCGCTGAACATTGTTTGTCGGAAAATCACGCCATGGAGTATGACCGCACGAGGATTCTGGTACAGACATCGAGATACTGGGACAGCGTTGTTAGAGAGGCCATCGAAATTCGCACCAATGACGACCACATAAGCCGTGACTGTGGCTATAATCTTAGCAAGGCTTGGGAACCAGCGATCGGGTTAATCAAGAGTAAATCGAGCAAACGTATAGTTGTGACGACCACGGCGGACAGAACCATCACACCGACGTCATCTCAGACGCCGTCGCAATCTGTTCCACCGCGCGACCGTGGCGCGGGGCGCGGACGGCGGAGGGAGCGCGCCGCGGGCGGAGGGTATTTAAATCGGCCGCCGCCGCGACCGAACCCAGTTCCCTCTGAGCAGCCATAGTGTACGGATCTCCGTGCCGGCACGTTCACAGGAGCTCAGTCCGTCAGTTCACCTGATGATGGCGACATGTATGATCGCCGAAATATTGTGCCCGTTGGACACTATAGACCGGCAGCACACCCGTGGATATTTTGATTATTATTGTTGTTGTTGTTGTTGTTGTCGTCATAACTACTAGTAGCAGCAGTAGCAGCAGCTTTATCAGTTCATAATCACTATTGTTTAGTCACATTGCCGCTATAGATACTAAAATTATTTTAATGCTATTTGTCGTACTAAAGTTGTTATTTCTTAAGTAACTATGACGTAAAGAAAGGTAGTCTATGTGTGAGACCCTGCCTGATGTGAGAGAGGGACTGATGGCCCTCATCTGATCAGGCTAAATAGATAAAAAATTGGGTCATTTGCTGAACACGCTGTTGTTTATAGATGTGTCACAACTCTTAGAAAGTACCAGGTAACTGTAGGAGGATCTGCTTAGAATCTACACTTGGCGCACGTTTAACAGTTGACCCTCAACATAGATATATTTGGGACTAAATGCGCATTACTGCATGATCACACGCTTTGCTGAAGCGTCAGTGGATGCATCCATAAAGTATCTGGGAATACGCCTATGGAGCGATTTAAAGCGGAACGACCACTTGGCACAAATGGTAGGTAAGTCAGACAGATTCACTGTACGACTTTTCAAGAAATGCAATGCCACGAAGGAGGTATGTAAATTACAAAACACTTGTTTGATCTTTAGTTGAGTATTGCCGATTAGTGTAGGAGTATTACCACATAGGATTCGCAGAGGAAACAGAAAAAATCCACCGAAGAGAAAAATGTTTGATCAGAGGCTCATTTAGGAGGTGCGAAAGTGTCACGGAGACGCTTGTCAAACACTATGGCAGACGCTACAAGAGAGGCATTCTGCATCACGGTGTTGTATATGGTTGAACTTAAGAAAGCTTCCGTTCCTAAAAGAGTCAACCAATATGTTGCTTGTAATTCTTCTGTTTCTCCCCGCGTATTTCTTGCTCGAACAGTCCACGGGTGTACTGCCGCTCCGTAGTGTCCAAAGGGCACAATATTTCGGGGTTAAGACATGTCACCATCACCAGGTGCGCTGACGAACTGAGCTCCTGAAGGGCGGGCGGCCATGTTAAATCCCTCCCCCTGCGAGGTGTTCTCTCCGCGGTCCGCGCCCGCGGCCGCGCTTCGGCGGTCGCTGAGACGCTGGCGTCTGTGGTGACGTCGATGCAATTGCCTCGTCCGCCTTGGTCTCCCGTTCGTTTTTTTTGCTGAGCGTTTTTTTAATTACACTCAATGCAGGTTGCCATACGTTGCTAAAGTTATAGCCGCAATCTCAGTTGGTGAGTCCGTCCCTGGTACGAAGTTCGATAGCCTCTCTAACGAGCTGTCCCAGTATTTAGATGTCTGTGCCAAGACCCTGGTATGTTGGTAGTCCATTTCGTGATTTTCAGACAAACAGTGCTCTGCAACCGCCGACTTGTTGGGGTACTTAAGTCGAGTGTGCCCCTGATGTTCTCGGCAACGATCTTCGATGGTGCGCACTGTCAGATCGTCTTTGAGACTTCCCAATAATGCTCGTGTTTTACTGGGTGGGCAAAAGACAGCTCGTACTCGGTGTTTCCTCACTATTCGTCCTATTTTCCCCGATAGTGCGCCAGTATAGGGTATATAGGCAGTGGCTCTCTCTTCCTCCGTGACTTCTTCCGTCCCCACAAGCTGTACTGTAGAGGTGAGGCGGAGAGCGCATCTAATCTGCCATTCCGAGTACCCGTTTTTCCGGAATACAGTTTTGAAGTGTTCCAGCCCATGGGGGGCAGACTCACTGCGTCAGAGATGGTGCGCGCCCTGTGTACCAGTGTTTATAGCACCCCATTCCTCTGCGAAGGGTGTTGGCAGCTATCCGCATGTATATACAGGTCGGTGTGCGTTTACTTCCTGTATACCCCGTGGCCCAGGGTGTTTGCTTCTACTTGCTTCCTTCTACTTGTGTCGCAGGTAAGAGCGCGAAGGTAAAATTACATACATTCGAGTTGAAACTGAGGCATATCGACAGTCTTTTTTCCTGCGTGCGACTAGCGACTGGAACAGGAAAGGGGTAAGTCACTGTTGCACATGAAGTGTAACCTCCGCACTATATTTGTTTCTGTGTGAAATTTAGACCAATTTTACCTCCCGCTCTATAAAAGTCTACGTGTTGCCAAAGCTATTAGTCACAAATTTTATCCAACTGATACTCCTATGCTAATCTTTGGCTAAACAGAGCCTAATTTGAACTGAACTGTAGCTGATCTGAATGCACCTTGTCTTTATATTAAATACGCAACGGAAGCGAAATCATTATCTGGCCCTAATGAAATATCCACTCCCCTCGCGTCTTGACAGTATTGTTGCTGATTTCTCGAAAGCACGACAGCAAGCAAGCAGCGGCTATTCTGAACAAAATTTTTGCAAACTATGCTCAAACAGTTTTATACCGCACGGAACAATGTGATAATGTGTAATGATAAACAGTGGAACGGGGAGAGTGACTATTCCTACCAAATGATAGTCCAAGACACCGATTTTAGAATAAAGTATATTTGAATGACAGGGTAAAACTTCGCGTGGTCTTCACACGTAACATAGGTCTGAGCAGTAGTATGATTAACAAAGAGAACTGTCATTTAAAGAGGGTACAATGTTAACAGAGAATTTCTATTAAAATCAAAGAGCTTAATCAGTTAATACGTCAATGCATAACTCAGGCAAGGGTGTGGTCTTTCTCTCAGCTTTGAGCAAGTTATCTACCTGACAATAATTATTCTGACAAACTAGATGCGCTGTGCTGCAGTCTTACCGCAAACTACTTCCCTACAAAAATAATGACATTATCCAAAATGTATATTCTCCTCGCTGTCTAATATATACATTTTACACATCCTTGCTGTTCTTTACAGCCGGCCGAAGTGGCCGTGCGGTTAAAGGCGCTGCAGTCTGGAACCGCAAGACCGCTACGGCCGCAGGTTCGAATCCTGCTTCGGGCATGGATGTTTGTGATGTCCTTAGGTTAGTTAGGTTTAACTAGTTCTAAGTTCTAGGGGACTAATGACCTCAGAAGTTGAGTCCCATAGTGCTCAGAGCCATTTGAACCCATTTGTTCTTTACAATTCGTCTTGCTTCATCTAACGGATACAATCGACAGCACTACTAAATTCGTCCATCATCTACCATACTTGAACTAATAAAGTATCAGACTACGCACAGCAAAGAGTGTTACACGACAAGATCAAAGATTGTTTAACAATAATATAAATTGCTCTGTCCGTCAGACGTGCACATCGATAAGATGTTGTTGTTGTTGTGGTTTGATGCAGCTCTCCATGCTACTCTATCCCGTGCAAGGTTCTTCATCTCCCAGTACGTACTGCAACCTACATCCTTCTAAATCTGTTTGGTGTATTCATCTCTTGGTCTCCCTCTACGATTTTTACCCTCTGCGCTGCCCTCCAATACTAGATTGGTGATCCTTTGATGCCTCAGTATATATCCTACCAACCGATCTCTCCTTCTAGTCAAGTTGTGCCACAAATTTCTCTTCTCTTCAATTCTATTCAATACCTCCTCATTAGTTACGTGATCTACCCATCTGATCTTCAGCATTCTTCTGTAGCACCACATTTCGAAAGCTTCTATTCTCTTCTTGTCTAAACTATATATCGTCCACGTTCCACTTCCATACATGGCCATACTCCACACAAATACTTTCAGAAACCACTTCCTGACACTTAAATCTATAATCCATCTTAACAAATTTCTCTTCTTCAAAAATGCTTTCCTTGCCATTGCCAGTCTACATATTATATCCTCTCTATTTCGACCATCATCAGTTATTTTGCTCCCCAAATAGCAAAACTCCTTTACTACTTTAAGCGTCTCATTTCCTGATCTAATTCTTGCAGCATCACCCGATTTAACTCGACTACATTCCATTATTCTCGTCTTGCTTTTGTTGATGTTTATATTACATCCTCCTTTCAAGATCCCGTCCATTCCGTTCAACTGTTCTTCCAAGTCCTTTGCTGTTTCTGACAGAATTACAATGTCATCGGCGAACGTCAAAGTTTTTATTTCTTCTCCATGGATCTTAATTCCTATTCGAAATTTTTATTTTGTTTCCTTTACTGCTTGCTCAATACACAGATTGAATTACATCGGGGAGAGGCTACAACCCTCTCGACACGACCAGCTCGCAAAAGTAACTTCCAACACACATCATAAAACTGCTTGCGGAATGTAGATTTGGATAGAGTGTGAGTGTGTGTGTGTGTGTGTGTGTGTGTGTGTGTGTGTGTGTGTGTGTGTGTTGACTGGACGCTCAGAGTGTGGTGCTCGAGTTCGCGCAGAGGTTGGGGGGGCGGTGGGGGGGGGGGGGGGGGATGGAGGGGCGGGGGAGCGTGCAGTGTGGAAGTCAGGAAATTTAGCGGTGCGCCGGCAGACGGCCGCCTCGCACGTAACGCGTATTTTTAGCGCGACGCTGTTTATAAATAGCGCCGCGGCGTGGCGCAACGGCGGCGTCGCACCGCGTCGCGGCCCGCCGTCCCACTGACCGGCCAGCGGGCTGCCGTCTCGGGGCTGGCGTCGCCTCATAAATCGCCGGCGGCGGTGAGCGATGACGGCGGCGCTTCCGGAGCCCCGGTACACATTCCTGTCGCACGTCCAGACCCCACGAGCTTTCCAGTACACCGAGGCGCGTATTTTCTTTCCGAATAGATCGATGGACGGACGGATGGATGGATGGATGGATGGATTGATTTTACTTTCATTCCGATTGATCCGTAGTGAGGAGGTCCTCCAGGATGTAGAACATGTCAGAAAAACAACAATACGTGACAAATATTTACAACTAAAACAAATAAGATAATGTATCATTCCACAGGTCCCAAGCGGAATGATCGTCATTTTTTAATGAACACTATATGAAAGAGTCATTTTACAAATGCTAATGCACTGAATTTAAAATAAAAAAGCGTTTTTATTTATTTATAAGGTAATAAACATTTGATACAACTACTATAATACCTATTTACAATGAACACATTACTGCACTGAGATGGTGCAGAAGTTAGATTTTATGTGTGTGTGTGTGTGTGTGTGTGTGTATGTGTGTGTGAAATCTTATGGGACTTAACTGCTAAGGTCATCAGTCCCTAACCTTACACACTACTTAACCTAAACTATTCTAAGGACAAACACACACACACACACACACACACACACACACACACACACACACACACACACACCCATGCCCGAGGGAGGACTCGAACCTCCGCCGGGACCAGCCGCACAGTCCATGACTGCAGTGCCTGAGACCACTCGGCTAATCTCGCGCGGCAAACTGAATTTCATTGGTTGTTAAGTTTTTTATGGCTGCTGGCAAGTTATTGACAATGTGTTTTCCTGAATAATGCACACCTTTTTGTATAAGAGTAAGTGACTTTAAATCCTTGTGAAGATTATTCTTATTTCTAGTATTGATTTCATGAACTGAGCTGTTGGTTTGAAAAAGTGATATATTTTTAATGACACATTTCATTAAGGAGCAAATATATTGGGAAGCAGTAGTTAGTATCCCTAGTTCCCTAAACAGGCTTCTGCAGGATGTTCTTGAGTTCACACCACATATAACTCTTACTGCACGTTTTTGTTCCCGGAAAACTTAACCTTGGTTTGATGAATTATCCCAAAAAATAATCCCATATGACATTATGGAATGAAAGTAAGCATAGTATGCCAGCTTTTTAATTTTTATATCCCCTATGTCTGACAATTCGCATTGCAAATAGAGATTTTTTAAGACGCTTCAGCAGTTCTGTGGTGTGCTCCTCCCAGTTGAGTTTATTATCAAGCTGGTAATCCCAAGAATTTAACACTGTCCACTTCTTCTATCTGCTTGTCGTCGTATGTCAGGCATATACTCATGGGACACCCCTTACAAATTCTGAACTGCATGTAGTGTGGTTTTTTCAAAGTTTAGTGACAGAGAGTTGGCTAGAAACCAGTGATTAATGTCCACAAATATTTTATTAGCTGATATTTCTAGGACTACACTTGATTTGTTATTTATTTCAATGTTTGTATCATCGGAAAACAAAACGAACTTGGCATCTGGTAATGTTACTGATGAAAGGTCATTGATACACACAAGAAAAAGTAAGGGCCCCAAAATGGAACTTTGTGGGATCCCACATGTAATTAGTTCCTAGTTGGATGATGCCTGATAGCTTGATACAAGTCTCTTTCCTAATAACACCCTTTGTTTCCTGCCACAGATATAAGATTTGAACCATTTTACAGCATTTCCTGTTACAGTATAATATTCTAATTTATTCAAAAGGATTCTATATAAGGGTCACGCAGTAGTATCACAGTGTAAAATTACTGCCACACATGGCTATGCATTAGCAATTAGGTTTTCGGTCAGTATTTTGCATTCACAATCGTAGACACTGGAAATGTGTGCTTTGGAGAGGAAACCCACGCCCTCCTAGCGATGCAAGTGAGCCTCGGTAAGGATCCCGGATCTCCCCCGTCTGCAGAGGGCAGTCTGTGAATCTGAGACTCCGTATGTTTTCCCGACATAATAACTCTTGAAAATCTCTTCGGTTTTTCTGCCTGATAGTGAAATCAGCTCTATTCGATATTTCGGCGATTCAACCGCTCGCCATCTTCAGGAGAAAGCTGCTTCTGCTGCTGAGTCCTAGGAGTTATCATCCACCATACCAACGCAGTGACGTCCTTAGGACATCATATGCAGAGCATATGCCATTTGCGACACGGACAGTTTCAAATTGTTCAAATTGCTCTAATCGCTATGGGACTTAACAGCAGAGGTCACAAGTCCCCTAGACTAAGAACTACTTAAACCTAACTAAACTACGGACATCACACACGTCCATGACCGAGGAAGGATTCGAACCTGCGACCGTAGGAGCACCGCGGTTCCGGACTGAAGTGCCTAGAACCGCTCAGCCACAGCGGCCGGCAGTGTCAGCTCTACTGGTAAGTATATATTACCTTCGGACGGTACTGTCTGACTCTGTAGCATTCGTGGACGCAGACGTCAAAGCAGGCGCCTACCGAGAACTTTCGCCTGTGCTCGATAAGCTGAAGTCTTGTAGATCATTCTCAACTCCCCATTTTATGTACTTTGTATTCTTATGTTAGCTGGCTTGTTCTTTGTAGATGGGAACTTTCGTTTTGGATAATGATTACTCCCCTTCTCTCTGCCCTATGAAAGATGACGTTTCAAAGTACCATTCACATGTCTCGGAACAATCGTATTTCTCTATCGAAGTATACAACTGAATGGACGAAAATGTATTCGCGATTATTTGCAGATCAGTGGGGTCATGAAGTACTGTTATCAACAAAGGAGTATTTACAGAGAATGAGCGTGAGAAAACTGCGACAGTCCATTGTAAAATCTGTATTTGTTGGTTTTGATTTGTCGGACTATGGCATTTGATCTCCTGCGAAACATAACACTACATGACACCGAGCAAAATGGTGCATAGGTTATGGCGCTGTGTTTTAAAAATGCTCATGCCTATTTAAGCTTTGCGTGGCATTCCTAAATTCCGGACGCCAAACTATCCTTTCAAGAGACAGTATTCATCCTTGTACGAGTGGACTACAGTTTTCGTCTATAATGTTATCAATAGTACTGTCAGTTCTAACAGATCTTCCCTTTTCCGCTGCCGCATTTGTAAATATTTTCCTAACAGTCCCGTCAGATAGTTTACCTTAGTTTGCTCACGGAAATACCGGTTGTTGCAAAGTGACATACTGCTTCACTTCGGTGTACCGTTATAAACAATTATTCACAACAGTCAATGATGGGAGAATATCATTGCACTCAAACTACTTTCTATAGCGTAGCAGCAGCACGGTTCCGGACTGAAGCGCCTAGAACCGCTCGGCCACAGGTGGACAGTTTAACCCAAGAACTTGCGCATTTGACGGCTATTGTTAAGGAAAAAGGATACTCTGAAAAGCAGATTCGTCGGGCTATGAAGTTTGAACCGTCGTCGGAGGTACATGATGAGGAGCATAGATCGGTGGCCTTTATTAAGGAATTTTAACATTACGAGTGTATTCCGTCCACCTTCCAAGATCAGGGCACTACTCGACTCTGTATAAGATGATTGGTGGCTTAGGAAGCCTAGTACATACAAAATTCCGTATCACTGTGGGAAGGCTTACATCGTCCGTTCGATTCGCACAGTTCATGACAGGTGCGTGGAACATCACCGTCATACGAGGGTTCAACGGCCGGAAAAATCGGTGCAACATTGCCCAAACGAGGGACACGGTATGAAATTTGACGAAACTGTGATAGTTGCCAACATTTCCAGTTTTTGTAACAGCGTTTATACAGAGGAAATTGAAAATAGGTTGGCGGATAATTTGATTAATAGAGACAATGGGTTTCCACTTAGCAAGACATGTAGCCCTGTACTGCCCCGCATCAAAACAGAACGTTCTTCGGTGCGGCCTGTGCGAGTGTTCGAAAATCGTCCCTGAGCGCGGTATATCGTTGCCGCCGGTGTTTTACTAGTCTTGGAGGGCAGCAAACGTGATGGGCAGCGCATGCGCCGTGTACTGTACGCAGGCCTCTATAGGACGTCGATTTGCAGCCTTGCATCAATTCTCAGTGGGACTCAGCGGCAGAAGCAGCGTTGTCCTGAAGATGGCAAACAGTTGGATTGCCGACATATTGAATCGAGTTGATTTTAGTATCCAGCGGCAAGCCCGAAGAGACTTTCAAGTCTAAGAGTCTATTTAGGTGAAGCAACCCTCAACGGGGTGGACAACTTTCGCGGAAGCCAGGCTGGACAGCGAACGCCGCGAATGGCTCGTCCCTCCTGGAGATAATGTAACGGACAGTCAAATAAGAACCAGACAGATAGAAAAAAGTAAGTAAACTGTTCATCATTTCAAAAGTAATCGCCACAGCTGTTAATACATTTTTCTCAATGCGAGACAAGACGATCAATGTCTTCATGAAAAAATGTTTGCAGTTGTCTACAGAACTATGTTTGTACCCTGGCGTGGACCTCTCTCTCTGGAGCATATTGACCGCCACGAATGTCTTTCTTCAGGGCTCCAGAAATACGGGAATCGCATGAGGAGAGATGAGGGCTGCATACAGGATGTGTAAATGCCTCGCAGCAAAACGTCTGCAGTGCACTCGAAACAGTCTCGGTAACATGTGGGCAGGCATTATTCTGCAACAAAATGACGCCGTCCATTAACATTCCTGGGCATTTGTACTCAGTTCACTTCATTTTTTGCTAAGTGTCCACGTACTGTTGTGTGGTACCTGTAGTACTTACATTTCCTCCATACAGTTCTCACCTCTCCCCATGCGATATGGTGTTGTGAAGAAATACATGTATGGCTGGCGAGTAGCTTCGGACGAAGAGGTGTACGCCTGGTGAAATAGTCGTTCCACAGGCAACCGCAAACATTTTTCCTTGGCGGTACTGAGCATCTTGTCTCACAGCGAGATCAATTTATTGACAGTTATGGCGATTATTTCTGAAATAATAAACAGTTTAGTTACTTTTTTACATATGTCTTGTTTTTGTTTGACTGCCCCTTATAGGTGACAATATGCGCCCATCTAACTGTTCATAGAACTGGCAACCGAATAAAAAGTAAGTGGAAATCAACACATGTCGAAATAGGTTGTCAGTTCAACACAAGTGTAAAGTCAGTTAAGTGAAAAAGAGTGAAAAGAGCGATCACATCCACACCTGCCAAAATATCGGAGATGTTCAAACGGGATCCCTCTAATCAAAGTAAGAAATCTGTGGAGTTCTTAATGTGCTCTGCACGCCGATCTACTAATCGGCTGAACAGAGAAGCGAGATATTCTACTACACAGTATACCGGAGCTCCATTGTTACTGAAAATAGGCCTAAGAGGACCCCTTCGTTGTGTATCTTTGGAAAGCCATATAATCTGTGGGGTAGGGGGAGGGGAGACGGCAGCACAATAAGAATTAAGACGATTGATAATCTCCTGCGACATGGAACTTTCCTTCAAAAGGTTCTTTGTCTCTCTCGACCCTTTTTGTCTGTTCAGCACTGAGTCTGTGATACCCCGGATCAGACAGTAAACACTGCTCCATTTTAACCTATTCCTGCTTGTACAACACAATCGTAGCATTGCCCTTGTCCGCAGGTAAGGTAACAATACCAAGCGAAGCAACCCTCTCAACTTAAGTGATACCACTCTTGGGTGGAAGTGCCCCAGTCAACACAAGACACACTTCTCTCCTAACATCCTCAGTACCACCATGAGTTAGTTTGGAAACAGCGTATTTAACAATCATCGTTGCATTCGTGCCTTGAAAACGAAGGGGTGTGCACGGGTCGAAATATTGACGGTTGTCAAAGAAGTCACCCGGCGGCAATCCCATAAGCTGCTTGAACATTTTATACGCCGGGACAAACTCAAGTCTGACACTTCCAGTCTGAACTACGCCTTCCATACTCTGCGGGTTGAACACCTCGTTGGGGAGTCTGTACATTCGACACCTAGCATCATATGAAAAAAAAGGCAAAATTGCGACTCGTCGGACAACACTACATCACTCCAATAGTCATCCATCGTCCAATTTCTGTATTGTTCGGCATAACATAATAGTTCACAGTAAAAAAACTGAATACCTCAAGATCCTGCTCTGGTACCAACACACTTCGCTTCTAAGACAAGTGACTTGCCTGCCGCCGCTGGCGTCCAGTTCTGCTGTGCTCGCTACCATGCATTTGACTGCGCACGATTTCGCTCCAGAAGTACGACAGAATCTTTGTCCAGGGACCGCTTAACCTTAGACTCATTTTAAAGCGCTTGGAGAACATCCATATCCGCCCAAGATGGAAATACGTGGCGTGCGCTTGAACAGAAGACCTACGAGAAAACAACTGTAGGTGACCCTTTTAAACGAGAGGTCAAGCAAACATCTTACCTGCTGTGGCCAACGTAAATGGTTCAAATGGCTCTGAGCACTATGGGACTTGACATAAGTTGTCATCAGTCCCCTAGAACTTAGAACCACTTAAACCTAACTAACCTAAGGACATCACACACATCCATGCCCGAGGCAGGATTCGAACATGCGACGGTAGCGATCGCGCGGTTCCAGACTGAAGCGCCTAGAACTGCTCGGCCACACTGGCCGGCGAAAACAATACAGAACCTGTACTTATCCACTCCGAAAGAATTGGAAATTGTTTTGAATAGCAACGGTTTTCCTACTCCTTATAAGACATGATAACACTGGCAACAAAAAAGTAATTTTTGAACGTTTCGAGCACTTCATGAGGCAACTCCTACTAATTTTGGGGTGAGAAAAACAAATATGACAATGAAAAATTTTTATTATCTTTAGTTTCTATGATATACACAAGATGGAAGTATTACATATTAATGGACTGAAAGAAAAAGAAACATTTTAATTACATACATGCTAACAACAATGAAAGTGCATTTGATTTTTTAACTGGTAATTACATGCTAAGAGTTCTAAATTGCTGGAAAAATACTTCGCAGATGGTCGTGTCTGAAGAGAATCCTGTGGTGGCCTATTAACTTCGTCGTCTTTTAGCTTGCCTCTTGTAATGGAGTTCCGGAGAATCCCTACACAAAGACCAACAGTAATCCGCAAGCATTACTTCATTCCAACGGCCCTGATATCTTTGTTCCATAACAGAAATGTCCTGATGGAATATCTCGCCTTGTTCATCAGTAACAGCTCCACAACTAGGAGGGAAAAAATCTAGGTGGGAGTGGAGAAAATGAATCTTAAGGGACATGTTGCACCCAAGGTTACGGTATTTTTGCAGGAGCACTGTTACCAAATGCTTGTAGATATCTCTTTTGCTGCCTAAAAATCCATGAACAACACCCTTGAAGGCTTTCCAAGCTTCCTTTCTTTCCCCTCCAAAACTTGGTCAAATGCAGGATCCTTTATAAGTTATCTTACTTGTGGTCCGACAAAAATGCCTTCCTTAACTTTTGCATCACTTAATTTCGAAAATTTCTCTCTTATGTACTTAAAGGCCCGTCCTTCTCGGTTCATAGCTTTGCCAAAGTTTTTCCATCAAACCCAGCTTGATATGCAGGGGTGGAAGAAGAACGTCTTTTGGGTCCACAAGGGGCTTGGCAACGGCGTTTTTCTCGCTAAGGTGAAGATTTCTTGCAGGCCACTCTTCTTTAATATAATGCAATTTCCTATCTCTACTGTCCCACATGCATAATAGGCAGCAATGCTTTGTGGAACCCAGTTGCATTCCTAAGAGTATGGCAATGACTTTTACATCACCACAGATTTTCTATTTGTGTTCATGATATTTAATTGAGTCAAAGAGAGCTGTCACATTTGCATATGTCTCCTTCATGTGAATAGCATGACCAACAGGAAAAGATGAAAGAAGGTTCCCGTTGTGAAGTAACACAGCTTTCAAACTAAGCTTGGTCTATGAACAGCCTCCATTCAGTTGGATAATGGTTCAAATTCAAAGATTTCATCAAACCATTAATATCGCAGCAAACAACAAGATAATTTTTCTTCTCAAAAAAGGGAAGCAGTTCCACGTGACGTTTTCTGTACTGTGAGACTCTCACATCACTTTGGAGAAGATTCCATTGCTGTAGTCGAGACCCAAGAATTTCTGCATTCTCCTTTGACAGGCCAAGGTCTCTAATGCGATCACTCAATTCCGCTTGACTCAGTCTGTGCGGTTTATCGTCTTTTCCCTCAAAATCAGGATCATGGGATGTGGAAGCCTTGTTTCGTTTTTCTTGTTCCACATTTTCTTCATTTTCTACTTCAAACACACAATTTTCGGGTGGAGTAGGAACTGGTAAACTATCTGAATGTGGAATGGGTCGAATAGTAGATGGAAGATTCGGGTACTGAACTGTTCTTTTCTTCATAGACAATCCTGCCTTTATATGTGGAGTGAGGCAGAAATAGCAGTCATTTATATGGTTTGTAGGCTCCCGCCAAATCATAGGCACAGCGAAAGCTGTAGATCGTTTCTTCTCTTTCAGCCATACTCGCAGTGTAACTCAACATGCGTTGCAACATATATGTCGAGCCCAAGACTTATCCTGGTCCCCTACTTTGGCTCAAATGGTTCAAATGACTCTGAGCACTATGCGACTTAACTTCGGAGGTCATCAGTCGCCTAGAACTTAGGTTAGTTACGTTTAGTTAGTTCTAAGGACATCACACACATCCATGCCCGAGGCAGGATTCGAACCTGCGACCGGAGCGGTCGCTCGGCTCCAGACTGTAGCGCCTAGAACCGCACGGCCACTCTGGCCGGCGGTCCCCCACTTTCATACCACAATAATACTGATAGGCAGTCTTTACAAGAGGCGTCAGGTTGCGTTTCTGCGAGGAAAATGTTATTTCACCACAAATATGACGAAATTTATTCACCATATTTACACATTTTCGTGGCTTTTTTTACAAATTTTACACTCAAAAAGCACTCGCGAACCAGAAATTTTGCATTAATTTGAGCAGAAACTGCATGTAATTCACAGTCACAGCAACAGTATCTATTGTTTATGACTTACAAACAGCTGAAGAGCATTTGTTTTGTTATTTCACAGGTGTGCCAACTCTCAAAAAAAAAAAAATCCCCCAAATTTAAAATGTTCACTCTAAAAAATGAAATGTCACTTTATCTTCAAAACAAGAGCTAATCTGTCATTGAATTCAGCAGATGAAAATACGTGTAAATTTACTGTTTTTAAGCCCGAAACCTTTTTCATTGTTGCCCAGTGTAATGTGTTGTGTTTTTGGTGTTTCCATTTTTCTGTGAGACAAGACGAGAGCGTTTGGCATGGCGGTGGATCCCAGGAAGTGGCGCGCGCCTGACGGTGCCCTTCCCGGATAAGCCTGTGTAGGAGCTGACGAGGCGACAAACAAATTCTCCTCTCACCATCTGCTCCCGAAGCCCTAATTTATTTTGACAGTCTGTGATACGAAATGCGGGATTATCTCGGACGCGGAGACGCTAACACGATTCCTTCTCCTTTGTCCTCGCGGCACCAGTCACTACTGATAATTACAGGGTGGACGATTTAAATATTTATGAGGGAGGAGACGGGGATATTACGTCCAGATAGGACGCGTCCGTTGCGCGTGGCTTGTGTAACGCCTCGCATCCAGATAAACCGGCGTCGTTAGTAATTGTCTCTGTTGATGCAGAATCAAGGTCTGTTGTTACGTGAACTAATGTTTCCCGCCAGCCTAGTAAATACCAGAGCATTCCTTTTATAAAGTTACTGCAGCCATATCGCTTCTACACATCCTACATTTCTGTGTTTTCGTGGAACATTACTCACTGCGGATTTTATCGATAAAATATCCTAACCTACATTTGCCGACTGATGTGCTACAGAACTATGATCCTGTTCAGTGTAATTTCAACAATATTCGCAGGTGCTCCTTTCCCCTGAACTGTTTTGATTGTTGTTTAAGCTCATAATCTCAAACACGTTTACCACTACAGCATAATTTTAAAAAAATCATCACAAAAAGAATAGAATATCGCACACTGAAATTTTTCCTCTTTATTATTCTTATGGCCTCAATGAGTGAATCGATAAGCCACAAACTGTACACTTAAAGCGCTTACATTTCATTTCAACAACCGACCGACATAAGCTTCGCTCCAATAACATACGTGAACTACTATACAGGACAACTGCAGATGCAAAACTATCAAGAACTCCTTATACAGGGTGTTACAAAAAGGTACGGCCAAACTTTCAGGAAACATTCCTTACACACAAATAAAGAAAAGATGTTATGTGGACATGTGTCCGGAAACGCTTAATTTCCATGTTAGAGCTCATTTTAGTTTCGTCAGTATGTGCTGTACTTCCTCGATTCACCGCCTGTTGGCCCAATTGAAGGAAGGTAATGTTGACTTCGGTGCTTGTGTTGACATGCGACTCATTGCTCTACAGTACTAGCATCAAGCACAGCATCAGTACGTAGCATCAACAGGTTAGTGTTCATCACGAACGTGGTTTTGTAGTAAGTGCAATTTTTACAAATGCGGAGTTGGCAGATGCCCATTTGATGTATGGATTAGCACGGGGCAATAGCCGTGGCGTGGTACGTTTGTATCGAGACAGATTTCCAGAACGAAGGTATCCCGACGTTCGAAGCAATTTATCGGCGTCTTAGGGAGCACGGAACATTTCAGCCTATGACTTGCGACTGGGGAAGACCTAGAACGACGAGGACACCTGCAATGGACGAGGCAATTCTTCGTGCAGTTGACGATAACCCTAATGTCAGCGTCAGAGAAGATGCTGCTGTTCAAGGTAACATTGACCACGTCACTGCATGGAGAGTGCTACGGGAGAACCAATTGTTTCCGTACCATGTACAGCGTGTGCAGGCACTATCAGCAGCTGATTGGCCTCCACGGGTACACTTCTGCGAATGGTTCATCCAACAGTGTGTCAATCCTCATTTCAGTGCAAATGTTCTCTTTACGGATGAGGCTTCATTTCAACGTGATCAAATTGTAAATTTTCACAATCAACATGTGTGGGATGAGAATCCGCACGCAATTGTGCAATCACGTCATCAACACAGATTTTCTGTGAGCATTTGGGGAGGCATTGTTGGTGATGTCTTGATTGAGCCCCATGTTCTTCCACCTACGCTCAATGGAGCACGTTATGATGATTTCATACGGGATACTGTACCTGTGCTGCTAGAACATGTGCCTTTACAAGTACGACACAACATGTGGTTCATTCACGATGGAGCTCCTGCACATTTCAGTCGAAGTGTTCGTACGCTCCCCAACAACAGATTCGGTGACAGATGGATTGGTATAGGCGGACCAATTCCGTGGCCTCCACGCTCTCCTGACCTCAACCCTCTTGACTTTCATTTACGGGGGCATTTGAAAGCTCTTGTCTACGCAACCCCGGTACCAAATGTAGAGACTCTTCGTGCTCGTATTGTGGACGGCTGTGATACAATACGCCATTCTCCAGGGCTCTTTCAGCGCATCAGGGATTCCATGCGACGGAGGGTGGATGCATGTATCCTCGCTAACGGAGGACATTTTGAACATTTCCTGTAACAAAGTGTTTGAAGTCACGCTGGTACGTTCTGTTGCTGTGTGTTTACATTCCATGTGATTTGAAGAGAAGTAATAAAATGAGCTCTAACATGGAAAGTAAGCGTTTCCGGACACATGTCCACATAACATATTTTCTTTCTTTGTGTGTGAGGAGTGTTTCCTGAAAGTTTGGCCGTACCTTTTTGTAACACCCTGTATAAGCTAGAAAAGGGCTGAAACTACTTCGTCGCCGGTCTCTTTTGTACAGGCACATGTCTCTGCGGCCCCCATCTTCCGCTGCAAATGTAATTAGCATACAAACGGCCGAAATAGTATTTTCCAAATCAGGAGATGTAGACTTATATATGTGGTAGCAAATGGCAGAAGTGATGTCACTGCCACATTCGACAGTGCGTCAACACGAAGCCAAAAATTCGAGCTTGTGACTTGCATCACAGAGCAGGTCTGCATATTCTCCTTGAGATGTTTTTACATGTTACGTTTCTATGGAGAAAGGCAAAAGAAACCAGTCTAACAGAATGTTTAATTTTGCTAGAAAATATTTCGAAAAATTGTTTTCAAAACATACTAAATGATTAATTATGGCATGCTTAAATAAATCAAAATCGAACATATTCTCAACAATAAAACTGACTATGTCAAAACGTTTCAAATTTTAATTTAATTTATTCAAAAAGCAGACTTTTACATAGACAGCGTGAATATATTCGTGTTTTCCCTGGATATACATTCGCCAACGGCCTTGCCGCAGTGGATACACCGGTTCCCGTGAGATCACCTTAGTTAAGCGCTGTTGGGCGTGGCCGGCACTTGGATGGGTGACCATCCAGCCGCCATGCGCTGTTGCCATTTTTCAGGGTGCACTCAGCCTCATGATGCCAATTGAGCAGCTACTCGACCGAATAGTAGCGGCTCCGGTCAAAGAGAACCATCATAACGACTGGGAGAGCGGTGTGCCGACCACATGCCCCTCCTATCCGCATCCTCAATTGAGGATAACACGGCGGTCGGATGGTCCCGATGGGCCACTTTTGGCCTGAAGACGGGGTGCTGGATATACATTCAGTTCGTTGCTCGTCTCTTAAATATAACTTACAAATAGCGTAATTTGAACACCCAGTTAGCATTATTAAAGAAACTGACATATTCACAACCTTTTAGAGTCAAAGACAGTGCTGCAAGCCATCACAACATTGAAAAATTCTGAGAAACGTTTATTTTCCTATCATGACGTGAACCAAGAAAACGGTGGCAAGGCATCGTGGTCGAGAAACAACACGTTGTTTCCATGCACACTGTTATCAACTATGGCGACAACAGCGCTCCAAGTGCCGCTGGCCGTTGCTGAGCGCCATATACGCCATAAGAATCAGCTTACTTTCCATAGAATTCTACGAAACGTTTTCCTCTCAATCGCTGGTCCGACATCAGAACAGATTATCGTCAATGGTCTTACAAATGATTACAGCTCACACTGTTGAAATCAAAAGAATATAAGCACATTATTCCACACAAAAGAAAGACGGACGTGTACGTCCACTGTACTTCCACGAATAAAAGAGTTGAGTTGATTTGATGCAAGAGACCAAACAGCGAGGTCATCGGTCTTGTTTGGTTAGGGAAGGAAGTCGGCCGTGACATTTTAAAGGAACCATCATGCCATTTTCCTGAAGCGATTTAGGGAAATCAAGGAGAACCTAAATCAGGAGGCCGGACGTGGGATTGAACCGTGGTCATCCCGAATGCGAGTCCATTGTGCTAACCACTGCGACACCTTGCTCGGTAGTCCGCCGCTCGTGGTCTCGCGGTAGCGTTCTCGCTTCCCGAGCACGGGGTCCCGGGTTCGATTCCCGGCGGGGTCAGGGATTTTCACCTGCCTCGAGATGACTGGGTGTTTGTGTTGTCCTCATCATTTCATCATCATCCAGGAAAGTGGCGAAATTGGACTGAGCAAAGATTGGATAATTGTACGGGCGCTGATAACCACGCCGTTGAGCGCCCCACAACCCCAACATCATCAACACACCTTGCTCGGTCACGAATAGAAGAAAGAGCTATTACCAGTGTCTTCTAAGGCGTCTGAGATGTATGTAACTTCAGATCCCTGATACACTTCGTTATGGCCACGTTGTAACCTTATAAAAGATGAATATTTCCTTTTTGGAAGCAGGTAACAATTGGTGCAAAGCATTACCTTATGAAGAGATACACTGATTATCTGTAAAATAATGCGATGACATTTTTGTCGCTAAACTGAATAAAACCAATTTATGAAGATCGAAAATAATAAAAAGAAGATGAGTTTAACGTATCGTCGATATAGAGGTCATTAGAGACGGAGCACAAGCTCGGATTGCGTCAAGGATGGGGAAGGAAAACAGCCAACCCTTTCAAAGGATTTAGGGAAATCACAGAAAACCTAAATCTGCTTGGCCAGACGCGGGTTTGTACCGTCATCCTATCGAATGCGAGTCCAGTTTGCTAAAAACTGAGCCACCTCGCTAGGTAGGAAAATAATAAGCTGGTATGAAATTCAGTACCTACATATTTTACAACTGTAGCTGAAGAGAGAATGCCATAAATGAGACGTAACAACTTCGCGTGTACTAAAACAACAGTCTGGACCTAAAAATGAGAACTTCAGTGTCTTTTAATAGTTGTCACAACACACATCCTTGTCTGTAAAATATGCAGACGAATGAAACAATACGAAATGCGTTCGTCAGAAACCAAACTAATTTGCTGGCTATTTGGCTGGCTGCTGTCGCAGCAAGTAACATATATATGATCAAAAGTTTCTACTATAAGTGCTTGTCTGTTTGTTGTGGCAAGGATGCGAGAAGCGGCGAGAGCAAAACCGCTGGAGCTAACATGTGGGGAGTTCAGAATCAGTTATTCGGAAAAGTGGAAGTAGCATGACAGAACGCATTATCAGAGAAATGGTGGAAAATCTGTTCCAAACACAAAGTACATAAATGCGATACCGTTCGAACACGAAGATTGACGATATTGAAGCTTCATTCAGAATCTTGAAATAATACATACGTGATCCATTAGTGACACAATACATACATGTATAAACATTGAGATATTTAACAGTGCATTGTCATCATTACAGCGCACGATCCGTGTAGCAGCGATTAACAAGCGCTATGCACAAAAGAAACAAACAGGCGCGGTGTTTTAAACGTGATAATGTGGTGTAACTCAAGACACATGTATACTTAAGAAAGGAAAATTAAACCCTTTGGCGAAGTTTGCATCGTTACGGAAGTGAGCTTGTAGTAAACACAAAGTCATTTGCAACTGCTAAAACCACCGATGTTCTTCAAAATGAGTGGTGAACGTTTTTTCTTCAGCAGAATTTTCAAGATATGTAGTGTTGCTTTGTCAGTACCACCACATCATAGTACAACTCACATCTTCACCACAGGCAACGGAACACACCTTGACTGGATCAGGTCTGTATTTTCTTACGTATTCCGCGAGCCAAATTACTAAGTTTTTTAAAAAGCTAATATTGCCAGGAAACTAATTCCATTGGCCTCGTCTTCCGCGCTATGCTAATCATTAATGTGTTTCACTGAATACATAGATAAGTGAAATACTAAAATAACATTCACAAGCATCTGCAACAAATGCAAGATTTTGTGTTGATACTTTTCAAAAAATACATAATCGAACGACACTTCTACGTAAAAAAGTGTCACTTTGTTGCATGTTCATATGGCAAAGAATATTCTCAAATTAAGTTGGCGTATCACTAGTACTACCTTTTTCCTCGTGGAATGCTGGATGGCAATGCATAGAGGGATGATGAAGGAAGGCAGCTTACCTGTGAAAAAGAAAATGATATGTTAGTAACTGCAGCTAAGGGATCAGTTGATTTCGGTACGTTTGTTATAAAGGTAGTATACTAATAAATCAGCAACACGTCTCGTTTGAAATAAATGACTTTAGCATAAGTTCCGGCTGAAAGAGAGAGAGAATTTTAACTGAAAGATGGCGATCATATTACTTAATAAATAAGCACCTGGAAAAACAATAAACTGATTTACCGAAGCGTACTATAGTAATTCTTAACCATAATTCGTTAAGCATCAGAAAATCTGAACACAATCCTTCGTTGCCTATTCAAATCAACGAAACACTATTGATTTGAAACATTATGTTCTAAGAAAGTTTTTTTTTTTACAATCCGTGGAAAATACAAAATGGGTTTTCAGTACTGTGACTCAGAATCATAGTGATTTTTTTCCTCCATTTATAATACCCGCTAGAAAAGACCTGTGATTGTTGAAAACTGCTCAGACAATATTTTCAAAAAGAATAACATTGTTGTGTACTTAATGATTAATTCACTACCATATTACTTAAAGTCGGCGAATAACGTTGTCAGAAAGATATTTACTTGTTCTATTGCAATTAAGATCTTTGGTCTACCTGATGACAATGTTCGGAATTCGTATAACGTAGCCGCCGGAGTGGCCGTGCGGTTCTAGGCGCTACAGTCTGGAACCGAGTGAACGCTAAGGTCGCAGGTTCGAATCCTGCCTCGGGCATGGATGTGTGTGATGTCCTTAGGTTAGTTAGGTTTAAGTAGTTCTAAGTTCTAGGCGACTGGTGACCTTAGAAGTTAAGTCGCATAGTGCTCAGAGCCATCGTATAACGTTTGCAGTGCATTTTTATTTTACAAAAGAAACACCTTATGCGACCCCGTGAATTCAGAAATGATTACAGAAGATCGTCGAACATCGAACGGTAAGTGGAAATTACATTAGGAGCATTTTCTCTTCTTTTGAAAAATTAGAATATACTGCTTTGCAGTAATTACAGTCTGTTTGGAATTGTTATATTAAACGTCAACAGTCATTTGAGAGGTTTTCTCCATACAAGGCACGATTAGAAAGTAAATGATTTTAGCTTCTATAGCAAAGACACTACTTGCGGAGCAGAATAGCTTTTCATTCAATGTTTTTCATGCACTGGCGTTCACGGAAGCTGACCCATTATTAGAATTAAATGTAACACTTCTGCATGCAGGTCCGTATACTAAGTTCTTTATTTGTCGTTAACATGTATTTATACCTTTATTGTGCAATTCTAAAACTTCATCTGTTTTCTGCACACATTCGTCGAAGCGCCCAACATTTTTATGATTGTAGAACAAGAACGCATAGCTAATTACAATGTTTCTGCCTTTCAGCTTACATATGACAAATTATGTGCACGAACTGCGTTATTTCTCCTGACGTTCCTTTTAAGGAAGGTTTTTTTTTTTTTTTGGGAGTCATTTAGCTCGATTATACGAAAAATATAGCAAGTTATTACCCACTTTTTAACTCCAAAGAAAAGTGACTACTGAAACTTGTCTTGCAGGTATTATTTATAAGACAGTATCTCTCGTGAGCCATAGCGCGGCTGTGTGTCTTTTTTTAGGTCATTTCATATTGTTGGGATGAGAACAATACTGCTAACGATACAGAAATAAAAACATGTGCGCATGACGATATTTTGCTCAGTTTGACAATTCTCGTAGAAAAATCTCCATAAATCTGAAGAGTCAAACGTCGAGCACAACAAACGTATAAATAGACATTTCGTTTGTTTTATCGCCTGTTAAGATGTTGTCGGTCATCTCATGTGAAGCGAGGCAACACATTTTCTAGATAAAATCTAACTTCCTAAAATAAAATGTTGGCAATCTGGAGGAGCGGATTTAGAATCTACATCCAGCTATTCAAATTTAGATTTTACTTTGACTCCATAAATCGTTTAAAGTAAATGCCTCATCGTTCCGTCTTAAAACACACTGATGATTCTGTTACCCATTTCTGTCCAATCCGAGCTATGCTCCGTCCAATGACAGCGTCGTCGGCGAAACTTCATTTTTTATTTTTTGCGAAATGCGCAAGGCACTGTGTCAGCACAGAACGATGCTGGAAGTGAGAAGAAACGTGGTATGAAATTTCGAAATAATTAAATCCTGGGTAGTAAAATTTCTCGATTTATCGCGTAGAGAAACAGCCTAATCTAATTGGAGATACACGTAAAAAATATACACAACTCGTTAGGCTGGAAGGCTGTTTCACCTACAAGGCAGTACGAGGAGCCATCTACGTTCGTGGGACATGTGATGAGCACGTCGTCAATCCCTCCAGCTGTTATTGCCAGTAGATGTATCTATCCTGGTGATGCCACCGCTGCTTTATTCAAGCTGCTCCTCACAAGATTGATTTGACCCGTTTCAGACCTACTTTTCTCAGAAAAATCCGAGATGATACCCACAATCGAACTCGGGTTCTTCCGTAGTAATCTTTTGGTTACGAAGGCGTCGGTAGTGTAAGTAACAGATAAAGAAATTAACAGCTTTCTATGTGATTGTGTGTATAACGCAATGTTCTCAATCTGCAGAAATGGAAACTGCTCGGAAATTTGAGTCTAGAACTCTGAACAGAGCCAAAAAAGAAATAAAAATAAATATAAATCAACTACGACTAAAAGTTGCAATGGACTTTAACCTCGAACATGAACTATATTACGTGTTTACTGACACCCCGCAAGTTCTTTTGAAGCATAGAGCAAAGGGAATCTCTTTTTATTTTGCAGCTTACATGGAAAGTTTGTTTCTGTTCTTTCACGGTTGAATCATGGAAGTAAAGCCTTCTCGCTCACAGAAACAGCCGAATTTATAAAATGAAGCATAAAGAAGTGTCATGTAATATAAATATGAAATATTTCGTCGAGAACTTAAAACAGCATGGTAAACGTCATATAAATATAGGACAGGACAAAGTTACACACACACACACACACACACACACACACACACACACACACACACACACACATCCTGAAATGAGGATAGTTAACCCTAGACGCCATCAAATACATTAACAGCACTACTGATAACAAAGAACAATAACATGTTGGGATGGTATACGAACAGCTTTTGTGCTGTTCTGAAAGCTGGCTATAGTGCTGGAAACAGAACAGCAGAAGAGCAACATACACGTAGACCAGCATCAACATACACTGCTAGAGGAAACCGTAGAAGTGCCGGAAGTGTTTATAGCTCGAAAATACCGTGTAAGAATGTTTAATCGAAAAGTATTTTATGTCAGTATAAATGTGCATATATTTCAGTCCCCGCCGAAGTTGCCTTAGTAGACCGAGTCGGAAAGAGCATGGTCAAACAAACAGTATTTATTCAACTGCACACAGACGTAACATCAAAATCATTGATGGATAGAACGATAGTTAAGTAACATTGTAATTTACCTTTCCTTTATGCAGAGACATTTAAATGGAGTCCTAACTACCAGAATATGTTTTGGAGACAATTTCAGGCTTCTCCTCGCATCAGCATGTCTAGGGTCCAGAAAGTAATTTAATTCATTTGGCAACGTTATGGAAAAGATCTTGCGTTAGTACTACAGTAATCGCTGAAGGTCTTACAAATTGTCCTTATAACGCTACCCGACTCTATTAAAAGCTGGATAGCGCTGCAACAATTCCTTCACTTCCACAACTATCGAACTTGACTCACTTTACCTTTCCATTACTATGACTCTCCTTATTAAGGATATTCAGATCGGTTTTATAAATGATGCGCAATCGCAATTATTTACAGTAAATATAGCAGCACACTAGGGTATACTCATAAACAACGCTCCATATGGGAACTATCATCGTCATTCAGTTTCAGTCTGAACTTTGCTACTTCTTCGAACAGGCTCTTACTGTACTGGAGTTGGGATATCGGACAGCAATATATAAAAATATCGACATATTAGAATATTATGCTATCTTTTAATCGATATTTGTCCACCGAGTGAATCGGTGATATTGATATTGCGTGGCAATATAATCTGGTATTATTATTTTCATCATCTAATCATAATACAGAAACTCAATTTTATTTTTAATATTGAAATATTTACATCGTAAGAATGACATTTACAGTTGTTTACTTTTAATGCTTACAGGTATTTCTGATTGTTGTCAACTGTGTATTTTTGTTATTTCCTCTCACTCGAAAGTAAGGCTGGCAGAAACATTGGATATGCGAAAGGTAATGCACTGGTTCCCACGAATTTCCTCAGACAGATTACTTTGAGAATTCTGGTGCTTTGCTGGAACGATATTGTAGAAAATAAGGAGAATTGTTTTATTCAGGGATTAGTTCAATTTTAAATAATAACTAATAACACATAAATCAGCCTAAGATTTTAAATATAGTTAGTACCATCAAAATATCGAAAAAAAACTTTCGGGTAGCACTTATTGACTCGCCGAGTTTGGGAATTCCTGTGCTACTGTACTGAACTGCAGCTCTCTCACCAGCCGCACACAACATTGTCGACTCAGATTTGGTTACTGTTAGAGAAAGATAATAGCACGCCCCAAAACAGAGATGCAAATAACCTAAAAGCTAAGACATAAACATTATATCAAGAACTCCCGCATGCGAGGTTTCAGTAGCTTCACATCCTTCTGGTCTGGCATCTGCCAATCGTGTTTTTATTAATAGCCGATCATTTTGTTCCGACGCCCTTGAAGTGTGCTGTGTCTTTATATAGGCCTTTATTCCATAAATTAATTTGAACACACACACACACACACACACACACACACACACACACACACACACACACACAGTGTTACGCAGCCGCCGTTGCGACCTCTTGGTGGCGATCTTCAGTACCTTTTACTTTGCCGAATGAAACACTGTGTGTTATGCAGCCGCCGTTGCGACCTCTTGGCGGCGATCTTCAGTACCTTTTACTTTGCCCAATGAAACACTGTGTGTTATGCAGCCACCGTTGCGACCTCTTGGTGGCGATCTTCAGTACCTTTTACTTTGCCCAATGAAACACTGTGTTATGCAGCCGCCGTTGCGACCTCTTGGTGGCGATCTTCAGTACCTTTTACTTTGCCCAATGAAACACTGTGTGTTATGCAGCCGCCGTTGCGACCTCTTGGTGGCGATCTTCAGTACCTTTTACTTTGCCCAATGAAACACTGTGTGTTATGCAGCCGCGTTGCGACCTCTTGGTGGCGATCTTCAGTACCTTTTACTTTGCCCAATGAAACACTGTGTGTTATGCAGCCACCGTTGCGACCTCTTGGTGGCGATCTTCAGTACCTTTTACTTTGCCCAATGAAACACTGTGTTATGCAGCCGCCGTTGCGACCTCTTGGTGGCGATCTTCAGTACCTTTTACTTTGCCCAATGAAACACTGTGTGTTATGCAGCCGCCGTTGCGACCTCTTGGTGGCGATCTTCAGTACCTTTTACTTTGTCCAATGAAACACTGTGTGTTATGCAGCCGCCGTTGCGGCCCCTTGGTGGCGATCTTCAGTACCTTTTACTTTGCCCAATGAAACACTGTGTGTTATGCAGCCGCCGTTGCGGCCCCTTGGTGGCGATCTTCAGTACCTTTTACTTTGCCCAATGAAACACTGTGTGTTATGCAGCCGCCGTTGCGGCCCCTTGTTGGCGATCTTCAGTACCTTTTACTTTGCCCAATGAAACACTGTGTGTTATGCAGCCGCCGTTGCGACCTCTTGGTGGCGATCTTCAGTACCTTTTACTTTGCCCAATGAAACACTGTGTGTTATGCAGCCGCCGTTGCGGCCCCTTGGTGGCGATCTTCAGTACCTTTTACTTTGCCCAATGAAACACTGTGTGTTATGCAGCCGCCGTTGCGGCCTCTTGGTGGCGATCTTCAGTACCTTTTACTTTGCCCAATGAAACACTGTGTGTTATGCAGCCGCCGTTGCGACCTCTTGGTGGCGATCTTCAGTACCTTTTACTTTGCCCAATGAAACACTGTGTGTTATGCAGCCGCGTTGCGACCTCTTGGTGGCGATCTTCAGTACCTTTTACTTTGCCCAATGAAACACTGTGTGTTATGCAGCCACCGTTGCGACCTCTTGGTGGCGATCTTCAGTACCTTTTACTTTGCCCAATGAAACACTGTGTTATGCAGCCGCCGTTGCGACCTCTTGGTGGCGATCTTCAGTACCTTTTACTTTGCCCAATGAAACACTGTGTGTTATGCAGCCGCCGTTGCGACCTCTTGGTGGCGATCTTCAGTACCTTTTACTTTGCCCAATGAAACACTGTGTGTTATGCAGCCGCCGTTGCGGCCCCTTGGTGGCGATCTTCAGTACCTTTTACTTTGCCCAATGAAACACTGTGTGTTATGCAGCCGCCGTTGCGGCCCCTTGGTGGCGATCTTCAGTACCTTTTACTTTGCCCAATGAAACACTGTGTGTTATGCAGCCGCCGTTGCGGCCCCTTGTTGGCGATCTTCAGTACCTTTTACTTTGCCCAATGAAACACTGTGTGTTATGCAGCCGCCATTGCGACCTCTTGGTGGCGATCTTCAGTACCTTTTACTTTGCCCAATGAAACACTGTGTGTTATGCAGCCGCCGTTGCGGCCCCTTGGTGGCGATCTTCAGTACCTTTTACTTTGCCCAATGAAACACTGTGTGTTATGCAGCCGCCGTTGCGGCCCCTTGGTGGCGATCTTCAGTACCTTTTACTTTGCCCAATGAAACACTGTGTGTTATGCAGCCGCCGTTGCGGCCCCTTGGTGGCGATCTTCAGTACCTTTTACTTTGCCCAATGAAACACTGTGTGTTTAATGCAGCTGCCGTTGCGGCCCCTTGTTGGCGATCTTCAGTACCTTTTACTTTGCCCAATGAAACACTGTGTGTTATGCAGCCGCCGTTGCGACCTCTTGGTGGCGATCTTCAGTACCTTTTACTTTGCCCAATGAAACACTGTGTGTTATGCAGCCGCCGTTGCGGCCCCTTGGTGGCGATCTTCAGTACCTTTTACTTTGCCCAATGAAACACTGTGTGTTATGCAGCCGCCGTTGCGGCCCCTTGGTGGCGATCTTCAGTACCTTTTACTTTGCCCAATGAAACACTGTGTGTTATGCAGCCGCCGTTGCGGCCCCTTGGTGGCGATCTTCAGTACCTTTTACTTTGCCCAATGAAACACTGTGTGTTATGCAGCCGCCGTTGCGGCCCCTTGTTGGCGATCTTCAGTACCTTTTACTTTGCCCAATGATGAGCGCCGTGGTGACAGCCATGATCATTAAATAAAGAAAACGAACCAAGACGTCCGTATCAAAGAAGTTTTTTTCAAGCAACTAGTTTCGGCGCAACACTTAACGCTATCTCCAGGTCCGCTAAGGTCCACTACAAACCAAAATAATAGTTTCATTCCATGGCCCATGTATCTTACAACCTATATTATACACTACTGGCCATTAAAATTGCTACACCAAGAAGAAATGTAGATGATAAACGGGTATTCATTGGACAAATATATTATACTAGAACTGACATGTGATTACATTTGCACGCAATTTGGGTGCATAGATCCTGAGAAATCAGTACCCAGAACAACCACCTCTGGCCATAATAACGGCCTTGATACGCCTGGGCATTGAGTCAAACAGAGCTTGGATGGCGTGTACGGGTACAGCTGCCCATGCAGCTTCAAAATGATACCACAGTTCATCAAGAGATGATGAATACACGCTTCCAATGTGCGGTCACCGCGATGTCGCTAAACACGGATGCGACCATGATGATGCTGTAAACAGAACCTGGATTCATCCGAAAAAAATGACGTTTTGCCATTCGTGCACCCAGGTTCGTCGTCGAGAACACCGTCGCAGGCGCTCCTGTCTGTGATGCAGCGTCAAGGGTAACTGCGGCCATTGTCTCCGAGCTGATAGTCCATGCTGCTGCAAACGTCGTCGAACTGTTCGTGCAGATGGTTGTCGTCTTGTAAACGTCCCCACCTGTTGACTCGGATCGAGACGTGGCCGCACGATCCATTAATCCGTTACAGCCATGCGGATATGATGCCTGTCATCTCGACTGCTAGTGATACGAGGCCCTTGGGATACAGCACGGCGTTCCGTATTACCCTCCCGAACCCACTGATTCCAAATTCTGCTAACAGTCATTGGATCTCGGCCAACGCAAGCAACAATGTCGCGATACGATAAACGGCAATCATGATAGGCTACAATAGGATATTTATCAAAGTCGGAAACTGATGGCACGCATTTCTCCTCTTTACACGACGCATCACAACAACGTTTCACCAGGCAACGCCGGTCAACTGCTGTTTGTGTATGTGAAATCGGTTAGAAACTTTCCTCGTGTCAGTACGTTGTAGGTGTCGCCACCGGCGCCAACCTTGTGTGAATGCTCTGAAAAGCTATTCATCAGCATATCACAGCATCTTCTTCCTGTCGGTTAAATTTCGCGTCTGTAGCACGTCATCTTCGTGGTGTAGCAATTTTAATGGCCAGTAGTGTATTAACAGTTGTCGCGGATTGCCTACATGAGGAGTGTACACTCTACAACTGTCGTGGTGACAACACGTTGAGGAGTACACACTACTGATGGATGCTATCCGCTACAATTGTAGTGCAATCTACGAAAGACTGCGGTTCGCGCAGCTCGAGACAAGGATGATTACTGCATTTTTGCCGGTTCCAAGCGACAATTGCGTAAGCGTTTACACGTACACTGAGCTTGAAGAAAGCGCGAGTATGCTTCAAATTACAGGGGGCAATTATTGAAGTATATGAAATAAAATCGTCATAACTTTCCAACGGTTTGCGTTAGGACATTAAAACAGCACAGTTGGCCGCGGGACCTGACGGGGATTAATGTGCGTATGCATGGTTTGCTTTAGTGCGAAGCTCACTTTCATTTGGATGGGTTCACAATAAGCAAAATTGGCGCATTCGGGGGACGCACTTCAGGATCGAGAAATCTCTTCACCCTCAACGGGCGACTGTGTGGTGTGCAATGTCCAGTCATTGAATAATCGGTGCAATATTCCTTGATGTCACGGTGACTGCCGAACGGTACGTAAAGGTTTTGGAAAATGGTTTTATCCCCATTATCCAAAATGACCCTGATTTCGACAAGATGTAGTTCACGTAAGACTGAGCTCGACTCTATCGAAGTAGGAGAGTGTTTGATGTCCTGGAGGAGCACTTTGGGGACCACAGTCTGGCCCGGGGGTACCCATAGGTCACTGGCATGGGTCTCGATTGGCCGCCGTATTCTCCGGATCTGAACACATGCGAAACGTTTTTGTGGGCTGTATTAAAGACAAGGTGAATAGCATAACCCCAAAACCATTGCTGTACTGAAAACAGCCATTCAGGAAGTCGTAGACAGCATCGATGTTCCGACACTTCAGCGGATCAAGCAGAATTTCGATATTCGTTTGCGCCAAACTCGCCAAGGATAGCAGGCGTGTCACAACCTAAGTCCGAATATCTGTAGTGATGTTTATATGCTGAACAAAGTGTGTGCACGCCATAGTTTGTAACTAATTTACGTTTTTTTTTCATATAGTTCAATAATTGTCAACCTGTATGTGTCGTGTTTACTTGTGCACAATGTGTCGCTTATCACCACTATCAGCTGTGACAATTCACAACAAAAGCAATTAAAATTCACTGAAGAACTCACTAAGATCAGGTATACTGCCCGCATTGGCTACGACGGTCCCAGCACAGCGCTGAGAACATTACTGGACGCTCACCTGCTGCCGACGAACGCGCGACGTAGATGCGCAGAACAAGCCAAAATCGACCGCCATCATCCATGACTCCAATACATGGGCCACAGAATGGAAGTACCCTGTTGGTTTACAGTGGACCTGAAGATGGCGCAAGTGTTGCGCCGAAACTATGAGTTTGAATCAAATCTCTATTTACATCAGCCTCTGTCCCACGTCCGCAAGAACGACGGACTTCCACAAGTTGCCGTGATTGTTAGTTCCTTGAGACCTTGTCCGCCTGCTGACTTTGGTCTGCCGAATGTCGGATCAGCCAGAGGAAGGGGAAGAGGGAGGGTCAGTAGAAGGGTACACGGTGTTTAGGGAGTGGAGTGGAGTGCGGTTCCGACCGCGTGGCTTTCACAAGGCGCGGCTAATGCGCGCTGCCGAGCCCAGATTTATTCCCCGTGGCTTCTCCGAACGGAACGCTTTCTACTGTTCACGTCTTAATTAAGGCCTCTCATCAGGCTCGGGTCGTGTACCCACTCGCTGCTTACATCGCCGGCCATCACTACCCGCCTTACTTAGCATATCGGTTCAATTAAAATGTTTGAATTAATAACGAAGGGGGTCTCTGTACAGACCTAATAAAAGGTGTGTGTGGGCGAGGCGCCGTGTCTCCGGTGTACGTGACACGCTCCATTCAACTGTGCCGGCAACGATCGCAGGATACAGTAATCATCCTCGGAAAGGTTGCTTTTTCCACATCTTGAAGGAGACAGCTCGATCTGTTGATCGGTGAGACCCAGAACGCCGTGTGAAAAAATTTACAGGTCGTAGCCGTGTTCTCGACTACCCGAAAGCGTTCAGTTCAGTTCCACACTGCCGCGTATTGAACAAAGTACGAATAACTGAATATTCCACAAGCTTTGTGACTATTCAGAATTAACTTGCAGATAGAACTCAACACATGATTCTTAACGGGGCTAACTGGACAGTTTGAAAAGTAACTGCGGGAATCGAGGTCATAAATGAAGTGAAACACGTCGTTACTGTTCGCAATGTATACAGGGTGTAACAAAATTACCTTTGCAGTTTTGAGGACAGGTTCCTTACACCAAAACAAGAAAAAAATTTCTAGTAAACGTAGGCTCTGAGCTATGAGCACTTGTTCATCCTCGATACTGTAAAATGAGTCTCCTTTAATGCAATCTCTTTGCTTTCAATATTGACCAAAAAAAGAAAAAATCCCATAAGCGTTGATTCTAAAATGCATACCTTTAGGTTTATGTGTACTTGATCATCGGCGCTACTGTGAAACACATCTCTTCTATTGAACCAGTGCTCATAGCTCATAAAATATGCATTGTAGAGTCCATGTTAAAAAATGGTAAGTAATCTGTTCTTAAAATATGTAAGGAGAATGTAATTACGCCGTGTAGAAATGATTTGATAGACAACGCCGAAAGTTCCGTAAGGCTCTCAGTGGATGACACTGTTCTAGAGGTCAGCGCAGAGAAACGGGAAAATTTGAAATAATTAGAAAAAATTAAAGATACTTAAGAAAACTTTGATACTGAGATGTGTGCTCTATAAGAGTAGAAATTTCATTGGGGATCACTGTTCGACAATTATGGTATGTGAGTGCTGCCCGTTTCGCTGCATACATTCAGTAAGCCGATACTGAAGATTTTGCACGGTGCGGCGCAATGTGTCCTCCGGGATGTCGAGGATGTTTTCCTAATGTAGTGTTGGCAGAAGAGCCAACACCGTGTTACTAGAGGAGGCCGAAATGCACCCGTTTTAGCTCACGCAGGCTGGCGTGAGGATGGAAGGACTATACTGACGAGAGGTCTGGAGCATGACAAGGAATTAGAATTCAGAAAGCGGACACACTAGTTTCATACTTAACTTTAATCCATTAATGATGAACGTCGCTCTTGACGGTGGAATCTTGTGGTGTGCTGCTGTCACACAGTCACTACGTCGGTAATACGCACTCACGGCGACCCCATGTTTCGCTCCGCTCCACTGCACGCTCGACAACTGGGTGTCCGCTTCCAACACCTCACCCCCCCACCCCCCACCCATCTCTCTCTCTCTCTCTCTCTCTCTCTCTCTCACTCACTCTCTCACTCTTATTGAATGGCTCTGAGCACTATGGGACTCAACTGCTGTGGTCATCAGTCCCCTAGAACTTAGAACTACTTAAACCTAACTAACCTAAGGACATCACACACATCCATGCCCGAGGCAGGATTCGAACCTGCGACCGTAGCAGTCGCACGGTTCCGGACTGCGCGCCTAGAACCGCGAGACCACCGTGGCCGGCTTCTTATTGAATATCTACATAACTGTCAACATCAGCTTTCAAAGTTCCCGATTCTGTGATCCACACAGTATGCAGAGAACTATCGACTCGAGACAACTGTAGCCAGACATGTAAGACGTGTGGAGAATCGATGGTTCATGCTTGGAATAATAGGTGACGCTCAGAGTAAACAAATAAAAAGTATTGGTGCTACAGGAGAATTATGAAAATTAGATAGGTAGGTCACGTTACTACTGAGGAGGTACTTAACAGAATTGGGAAGGAAAGAAATATGTGGCGCAAACTGACAAGGAGAAGGGATCGGTTGATAGAACACATTATGGGACATCAATGGATCACTAGTTTAGTATTGCAGGGAAGTGTGTGGGGTAAAACTCTTACATGGAGACCAAAAGACGAATACCGTAAGCAGAGTCAGAAGGATTTAGGTTGCAGTAGTTATTTGGAGATTAAGAGGCTTGTACAGGATGGAGCAGCATGGAGAGCTACAGCAAACTAGTCTTCGGACTGAAGACCACAACGAACAACAACAACAATGCGCGCAAATCAGTGCAAAGACTCATCACCGTGCGATTACGGCAATGGTGATAAATAACTGGAAACAGTACTAACTCTAACACATCCTGAAGTAACGGCCCGGTGCAACATGAAGTGGAATGACAATCAAATAGTCAATCAATTTTTTTAGTATTTTACTATGCAAAATTTAACATCGTAGTTCAACAACGAAGAACTGATAATAAATACTCCGTTATTTCCAACTAGTTTCAGTATTCAGATCATTATCATGTATTCCGCACATTAACGGAGCGAACACATGGAATTTAATTCGTATTTAACTGTCAATACAACGCTATTTGTACATGGCCACTAAAACTCTCGTAATACGATGTCACATACTCACTAAAACTCATTTTAACAGCTTACATGGCAACATGAAACCTTCAAGCGAGTATGTCATATGGTATTACGAGAGTTTTCGTGAACGTACTCATCAGATAGCGTTGACAGTTAAATATGAAATACATTTCATTTGTTCTCTCCATTGACACACAGAATACCTCGTGAGGGTCTATTACATTTCACTCGAATTCGTTTCATCTACTTATTTTTTTTCTCCTTGTATTTTCTTATGCTAACAAGGTATGGTTCCCCATACAAGATTAGTGTATGATCACGGTCACTCAAGTGATTCGAACCGGTCAAGCAATACGGAAAGGAACTTTTGTGGCGCCTCGTGTCGGCACAAATGGTAACTTCTAATGGAAGCTGAGAAGGCAGTGTGTGATCAGAGACCCAAGATGGCAGCATAGTAGCTAAAAGTCAACGAAATAAATATAAACTTGAAAGAATAAATGGAGCTCCGAAGACTAACATTTTCAGTAGACCTTCAATCTGTAGCGTCAAAGAAAATAAACAGTTATAACAAAGATATGTCGATATCTTTGTTGATTGTTAATGTAGTGTAATATTGTGGAAAAGGTATGTAATTATACGCGCAAACTGTATTTTAAAGAAGATACGAAAGAAAGAAAGAATAGCGGTGTTTAAATCAGACATACTCCCTTATAATGGTTGTTATGCTACTGAATTGTACAGTGTGGTAAGCTGTTTAGAAATGCTCTTCTGGAACTATATTCTGTCATTCTCTTGCAGACATTATTTCGGAAATGAATATTAATATCCATTAGTTACCGAACAAAAGAATAAAGTTAGTCAGATAAAGTTATTATTAACAGCGCTCTGTTTTCCTTTGTTGTTGTCTTTCATCTTAATGCGGAACAATTAAAAGAAAAAAAAATTATGTTCCACCTTTCACACTGTTTGTAAGTGACTGATTTAAAAGCAATAAATCACTTTATTGGCAAAGTATTTTTTCGAATTGTTGCCGAAAAGGTACGGAAAGATTTTATTTTCTTTTATTTTTGTTTTAACTCGACAGTGATTTATGACTCTCTGACCTGGAGCCGAGCTACAAACGTGTAACCGCAGACTGTTCTCGTAGTGTTATCAAATGTCGCCATCACTAGCATTTTTTTCGTTTCTTTCTATTGAGGATGTCATTGCGCATGATGTTCGACGATTGTTTTTATAGATTACGTTCTTTAATATTCTGTTGCATTTTATCTACACAACAACTCTTAGAATATTAAATGCTTATTGAAGTTCTCATGTACTCTGGAAATCGCAGCCTCATGATGATCTGAAAATTAAAAGGGGGTGTGAATATAGAAGAATAGTTGGCAGCTCTTGGCGGTTAGACCATGACGTTCTTTAAACATTTAAGGTGTCAGGCATTACATTCAGAAAATATTTTACGATCCTTTTTTTCTTTCTCACTAAACGGATCACGTGCTGATGCCTTCGTTATATTTCGAAACCAATTATGATACTAGTTGCAAGGCCTGAGGATGACGTAAAAAAGCCTGTCACCTCCTAAACAAAAATAAAGCTCGGACAAAGCTTCTGACTACAAAAGTACAGAGGCAAAATAAGTAACTGTATTTAGTCTTTGTCCGAGCACTTAGAATGTCACACGCCACAGTATCATTAAGTCACGGAACGAAGCCGACGTCTGTTTATGTAGTTTCAACCGACCCGAGAATCTGTGACTTGCGAGAGATTTGGGGAGCAACTGCCGGACAGTACAGTGATTGCAAAACAGTGGACGATCCCGCATCTGGGAGAGAGAGCTCAGAAACTGCTGGCCTTTGTCGCCGATTGGAAGGACGGATGGGGTCTGTTGACAGGCGCGATGAGACGGCCCCGGGCGGGGCGTGGCCGTGGCCGTGACGCCGGCGTCGCCCGCGGCGCGCCCTTTGATCCCGGCAGACGCACGCGCACGCGTGTGTGCGGCTAATAATGTGTGCGCCTTAAATCCCCCGCGGACGCCGTCAGCGGCAGGCAGCGCGCAATCACGCCGGACCTCAAAGCGACGCAGCAGCAGACCACCTGTCCTGCCGCCGCCTCAAAGTGACCTCCTGCTCCTCCCTCCACCCACACCTGTGCTCGGGTCGCGCTGACAGCCGCCTGATGAGCGCGGCTTGAAAGGGATCCTCATGTCGCGGCCTGATCGCGCTGAATGGACACACGTCACGGCGTCTCCTGCACCACTCTGCTCTGACGGACATCTCTCTCCCATTATTGCTGTGGATCCCATATGACGTGTACTTGGAATAATTTGCATCCGCTCCCTCTGCTCCCTGCTTCTAAATTCCAACGTATCACCCCATTTAAAACAGTTTTAACATATTGTTTATTTTTCAGTCCTAGTTACACGTTTTTTAACAATATTGAAAGTAAGGTTCCAGTATCAACGCAAGCATTTATTGATTGTTCCAATAGCGGTTTCGGAAGATTTCCATTTTTAAGTATTTTGTGTTAGCAGAACAGCTAACACCGTGTTACGAGTGGAGGCCGAAATGCACGCGTTTTAGCTCACGCAGGCTGGCGTGAAGAGGGAAGAACTATACTGACGTGAGGTGTGGAACATGACAAGGAATGAGAATTCAGAAAGCGGACGTAATTAGTTTGATACTTAACTTAAACCCATCAATGATTGAACGTCGCTCTTGACGGTACATGAGTCACAATATTATCTGTTCAGAAGACATTCTTGAAGATATGACTTATAGGAACTGAATATGGCGCCTTGCTAGGTCGTAGCAAATGACGTGGCTGAAGGCTATGCTAAACTGACGTCTCTACAAATGAAAGCGTATGTATACAGTGAACATCGCTAGTAAAGTCGGCTGTACAACTGGGCGAGTGCTACGGAGTCTCTCTAGACTAGACCTGCCGTGTGGCGGCGCTCGGTCTGCAATCACTGATAGTGACGACACGCGGGTCCGACGTATACTAACGGACCGCGGACACCTAGCAAGTGTGGTGTTTGGCGGTGACACCACAAATTACGTCTACATTGTCCTGACATATATATGTGTTACATCTGGCGTGACTGTATCTGTAGCTATATTTCACGTGAAATTCTAAAATAACGATTTTACGTCGATTTCTTGGTGTTTTATCCAGTGAGGCGTAATACACTACTGGCCATTAAAATTACTACACCACGAAGATGACGTGCGAAATTTAACCGATAGGAAGAAGATGCTGTGATATGTAAACTATTAACTTTCAGAGCATTCACACAATGTTTGCGCCGGTGGCGACACCTACAACGTGATGACATCAGGAAAGCTTCCAACCAATTTCTCATACACAAACAGCAGTTGACCGACGTTGCCTGATGAAACGTTGTGATGCCTCGCGTAAGGAGGAGAAATGCGTGCCATCACGTTTTCGACTTTGATAAAGGTCGGATTGTAGACTATCGCGATAGCGGTTTATCGTATCACGACATTGCTGCTCGCGTTGGTCGAGATCCAATGTCTGTTAGCAGAATATGGAATCGGTTTGTTCAGGAGGGTAGTACGGAACGCCGTGCTGGATCCCAACCGCCTCGTATCACTAGCAGTCGAGATGACAGGCATCTCATCCGCATAGCTGCAACGGATCGTGCAGCCACGTATCGATCCCTAAGTCAACAGATGGGGACGTTTTCAAGACAACAATCATCTGCACGAGTAGTTCGATGACGTTTGCAGCACCATGGACTATCAGCTCGGAGGCCATGGCTGCGGTTACCCTTGACGCTGCATCACAGACAGGAGCGCCTGCGATGGTGTACTCAACAACGAACCTGGGTGCACGAATGGCAAAATGTCACTTTTTCGGATGAATCCAGGTTCTGTTTACTGCATCATGATGGTCGCATCCGTGTTTGGCGACATCGCTGTGAACGCACATTGGAAGTGTGTATTCGTCATCGCCACACTGGCGCATCACACGGCGTGATGGTATGGGTTGCAACTGGTTAAACGTCTGGGTCACACCCTTCATTCGATTCCTGCGAAACCCTACATTTCAGCAGGATAATGCACGACCGCATGTTGCAGGTCCTGTACGGGCCTTTCTGGATACAGAAAATGTTAGACTGCTGCCCTGGCCAGCACATTCTCCAGATCTCTCACCAATTGAAATCGTCTGGTGAATGGTGGCCGAGCAACTGGCTCGCCACAATATGCCAGTCACTACTCTCGATGAACTGTGGTATCTTGTTGAAGCTGCATAGGCAGCTGTACCTGTACACGCATCCACGCTCTGTTTGACTTAATGCCCAGGCGTATCAAGGCCGTTATTACGGCCAGAGGTGGTTGTTCTGGGTACTGATTTCTCAGGATCTATGCACCCAAATTGCGTGAAAATGTAATCACATGTCAGTTCTAGTATAATATATTTGTCCAATGTATATCATTTTATCATCTGCATTTCTTCTTGGTGTAGCAATTTTAATGGCCAGTAGTGTATTTTGATATAATATTGTAGATATTTCCTATAATTTTTAGCAGTTCACACCATAGATGTATTAAATTTCCATAGTAACAGTACGCCTCACTTTATAAAACAATACAAAATCGACGTGAAATCGGTATCTTAGAATTTCACGTGAAATATAACTAAAACAGTCACCAGATACAGTCACACAAGATGTCACATATACATACGCCAAGACAATGTAGACGTACTTGCAAATGGAAATCTTCCGAAACAGCTGTCGTAATAATCAATGAAGGCTCTAAGCAGGGTTACTGGTACCTTACTTACTATTATTCTTTTCAAGACATATATTTCACTACAGGCCCAATCAAATTGTTTTAAATATCAGTATGGTTGCCGATTTCTCTCGCGACGAGTATGTCGGTTAGACAGTGTGATCGGAAACAGTCTGAAAAGTTTGTAAGGGTGCTGCAGGGTAGTTTGCGATGATAAATAATCGTACAGAAAAGAAAAAAAAACTCGAGCCTGCCGAAGTGGCCGTGCGGTTCTAGGCGCTGCAGTCTGGAACCGCGAGACCGCTACGGTCGCAGGTTCGAATCCTGCCTCGGGCATGGATGTGTGTGATGTCCTTAGGTTAGTTAGGTTTAACTAGTTCTAAGTTCTAGGGAAGTAATGACCTCAGAAATTGAGTCCCATAGTGCTCAGAGCCATTTGAACGATTTGAACCAAAAAAATTCGATATTTTGCTCCGTTTCTGAGTTAATTAGCACTGACTTTAACCAATCAGGTCGATGCGCGCGCAAATTCAAGGGCCCGCCAGAGACGGTGTCACCTACCGTGTTCTTCTATGTGGTTTCCTAATTTTTACCAAAATTCATTACCTCCATAACGTATATTAAGAAGACAGCCAGCGCAGAACTCTCAGGGTGCAACACTTGACAACAGTTGCAAATTCGTTGTTGAAATTTTTACTTAGCAACGGTTGCTCACTGCCTGTAACATTGGCTACACAATTCGAATAAAATGCTACTGCCATAAATTTGAATGAAGAGAGGAATACGGTGTTACCAAACCCGCTCTAATGAACAGGCCAACTTCTCAGCATCCTAAGGCATTTAAACCAGCGAGGCACATAAATTTGGGCGGTAAAACTGAAAATTGTAACTCACTGGATTTTACTCGTATATTCGTGTTACTAATGGTTTATGTCTCCTGACCAGCATGATATAAAACACAATACATCACAGAAATTTCGTGTAGTGGACAGTGACCAATTTCAGTATTTATAACCAATGTTCAGAGTGGGCTGTACTACTAGAATTTTACGCGTTTCTCCTATCGCCATCGCCACAATGATGATACACTAAACCTATTCAAGACTAGTATCACCAATAGCACTAGATTTTATGCTAATGGTCTAGCGGACAGTAAAACTGTATCAGATGTCCACGAAGCTCTGCTGTCTAGCGTGAAAATTGTAACACAAGAAAACAGCGAGACAGCACGGCGGTTATAATGGAATTACCTCCTCTATTTTCTACAGCTATGTCTTCTGGTTGTTGTTTCGTTGTATCTTACAAAACAAATGGGTTACCTTTTAGTAGCTAATTAAAACTATTTAGTCTTACCGTTCAGTATTCTGATTTTAGCTGTATTAAAAATAGATCTGCTGCAGAATGAAGTTCACAATAAACAGTAAAGCACATGCAAATGAATAGTTTGAAATTATGGTGGTAACTGAACGGCGTCTTAAAGCTAAATTGCAGCAAGTAAAATAAGTGAAAATAAATGAATAATAGGAATTCGTCGGAGCAATCAAAATTTTCGAATCTGTACCCTCTCTCTATCAACAATGATTTCATTATTAACGACCCACTACGTAACGTTTCTTTACGATTTTATCGTTATCGATCTGCAGATTTATAGAGAAGAGCCAAATTATGTATATCACCTTCTTTTGTTTTGGTTTCCTCCAGATGTCAGGAAATTCTGCAACTGTTTCGGAGCTGAGGACTATGTTACTTCTTCCACAGCTCTTGGCGAATGCAAGTAAAAGTTCGGCTTATTGTAATTCTGATAATGACGAAACTAAGCAGGAAAAAGATGGAGCATCTAATACAGGACTGAGTTAATGTACCAATAATTTACGGTCTAACTGTCTCGACTTGCAAACGAATTCCAGTGTCGTTAGTAAAATACAGGGTGTTCCAGAAGGGATAGCCTGATTTCAAAATTACATATTTATTGACAAAAACATACTACAAACATGGAATCAATTACAAAATACAAAAGCTTAAAATTTTAGCTATGCTATTACAAATGCTCTATGTGACCACCGGTAGTAGCAGCACGAACAACCGTCTAGACGATAGTTAAATTCGTCATAAACTTTACACAATGTATCTACTGTAACAGACGTTATGGCGGCTGTTATTCTGTTCTTCACTTCTTCTATCTCACGGGGTAAAGGGAATATGAACACACTTTCCTTCAGGTATCCCCACAAGAAAAAATTGCAAGAGGGTCATGTCTGGCGACCCTAGACGCCAAGAATGCAGGGCTGTGTCCCTGGGGTCCCACGGGCGCTATCGAGCGTTGAGGCAGCCTCACTCAGAAGTTGACGTACGTTGTTGCGTCAGTGTGGTAGAGCTACATCCTGTTGGAAAATTAAGTCATCGGAGTCCTCCTGAAGTTGTGGAAAAAGCCAATTCTGCACCATTTGAAGATAGCTCATTCCACTTGCTGTGTTTTCCTCAAGAAGGAAGGAAGCGTACACTTTTTCTCACTCAAAGTGTTTACTTTATGTGAGTAAATTTCGTGCTCAGTAGTGTCATGTGGCTTCTGAGTCCCCATATGCGCACGATACTGCTAACATTAGATGTTTCGTCGCTGAAAATGAACTGTGGTGAAAATGTAAATACATGTTGTCCACCCTGCTGCTGGTGGGCACACTGAGCGTTTGTAACAGCATAACTGAAGCTTTGCGATTTTGTGATTTTTTGCAACTGAGCCTATGTTTGTAATATGTTCTTATCAATAAATATGGAGTTTATAAATCAGGTCATTCTTTCTGAAACACCCATTATATCCAAGTTTGTCACGTGAGCCTCTTCATTTCGATACCTTTTTCCATGTGTATGCCGTCTAATACTTTCCAGAACTGGAATTGCGCTCCGGAACATCAGCAAACAGCTGCATATCAAAATTCGGAAAATTTCCTAGTAAAAATCAACAATAATTAGTCTTAGAGAAAATGTAGATCACGTTTGCGAATTTAGATGACAGACAAAAGTTAAACCGGTAGTTTAGCATTGTAATATGTAAATTATATTCCAGTACAGTGGAAATATGTAACAAAGAGGATTATATACACAGAAAAAATTAAGAGGATAAAGACGTCTCCGAAACAGTTGTCATCTAGTAAGCGGCTTTGGTCTTTTTATTCTCGTTCACGTAATTCTACACTGAGTTAAGGATAGACCTACCAAATCCAGAAAAAAAATTTCTGATTTTTGTATTTTCACGCAAACATGTTTTACCTCCTCAGTAACCTCATCCGTGCGGTTCCATTTACTGTATTGTTTTCGTGATCGGCACCCTCAGTATTTTTAAGGGGTCTTATTCTACATACACCTGAAGTCCGCAAGTTATATTGTGGTGTTTGGAGGAGAGCTTGTTGTGATTTATGACCGTATAACCATATTCTTTTCAGTTTTCCACTTTAATTTCTGTTTCAAAGTCTACATAACCTTATGCTAACAGCTTTCTAATGACGAAGACTTCACACGACTAAATCCAACAGTCTATTTGTTATGTCTTCTAGACGCAGTAGATAATTTCATTTGCCGTCCGTGGTGGCCGTGCAGTTCTAGGCGCTGCAGTCCGGAACCGCGGGACTGCTACGGTCGCAGGTTCGAATCCTGCCTCGGGCATGGATGTGTGTGATGTCCTTAGGTTAGTTAGGTTTAAGTATTTCTAAATTCTAGGGTACTGATGACCTCAGATGTTAAGTCCCATAGTGCTCAGAGCCATTTGAACTATTTTTTAATTTCATTTGGGAAATAATCTCGAATATATTTTCAATTGCATATCAGCAGAATTTAAATCTCGTGGGTTACATAATGAATTCTAAGATACTATGGAAGAAGTAATTTTAGAACTGCATAATCTCGTATGAAATCCTACTAAAGTGAACTATAAGCTCCTATAAGCAGTCTAGCATGTACGCGTGAGACTGTATTTTCTCAGAGTAGTCGGAGCAGAATTTCCATGAAACTGCGAAGCCAGAGGTAAGCTGCAGCCGCAGGCGGAGCCTCGTCCGCGGTTCCTCCACAGACGCCGTTGTCCACGAGCCCTACGAGCGACCCCTCCTCTGAGTCACTGTGCAACCAAAGTTCACCAGCCTGTCCACCCCACGTGTTCATCTGCCTCGCAAATGACCTCCAGCGCCGGCCGACGCTCTAATATTGCTTTTGTACGTGTCTAAACATGTCCTGTCGACACGCGCGTAATTAAAGCCAAGGAACACGAACTGCTTTAAGTAACGGACGTGCGACCGATGTAAGGGAAATACGGCCTTTGATCTAACAATTTCTGAAGGACAAGGCGAATAAAGAATGTCGATCAGAGATTTCTAGTCGACCACGGGGTACGAGAATTGTTACAACTGAGTGGCTTCGAAATCAATTTCTACAACCGTCATCTACCACCTTAGAATCCAGATATCACCAATGACACGCGAGAAGAAACGGGCAAACTCAAGGGTCTGTGAAGTAGTGTCAAATAAAAAGACTTGTATCAGACGGCCGAAATCCCCAGAACGGGCCTCCCGACGAAATATACCATACAAACATTTCATTTATATGGGGCTAGAGCGTGGCATATTACGTATCATATGCGATTTTTACATAACGCTCCAGTGCACTGATACTGAGACGATAGTAAAAGTAGAAGCAAGGGGCACCAATAACGAAGCACGTATAAACTGACTCGTGGCAATGTGAAGACACAATGTGGAGTAAGAAATGTTGTATGGGCAGTCTTGAATCTAACAATGGAAGCATATGCCAAAGGGGTCGCCGATTTTTGCTAATGTTTTGCATGATTTTAGTACTTACGTACACAGGGTGAACAAATAAAAACCGGTCGGGAAAGTACATTACGCATTGAAATTATAGGATCTTTCTCGAAACACCGTAATTGTCTACCTTTGCAACGCGTAAGTACGAAATTTGACTCAAAAGTGCGTACAACCTTCCTCTGTAGTAGTGTAGAAGCGTGGCTCCCTGCGACGTCATTCTTGGGCTCAGCAACGCTTGGAGCACCAAGGTGTCGAGAAATGCAACAGAAGGGCATACCACAGAAGTTCATGTGAGCTCTACTGTGGGTTAATGATGTCATGCTGCCGCCCAATTTCACTACAAATCTGCCCAATGCTACCGTGGACGTGTCACACGATGGCAAGTTCGGCAACAGCCTCGGTGCCATCCAAGCACCTTTGTTGATCACTTCAAAATGTATCCGTGGCTAACTTCGACAGAGCCGCGAGGAGTGACCGCGCGGTTAGAGGCGTCATGTCACTGACTGCGCGGCCCCTCCCGCCGGAGGTTCGAGTCCTCCCTCGGGCATGGGTGTGTGTGTTGTTCTTAGCATAGGTTAGTTTAAATTAGCGTAAATAGTGTGTAAGTCTAGGGACCGATGACCTCTGCAGTTTGGTCCCTTAAGAACTCACACACATTTGAACATTGGAATTTAACTTCGGCAGGGACTCAGTCTTGCGGATGCCCTAACGCCTGACGGTAGGCAAACCGCACCTAAACTTTGTCGAAGGCGTAGCGTAACCCTCAGGGAAAATAAGTGGTGAAATGTGGGAAGAGAGGGTGTGACGACCTTCCTATCACGTGACACCTCTGCGGTGGCATTGTGCAGAAATAGTGAAATTCAGTGCCAATGTGACATCATTAACCTACCTTAAAGCTTACATGAACATCGGAGCTGTGACCATTTTTTCGCATTAGTCAGCACCTTGGTGTTTGAAGTGCCACTGCGACCGATCGTGACGTCGCAGGGTGCCACGTTTCTGCAACATTACGGTGAAATTACGATGCATGATGCATATCAAGTCGATATTGAATTTTATCCAGCATTACATTCTTGCACCATTGTTACAGAGAAGATTCAAGCGACTCTCTATTGACCTAATCAACGTTGGCGGCTTCTGTTTACACTTGAGGTGGTACTGAACAGCGTAGCTGAATACTGGCTAGCGAAATGTTTCTATCCTTATGTACACACTGTAGAAAGCGCTCTCTACTCAACACCAGGTTTACTTTCATCGTCACCACGCAGATGGTATACTCAGTGATAAAACAAAGCAGTAGCCTTTTACTAGAAATATTGACCCTTAGACAACGTGTCTAATACTGTATTTTAAATACGATACTATGCCATTTTAGACACTGTATAACATTAACATTGATAATGGCATTGTAAAGCCGAAATCATAATCGTGTAAATGACACAGCAAATAAAAAACAGTCTAATGGCGGTACTGACAGCTTAATTTGGGAAAGAGGAGAAGCTGTAACTGGGATAGACAGAAGACGGACATTGTCCTATTCACGGGAGAGATACAGACATTTGCAGTAAGTGATTTAGTAAAGACACCGAAAGAAAGAAATCGGGATTGATGTAAGGGAATTTGAAATGCTATTCTTCCGAGTGGGAGTCCAGCGTCTTAGCCACTTGTCATCGCATTCGATATTTTTCAGAGGGTGAAGTTATTCCTGGTGATCCTACAGTTTTGCAATGTTGTGTTACTAATTCAAATAAAATTTTGTAGTAACTACTATATCAGAAAAACAAATAATTCCTAGCAAACACCTTTCAATTCTTGGTACTCCTGAGGCACACTGAGTCTCACTTTTATCCATATCTCAGAAGTACCAACTACTGCATACGTGATTAATATACCATCTGCGCTTGAGATACAGGCAGGATTTACCCCAATTCGGTGACTGCTAAGGTTCTATTCCAGTATTGGAGAACCTTGATACTACTGACGGGAGTTTAGAAAGTGAATGGCAATGGGCTGAGGCACAAGTTGGAATTTGTATTTGTGAGGTAGACGTATTAGGTTAGTCCGTGCAGCTGTGATATCTGTAGTGCCAGTGCGGCGTAACAGATGGCGCATCCGCCTAATAAGGAGTCGCAGGTTCAGATCCCGGCGCTAGTACATGTTTTAATTCACTGCCTTGGCGTACATCATTGTCACACTTCTCAAAGCATCTGGAGAAAATGATGAAAAAAATACATGAGAAGATTTACGGATTACAAAAACTTTAAAGACGATTAACCATTTGCTTACAAGCTGTTTTGGTGATGAGAGAACTGAGGGATTTGATATAGGAATCCTTGAAACATCCAGTCTGTCATATTTGCCACTATCTGGTTTCCTCCTATTTCCACATCTAAATAAACTTTAGTTTTAATATCATTTACGTTCAAGTTAGAAATTATTGTGGCTGTAGATGAATTTTTTTCGTAACTGTCAGTATGTCATTTCAGGAGTGAAATTTAATCATTGGAAAAATATTAGCGAAAATGAATTTATCCAAAAAGGAACCAGCATTACAAGTCAGTTCAGTTTTTACCTTGCGTAACATTCTTTCACTTCTACGCATAAAATATCTGAAGTACCCTTCTTGCTCGTATGTCCCACACTGACAAAATAAGTAACCGTTTTATTTCGATAAACACGCCTTACACACTGGAATAAAAGGGGTAATTAAATAGTCTTTTATTGCACCTGCCGCGATGCCACACACACTATTGCAAAGACGACATGGATGAAGCCGGCCGTTGTGACCGAGCGGTTCTAGGTGCTTCAGTCTGGAACCGAGCGACCGCTATGATCGCAGGTTCGAATCCTGCCTAGGGCATGGATGTGTGTGATGTCTTTAGGTTAGTTAGGTTTAAGTAGTTCTAAGTTCTAGGGGACCTCAGATGTTAAGTCGCATAGTGCTCAGTGCCATTTGAACCATTTGAACGACATGGATGCATTGTAATCACTTGATAGTTCACAACTGCTGTCACCTTTCAGGTCGTCGTAAATTGGAAGAAAGCATCGCGAGATAATTCAGATAGTCTAGTGTCAAGCCAAAGCGTCACTAATCTGAAGAACAGCAATCTCAAACTTAGTCCAGCTGAAATCCAGTAAACAGAAAAATCAGGAAAGTATGGCGTAAGCGAGGAAAAAACGTGAGTGCAACACGATTCGAGTGTCTTGCGGTGTACTGGCCCACCAGCTGCTGCAGGAATCGTTGATAGCGGACATCGCACGTCATGAACGTCGCTGACGGATGTCAGAGACACAGCACTTTTAGTCGTCATTGCGGGTTTTATAGCACTGAAACGTAGCTGACATTATTAAATGAACATTAAAATGATGTAATTAATAATTAACCAATTACTATACTTATAAAGAACTGTCAAGATCTGCCCTAGGTTTGCGTTTATAGGGTACAGTCGGTGCGTTAATGAAATACAGCAACTGTGTCAATGAAGTTCGTCGTTTCATTCGTAGCTGGGGTGCGTTATGTTTAATTACGGAATCGTGGAGCGTCACACTTGTGTGCTTTGGGAGTCACGAGGAATGTCTAATTAAAGTTGGATGTAAAACAGCAGCAGCACAGCGAGGAGACACTATTGTACTCCGTATTCGAGCACACGTTGGCTCTTTTGTGTCCCGGGGCTGGCACGTTTATGGCAGTACAGATACCACCGCTTTGTGCGCAATCCAAGAATTACGGGACGGCGCCCGCACGAGGCGGCAATAATTGCTGTTTCGCCGAGTGTTGTTGCGTCGGTGGCACGCCAACCCCCTTTATGGCTGTCCTGGGGGAGGAGATAACTGTAAAAACGCCGCACTCGCCTCTGTACCTGAAAAGATTCCAATTCTAACGCTCAGCTTTACGACATTGTCACGTTATCTCAACATCCGGTCACAGCCAACCCGTCTCAACACATCACATTAATCACGACGTGACTTGTGATTAATAGAAATGAAGCACCGGTGGAGTATCTTAATTTCGTTGTTCCTCCGCATTCGTGGGACGCATGTTACACCAAGAAGCACCACGGCATCAGTGCCACATACAACAAGGGTATTCCCCGGCTGCGGAGGGTACTTTCAGGGGTTGGACAAATGTACCGGGTGATCAAAAAGTCATTATACATTTGAAAACTTAATAAATCAAGGAATAATGTAGATAGGGAGGTAAATATTGACACACATGCTTGGAATGACATGGGGTTTTATTATAACACAAAAAAAGTTCACAAAATGTCCGACAGATGGCGCTGGGCAGCAAAACGTCAGTGACTGCACATGACAATCATGTATAAAAGGAGCTGTAATCAGAGAGAGAATCAGATGCGCTAGCAGTCGCAGCATGTTGACGTTACCTGAAAAGGCGCTTTTAGTGAAGCTGTATTATCAGAATGGGGAATGTCCTAGTTCAGCGTTACGATCCTATCGCCATAGGAAGGGGATTCCAACGGGTAAAGGTCCGTTGACAAATGCAGCTGTGGCGAGAAAGATTTCGAAGTTCGAAGCCACGGGTTGTTTAGGCGATAGACCCCGTAGTAGCCGACCGAGCACAAGGCGTAATGCTGCTGAGACAGTTCAGGAAGAAATGGAGACTGAAGCGGGTTCGTCTATGCACCGGAAGTCAGCGCTCGTGCAGTCGCACGTTGCACCGGCATTCCATACACTACTGTTTGGTTGGCACTGAGGCGTACCCTCCGATGCTATCCGTACAAAATCCATCGGCATCATGAACTGTTATCTGGCGATTTAGTGAAGCGGGGGGCATTTGCGGTGTGGGCGTTTCAAAAGGTGGCGGAAGATGACAATTGGCTGAGTAACGTGTTGTGGACCGACGAAGCTCATTTCACGCTCCGAGGGTCTGTCAACACCCACAACTGCAGAATTTGGGCTACCGAAAATCCTAGAAATGTCGTGGAAACTCCATTGTACGACGAGAAACTCACGGTATGGGTTGGATTTACCACATCTACCGTTATAGGGCCATTTTTCTTCGAGGAAATGCGTGATTCTGGTTTTGTAACTGCTACCGTGACGGGTGAGAGGTACGCCGATATGTTACAGAATCGCATCATCCCCAGCCTGGCTGATTAACACCTGCTGGAACGTGCGATGTTTATGCAGGATGGCGTTCCACCTCATATTGCTAGACGCGTGAAAGATCTCTTGCGAGCGTCTTTTGGTGATGATCGTGTGCTCAGCCGCCACTTTCGTCATGCTTAGCCTCCCAGGTCCCCAGACCTCAGTCGGCGCGATTATTGGCTTTGGGGTTACCTGAAGTCGCAAGTGTATCGTGATCGACCGACATCTCTACGGATGCTGAAAGACAACATCCGACGCCAATGCGTCACCGTAACTCCGGACATGCTTTACAGTGCTGTTCACAACATTATTCCTCGACTACAGCTATTGTTGAGGAATGATCGTGGAAATATCGAGCATTTCCTGGAAAGATCCACATCTTTGCTTTGTCTTACTTTGTTATGCTAATTATTGCTATTCTGATCTCATTAAACGCCATCTGTCGGACATTTGGTGAACTTTTGTATTTGTTTGGTTCTAATAAAACCCCATGTCATTCCAAGCATGTGTGTCAATTTGTACCTCTCTATCTACATTATCCGGTGATTTATTCAGTTTTCAAATTTATACTGACTTTTTGAACACCCGGTATATAAACACTAAACACACTACATATTCCCGTACCTAATGAGGTGTGCGAAACCTGCTGGCATTCAAAATAGTTTCCAGTCTTCTCGGAAAGGGTAATATAGGTACTGTATAATATTCAGGGGAATCTTGTAACACTCTTCCTCGAATACAGTGGCGAGTTCAAGCAACAGTGATGGAGGTGGATAGCGATCATGTACCCTGCTGTCTACAGTAGACAACAAAGGCTTAATAGTGAGATTCTGTGATTGTGTTGGCCACGGAAGATGCACACTTGATCCTCGTGCTCACAAAACCAGACCTCTACGATGCGTCCTGTGTGAGCGAAGCATTGACATTCGGGAACATACACTGTACCATGTGATGGACATGATCAGTCTTATGGTCACATAGTCCTTGGCAGTAATGCGATCTTGCAGAGCAGCCATGGAGCCATGGAATACCACGATATTGCTGCCCAAATCATCACCGAAGCCAGTCATGTTTTACTCTTGGAACGTAAATTGTGCCAGAATTTGGGAACAGTGTGAAGAAAGACTAACCACCAAATGAATTTCTTCAACAGCTCCATAGTCCAGGTTTTATGCGTGACTTTGGAATTCCAACCCCCCCTAAAATTCCCTGATGATGGAGCTGCCCTCGTTTTGTTTTGGTGCTGACAGCATTCGCGAGTGCAACATTCAGTCCTGCAGTGACTTTTACAGCTGTCGCCGTCTTATTCTCCTCGCAATCCTTTTCAATGACCTTACGTCACCATGACGCAACACACACCTTCGTCCATATTGTGACTTAGCGGATGATGTTTCTCAGCTTTCCTGTACGCGGTATAAATCTTCTACATCTACATAAATACTCCGCAACCCACCTTATGGTGCGTGGCGGAAATGTCCTGTGCCGCTCCTCGTCATTTTCTTTCCTGTACCACTCGCAAATAGAGCTAGGGAAAAACGATTGTCTGTATGACTTCATATGAGCCCTAATTTCTCATATCTTATTTTCGTGGTCCGCTGTGTATGTTGGCGGCAGTACAATCTTCGGCAGTCAGCTTCAGGTGCCGAATACGAAACGATACGGTTGTTCTTGCGACACCAAATGTTTCGGGTACCTTGGTTATGGAAACACCCACCATGCAAGCCTCAACAGTTTGCCTTAGTTCGAACTCCCGTAACTCCGGCATAACGCGCACACAACTACATATAGCACTGTTATGACGACGACTGACGCTTGCAACGTATTTGAGGGAACTGTCAATGTCAAATACAAAAACGCCACTTTCGGGCTTAGCTAACGGTTGTATTTACGTTCAAGCATGCATTTCTCGGTGTGTCTCGATATTTTCCTTCAATCCCTATACAATCAGCATGGCTAGATACTTCAGAAGCGTACAAGATGAGAGTAGAATCGCATTCTGTGCTTAGTGCTTACTTTTGAACAATTAGAATTCTCTTTTAGGAAGATTACTGCGTACAGAATACTATTAAATATGAAAATAGCAACCAAAATTAGGGTATCTTCATTTGTTCACCAAGAAGCACTAGGGTATCAGTACTGCCACACATAACAAGGGTATTCTCCAGCTGCGGAGGGTACTTTCAGATGTATTTTCTGAATTAGAGGCCCGGAAACCCAAAGGTTTATAAATTTAGTTCTTTGACAGCGTACAGAGAGAGAGAGAGAGAGAGAGAGAGAGAGAGAGAGAGAGAGAGAGAGAGAGAGAGAGAGAGTGAGAGTGAGAGTGAGAGTGAGAGTGAGAGTGTGTGTGTGTGTGTGTGTGTGTGTGATCAGCCATGTGTAATATTATTGATTGAATTTATCTACGTTACCAAGCTGACGTAGAAATCTTACTCTTTCCATACAAAGGGGGGAAGCCACTTTTAGAAAATGTGTCTTAATTCAGATGACTATGGAAGAAAATACTGTAATATTCGATTACAGAGCTAGTGGCGTGTTACTCTACACAGTAGTGTCGATTAAATATCTAGACGTAACACTGCAATGCCCAAGAAATGGAACGAGCACGTAGCGTCGGTTGTAGGTGAGTCGAATGGTCGACTTAGGATTATTGGAAAAATTCTACAATAAAAATATGGCATTTCAGTCTTTGATCGATATTTTTTATTTTCAATGACCGGTTACAGGCTAGCTGTTCATCTTCAGATCATAGTTCTGTACTGACAAGTTACGCTGTAACTGCAATATATGATCTGAAGATGGGCAGCCTGAAATCGGTCATTGAAAATAAAAAGTAGCGATCAAAGACTGAAATGACATTTTTATTCAAAGAACGATCGTAGCAATCCCAATAAGACAATCGTGTCTAGTTTTGATAAAATTCTACAAAATTGTAGCTTATCTATGAAGGGAACCGCTTACACAACACCCAGATTACCCATTCTTGAGTACTACTCGAGTGTTTGGGATCTCCACCAAGTTAGATCCAAAATTTGTTATCGGTAGATTCGAGCACCATGCGAGTGTAACGGAAATGCTTAGAAATCCTTGGATGGAAAAAGACGTTATATTCACGAGAACCGGCATTTGGAACAGACTACAGAACGCTCTGCTACCTCCAATGTACATCTCACGTAGCGACCTCGAAGACCAGGTAAGAGAAATCAGGGCTCGTTCCAAACAGTACTCATTATCCTTTTTTCCTTGTTCCATTTTCCAGTTGAACAGGAAAATGAATGACTAGAAGTGGTACAAATTATCCTCCACAATGCACCCTATAGTGGCTTTTCGAGTATGTAGGCAGATCTACAAAATATCTTAATAAAGGCCAACGAGAATAATAAAATATCAATTATAATAGTAAATAGAACTAGCAAAAAGATTGAATGATAAAGCCAGTGGAGCCGTACCAGGATGGAGCAGCGTTAAAATCTCAATCAGTCTATCTTGTTTAGCTTTCCTGTGCTTTCTCTTATTTATTTAAGTTTTAAGGTTTCTAGTTTATTTTTGGTATTCAAGGAATGTGATGTTTTATTTTAATTCTATGTTTTATACTTACTTGTACACTGGACATTTTTCAAACAATACTCTTCAGTAGCCGATTTGATACGCGACAAACGTTCTGAGGGCAAACACTGTGATCTCTGGTTGCCAGTAGCATTGCTGTTGCATTCTGTGAGAAGTAATTGAGTCTGATGTTGGTCGCACTACTGAGCGGACTAGAAATTTCTAACAGAGCGCATAGATACAAATGCAGAGGATATTGGATTTTGGGGATATGATTTGGTAAAGACCGATTTGAGATCTGTGATGATATTCAGGCATTGTTGTTGCTGCATTGCTTACATGTAACTTATGAGGTGTTCATAACAGGGAAAGTTTTAGTGGAATTTTTCTTTATTGGTTTCATTATTCATAAGTCATTAAACGAAGTTATTTGCTCACGTAATTTGCATTGTCAGTTTCAGATACACAACTCCTTTACCATTTCAGTACCTAATCTAGTTACAAAGTAATATATTTTTGCGTAAAAGATTTTTGAAAAGATGACAACTGTTAAGATGTCAGAGGTTTAGTATAGTTTTTGAATGGTAGTCTCTTTTACATCATTCAGTTAAATTAACTCCTCCGTCCTCTCACGAAAATGATGATTTTTAATTGTGTGTCGCCACTCACAATTGCACTTCGCGGAACACAGTGGTTCAAACTAAAGCTTAATGTGCTTGGCATTAGCTGGTTTGCTGTTGTGCTGTATTTTTTTTTTTTTTTTGTTCGTCACTTTCGAACAGTATCGAGTTTTCGTTTCCACACGTAAGCCATGAAAGTTTGTCAGGGCCAGTTCCACATTACACTCGGAACATAGTTAGATCCTTCAGTTAAGCTCTGCATTTCAAAAATATCACTAAGTTCGGTTCGGATAAAGTTCTGTGCAGATATTATTCGGAGCTGCAACGTTAAGGTATCTCTTCACCTGTCTGCCTTGCGCCTAATAGCCGTGCAGACACTCTTATTCTTAACCGTGCAGAGCTACATTTACGTGTGCATCATTTAGTGTTTGGAATTTTGTTTAGTCGCTATGGATTCGTAAAATTAATGGGCATTTTCACAAAAAAAAATTTTCTTTCGAAATTCGATTTGCAATTTGCAATTTTACGTAGCTTTTGTATTCTGTCAGTTTTGTGTGCTAGAATTGCAAGTCATATACTTCTACCTCACGCATTGAAGCATGTTCCCTGCACTACATAGTACAGAGATTCACAGGAGCGATTCTTTGGTTTATTGCCTTGGGTTTTGTAATTAATTTGGTGACTCATTTTATCAGAATTCTGAAGATTACACACCGATTCACACACGAAGCTGCAGACGGGAAACCAGTTCAACTGAACTGCAGACTTATAGTTCATATTATTCAACACGCTATATTAAACGTACAAGCTAAAGCCGGCCGAAGTGGCCGAGCGGTTCTAGGCGCTACAGTCTGGAACCGTGCGACCGCTACGGTCGCAGGTTCGAATCCTGCCTCGGGAATAGATATGTGTGATGTCCTTAGGTTAGTTAGGTTTAAGTAGTTCTAAGTTCTAGGGGACTGATGACCTCAGAAGTGAAGTCCCATAGTGCTCAGAGCCGTTTCAACCATTTGAACAAGCTAAAGGCATGGGTAGTTCCCATTTCCCATTGTCATTCTATCTGTGCTAACACTCGTTGTGCAATGACCTTCACGTCGATGGAATGAAAAGCTGATGTCTGTTCATTTATTCCTTGTGATTTCGTGCGATTTTTCGAGGCGGAAGAGGAGGAGATTAGTGTTTAACGTTCCGTCGACAACGAGATCATTAGAGACGGAGAACAAGTCATATTAGGGAAGGATGGAGAAGGAAGTCAGCCGTGCCCTTTCAGGGACACCATCCCGGTATTTGCTTGAAGCAATTTAGACGAATCACGGAAAACCTAAATCGGGATGGCCGGACGTGGATTTGAACCGTCGCCCTCCAGAATGCGAGTCCAATGAGCTAACCACTCAGCCACTTCGCTCGGTTAATTCCATGTTCAACTTTAATTATTTATACAAGAGGAAGAGCTTCACAGGTTGAGCTATTAATAAAGCTTTCGTCAGCCTATAGCCCTTGCGCAAGAAGTTATTCGGCTTGGGATTGATTGATACCGTGTTGGATGTCCTTCTGACGGATATCGTGCCAAATTCTGTCCAACTGGCGCGTTAGATCGTCGAAATCCCGAGCTGGCTGGAGAACCCTGTCGATAATGTTCCATATGTTCTCAATTGGGGAAAGATTCAGCAACCTTGCTGGTCAAGGTAGGGTTTGGCATGCACGAACACAAGCAATAGAAACTCTCGCCATGTGTTAGCAGGCATTATCTTGTTGAAATGTAAGTCCGCGATGGCTTGTCAAGGAGGGCAATATCAGCACTATAATGCCCGCCCACACAGTGTGAGAGTTTCTAGTGTTTCTCTACTTGGTAGCCAAACTCTATGTTGGCCAGTAGGGTAGCGAACCTCTTCAATGTTGAGAACGTATGGAGCATTACGGGCTGGGCCCTCCAAGCTCGGGATTTTGACGATCAACACGGCAACTGTACAGAATTTGACACAACATCCCGAGGACATCCAGCAACTCTATCGATCAAGACCAAGCCGAAGAACTGGTTCCACAAGGGATATAGGTGGGCAAATGAGTTACTGACTTGCTCAGTATGTGACGTTCTCTCTATTCATCACTCAGTCTATTTCGAATTGTCCCATTCGGATAACTCCTTCATGGCGGGTCGTTCCTTTTTATTCTTTTTTTCTTAGAGTGTATACACTACTGGCCATTGAAATTGCTACACCAAGACGAAATGCAGATGATAAACGGGCATTCATTGGACAAACATATTATACTAGAACTGACATGTGATTACATTTGCACGCAGTTTGGGTGCATAGATCCTGAGAAATCAGTACCCAGAACAACCACCTCTGGCCGTAATAACGGCCTTGATACGCCTGGGCAATGAGTCAAACAGATGCTGTAAACAGAACCTGGATTCATCCGAAAAAAAGACGTTTTGCCATTCGTGTACCCAGGTTCGTCGTTGAGTACACCATCGCAGGCGCCCCTGTCTGTGATGCAGCGTTAAGGGTAAACGCAGCCATGGCCTCCGAGCTGATAGTCCATGCTGCTTCAAACGTCGTCGAATTGTTCGTGCAAATGGTTGTTGCCTTGCAAACGTCCCCATCTGTTGACTCAGGGATCCAGACGTGGCTGCACTATCCGTTACAGCCATGCGGATAAGATGCCTCTCATCTCGACTGCTAGTGATAAGAGGCCGTTGGGATCCAGCACGGCGTTCCGTATTACCCTCCTGAACCAACCGATTCCATATTCTGCTAACAGTCATTGGACCTCGACCAACGCGAGCAGCAATGTCGCGATACGATAAACCGCAATCGCAATAGGCTACAATCCGACCCTTATCAAAGTCGGAAACGTGATGGTACGCATTTCTCCTCCTTACACGAGGCATCACAACAACGTTTCACCAGGCAACGCCGGTCAACTGCTGTTTGTGTATGACAAATCGGTTGGAAACTTTCCTAATGTCAGCACGTTGTAGGTGTTGCCACCGGCGCCAACCTTGTGTGAATGCTCTGAAAAGCTAATCATTTGCATATCACAGATCATCTTACTGTCGGTTAAATTTCGCGTCTGTAGCACGTCATCTTCGTGGCGCAGTAGTGTATTTTGCTCACGAGAACCCGTCATCGAATTTTTAACAACAAAGTGAGACGGGCGATCAGAAAATAAGGGTAAGGGAACTGTTTTTCATGTAGTGTTTGCTTCATTCTTTCCGGCACGCGATAGGGCATCACATAGTATACAGTATGTGATTATTTGCTGCTGGACATGCCGAAGGTAAGTAAAAGGAATTTCTATCCTTGGCAACAAGAGGTTATCGGGGAGTCCTGCTCTTGCTCATCATTTTTCCTTCCACATCAAGAGCAGATGACACGGCGCGTGGCTGCGGATAATCCAGGGCCCGCAGCGAGCCGTCTGCGGCTGACCACCGAATGTCCTCCCTGCAATTGGCGTCCCCTCCTTAAAAGCCTCTGTTCATGGGGGCTCCGAAAGCCTGCGTTCTGCGGGCGTTTAATCTCTGCTTACAATTCGCTGGCGTGCCATCGACAGCGACATCGCAGCTGTCGGCGTACCAGATTAGGTGGGCAGAGAGGAGGAAACTCCTCACCCTGTCCCAGCAGCTGAGAGTAATCAACATACGCAACGATTAATTCACACACATCGTCGAGGTTCTCAGTCACACTTTTTGTACCGAGGAGCACTAGCCACAACAATTACAGGATGAAAGGAAATCTCAGATGACCTACAGAACAGTCTAATGCCCTCTGCAATCATACAAAGAAGAATGTAATGTAATGCAATACTTTTTTTTTTGCCCAATTTCGGTTGAATAAATGCGGAATTTGTTGTGGGACACCGTCGAATATTCCCGCTTCAGTCCCTGTAGTGTCATGAAGTCCCGTAGGTGGCGGCGCTATACGTCTTCGTCTACGTGATTACTCTGCTAGTTACAATGAAGTGCCTGGGAGAGGGTTCAATGAACCACCTTCACGCTGTCTCTCTACCGTTCCACAATGGCGTCTCTAACGAAGGTGAGTTTCAAACAGAGAGCTATGATCGAGTTTCTTCTGGCGAAAAACCAGTCTATCGCAGATATTCGTAGGCGCTTGCCGAATATCTACGTTGACGTGGCAGCAAACAAAAGCACGGCGAATTGGCGGGCGAGGCGTCTGTCACCATCGCAACAAGACTGCGCAAACCTGTCAGATCTCCCGCATGCCGGCTGGCCCCACACAGCAGTGACTCCTGCAATGATGGAACGTGCGGACACACTCATTCAAAATGATCGAAGGATCACAATCGAGCACCTCGCTGCACAACTGGACGTCTCTGCTGGTAATGCCGACACACCCGTTCACCAGTTGTCGTACTCAAACGAGTGTACGCGCTGGGTTCCTCATCACCTAACAGAAGACCGTAATAGAGCAACTAGGCACCATCTGCGCGGAATTGCTTCCACGTTACAAGGCTGACCATGACAATTGTTTGTCGAACCACGTCACAGGAGATGAGTTACGATTCATCACTTCGATTCGTAAACGAAACGGCAATCCATGGAATGGCGCCACAGAGTCTGTCCTCCTAAGAAAAAGTTCAAAGCCGCACCCTCAACAGATAAAGTCATGACGACAATCTTCAGGGACTCTGAAGGGTAGTTCCGCCTGATGTCCTCCCTCCATCATCTCTGAAGCGTACTGTGCTACCCACACGAAACTGAAGAACCGACTTCAGCTGTGTTCGTCACCACAAAGATGCAAACGAACTTCTCCATAACAACGCAAGGCCTCACGGCTCACGTAGAGCAGCTCACGAAACACAGAACTGTCCTCCCTCATCCACCCTGCGGCCTGGATCTCGTACCTTCCGATTTCCACAAATCTGTTCGTACCGCTATGGAAGTATGTGACGTGTTGGAATGCGACTGTTTTGACCTTGAATTGCATCCTTACCTTATGACATGTTCACCAACACTGTACAACTTAATAGAAATACACTCCTGGAAATGGAAAAAAGAACACATTGACACCGGTGTGTCAGACCCACCATACTTGCTCCGGACACTGCGAGAGGGCTGTACAAGCAATGATCACACGCACGGCACAGCGGACACACCAGGAACCGCGGTGTCGGCCGTCGAATGGCGCTAGCTGCGCAGCATTTGTGCACCGCCGCCGTCAGTGTCAGCCAGTTTGCCGTGGCATACGGAGCTCCATCGCAGTCTCTAACACTGGTAGCATGCCGCGACAGCGTGGACGTGAACCGTGCAGTTGACGGACTTTGAGCGAGGGCGTATAGTGGGCATGCGGGAGGCCGGGTGGACGTACCGCCGAATTGCTCAACACGTGGGGCGTGAGGTCTCCACAGTACATTGATGTTGTCGCCAGTGGTCGGCGGAAGGTGCACGTGCCCGTCGACCTGGGACCGGACCGCAGCGACGCACGGATGCACGCCAAGACCGTAGGATACTACGCAGTGCCGTAGGGGACCGCACCGCCACTTCCCAGCAAATTAGGGACACTGTTGCTCCTGGGGTATCGGCGAGGACCATTCGCAACCGTCTCCATGAAGCTGGGCTACGGTCCCGCACACCGTTAGGCCGTCTTCCGCTCACGCCCCAACATCGTCCAGCCCGCCTCCAGTGGTGTCGCGACAGGCGTGAATGGAGGGACGAATGGAGACGTGTTGTCTTCAGCGATGAGAGTCGCTTCTGCCTTGGTGCCAAAGATGGTCGTATGCGTGTTTGGCGCCGTGCAGGTGAGCGCCACAATCAGGACTGCATACGACCGAGGCACACAGGGCCAACACCCGGCATCATGGTGTGGGGAGCGATCTCCTACACTGGCTGTACACCACTGGTGATCGTCGAGGGGACACTGAATAGTGCACGGTACATCCAAACAGTCATCGAACCCATCGTTCTACCATTCCTAGACCGGCAAGGGAACTTGCTGTTCCAACAGGACAATGCACGTCCGCATGTATCCCGTGCCACCCAACGTGCTCTAGAAGGTGTAAGTCAACTACCCTGGCCAGCAAGATCTCCGGATCTGTCCCCCATTGAGCATATTTGGGACTGGATGAAGCGTCGTCTCACGCGGTCTGCACGTCCAGCACGAACGCTGGTCCAACTGAGGCGCCAGGTGGAAATGGCATGGCAAGCCGTTCCACAGGACTACATCCAGCATCTCTACGATCGTCTCCATGGGAGAATAGCAGCCTGCATTGCTGCGAAAGGTGGATATACACTGTACTAGTGCCGACATTGTGCATGCTCTGTTGCCTGTGTCTATGTGGCTGTGGTTCTGTCAGTGTGATCATGTGATGTATCTGACCCCAGGAATGTGTCAATAAAGTTTCCCCTTCCTGGGACAATGAATTCACGGTGTTCTTATTTCAATTTCCAGGAGTGTAGTAGACATGTTCTTGCGCTCCGCCGGAAAATGTATACGAGTCCTGGCACAAACTAAACTGCTAGAGCAAATGTGCATACTTGCCAGGGTGTTGGGTTATTGGTGGTCGCCTTCAAAATAGAACGCCACTGAGTACACACAGGTGTTCATTCAGCCATTCCATTGCGCAATTTACTTCTGTAAGCTGTTTTTCTTGGTGCTACATAGGAAATTCACTGTTTTGGTCTTCTGGCGGAGATCAGTAACACGAATTCACTGAAGTGATCGTCCATTCTCACCAAATTGATCCATTTTCATACAAATATGCAAATTATCACAGGGTGAGAATGTTGTTCGAAATCGGAAAACGATTCGTACTAAAACGCCGTGAGATATAGTTCATTAGTAATGCGAGAAGTCCCGTCCCTTTTTTGTCGAACTTCGTGCTTCTCCTCGTCAGTTGATAGAGAATAATGAGTAGAAATTGTTTCCCTCGTACTGCATGTGAGGTGCAGACAGTTTCACTCTGCTTGACAGCCAAGGTGAGATTCGATGCAAGAGATGCGTTGCTCAAATAGCGGAGTACCGAGGATAGGAACTGGCCAAATAAAAGGTGGATTATTACTGCAGAGGATGTTGCGAACGGAGAATGTGTTCAAAAACGTCATTTTGAACAATTCTTGTCAGTTATAATTTGTTTACTTGCGGATCCTTGTAAGGAACGACATTTGTGCGTATGTGTGTCTGGTCGAAGCTGGGAGAAGTGCGGTGGAAGGGGGCGGTGAGGGAGGGGAGGGGTAGGAGTGAAACAAGCAAAGTAAACAAAAAAACAGAGAAAGGGGGAAAGGAGATGCAGGGACTTACAAAGTGGCTATCAAACATTTCTTTCCTCTATTTTGGCCATACTCAGAGGGTGAACTAAATTGTCAGATATAAACAGAAAGTACAATTGCATGAAATTATTCGCAGGTAAAAATACGCACGACCATCAGCTGTGTGAGGGAATGACGACGATGAAAATTTGTGCCAGAGAGGGTCTCGAACCCAGATTTCCGACTTTACGCGAGAAGCCACCTTAACCGCTTTGGCTATTCGTGCTCAACTCATGGCCAGACACAAACTTCCATATATCGTCGTTCCTGCGTCACAACCTGTCCTGTACACATTGTGAGATTCCCGCACAGGAAGGAGATTTTAATTGCAAACCGCTATCTGGTATCGGCGGATAGCTACGACTTTACAGTGCATGCGTTGTTAAGACAAACGATGAAATGTTGCTTCGGACATACATGCATCGTCCTTCTTAACACCAGAAGCATCGCAATATCGTAAAAGGTACAATGGCTAGAAAGTAATGTTCTATCAATTCCAAAGTTATTGCACATGTCATATTTCCTTGATCGGCTTTGGCTGAGGGAATAACTCCGCAATAGATTCATGAAAGCAATTGTTCAAATGTTCAAATGTGTGTGAAATCTTATGGGACTTAACTGCTAAGGTTATCAGTCCCTAAGCTTACACACTACTTAACCTAAATTATCCTAAGGACAAATACACACACCCATGCCCGAGGGAGGACTCGAACCTCCGCCGGGACCAGCCGCACAGTCCATGACTACAGCGCCTCAGACCGCTCGGCTAATCACGCACGGCATGAAAGCAATTTTTCAACTGAAGGTATGTAACGAAAACACAGAAAATTTTAATCAAAATGGCACGATAAGAATTTCAGTAGTGTTTCTAGTGAATAGGAGTTTACTGTCTGATCCACTGCGTCATCTCGTTCGACAGTTACGAAGATATCTAACACTGGCACTGAGCTTGCAGCAGCTGAGTATTTTGTCTCTGGCTACACGCCATTCCGTGATTCATTCTCTGGTGGTAATACCTTAGTGAAGTCTGATATAACGCAAGTACAGCTTTTGGGCGCTCTGCGGTATCATCAACAACGATCTGTGTTTATTAATCTTGCGGATCGCGAACCTTTCAAGTACTCTCCATTCATACTTACCCATATCAACCTGTGTGGGATTTTAAAATAAATGTGAATCGTTCTTCAGTGTGCATTTTATCTTAACTTTGTTACACTGCACAACACTAAGGAAAGAACATCTGTGGTTTATCTGTGTCACAAAAACGATAAGTAGGATTACAAAAATGGTTCAACTGGCTCTGAGCACTATGGGACTGAACATCTGAGGTCATCAGTCCACTAGAACTTAGAACTACTTAAACCTAACCAACTTAAGGACATCATACACATCCATGCGCTAGGCAGGAATCGAACCTGCGACCGTAGCGGGCGCGGTTCCAGACCGAAGCGCCTAGAACCGCTCGGCCACTCCGGCCGGCCTAGGATTACAATTATCGTGTGTTTAACGTACTGGTGGGTCACGTATGTAAGATGTATATTGTTTTCGCGGGTGAGCTGAAGAGTAACAGTTAAGTCTCGTAATTTCTAGTGCAACGTCAGGCCTCCACGAAGAGTGTTCTTGTCACTCCATTAGAGCCCTCCTCATAACACGAAGCCTGCCTCGTTTCCTCAGCCTTCGGTGTTCCAATGAACAGCCTATTTCACTGCTAAACATGCCCTCTCCTCAATGTGTCCCATACGTTTCGTCGTTCCCTCTTGACCAGTTTCTCTTTTTGTCTCTGCCTAACAGCTACCAAAGACCTGATACTGCTTATTATTCGTACGTTCGATCACTACTTTGTAGCTGGTTTCCAAGCCATGTGTACAAGGAGGTCGAGATTTCTCTCGTCAGTTCTTCAGCCATTTTCCACTAATCACATCCTTACAGGAGTATCTCCGATCAGTTACTCTTAAATATTCGCATCTTGTAACTGTGGCGAATTTTCTGCCGCTTCTTTATTATATTCAATAAAATCTCGGTTTGCAGGCCTCGTCACCATGTGTTAAAACTGTAAGTAGACTGTTTAGGTTTTTACGTTGGTAACGCCACGTAGCGCTCTGTATGAAAATCACTGACTGCGCTGTGTGCGATCTGTGGCTGGTTGGCATTTCTGGAATATTCGCTATTGTAGTGTTGGGCAGCTGGATGTGAACAGCGCGTAGCGTTGGGCAGTTGGAGGTGAGCCGCCAGCAGTGGTGGATGTGGGGAGACAGATGACAGAGTTTTGAGAGCGGACGATCTGGACGTGTGTCCGTCAGAAAAAGGAAATTTGTAAGACTACGTTTTTGCGGCACAGTCTTTGCTTCTGAGCAGTCTCTTACATTCTTAGTTGAAGTGTGATACGTGATGGACGTATTCAGTAGTGCTGTGCTAACTTTTGATCGTATCTGTTAGGTGAAGAAAGATTTATTGAAAAGGGCAGCAAGGATAAATGTGATATTGGTAGGGGGACAAGAAAATTTCGAGTAAGGTTTTATTTTTGAAGAGGAGAACTTTGAGGTAAGACTGCAGCACCGTGCAGCTAGTTTGTCGGAATGATTATTGTCAGCTAGTTAACTGTCTATTTGAAAAGCAGTCAGTGACAGAGTAATAACGAGAATCGGTTTTTGTCACGTTTACGTATATTTTCTGACACACAGCGTTATCGTGAACTACTTAACACAGTATAGTTTCCATAAAGGGTTCTTAGTGTTTGATTACTATTGGCGATGATTATGGCAACTAACATCATTACATGCCAGATTAACCTTATTTGTGTTCATGGTAGACGCGTCCATCCTACAGGTAAGCTAGCGCGTGTCCATTTTGTCAAGCTTTGTGAAACTTCCTGGCAGATTAAAAATGTGTGCCAGACTTGAACTCGGGACCTCTGTCTTCTGCGGGCAGGTGCTCTACCATCTGAGCTACAGCACAACTCACGAGGCCGGCCGGTATGGCCGTGCGGTTAAAGGCGCTCCAGTCTGGAACCGCGTGACCGCTCCGGTCGCAGGTTCGAATCCTGCCTCGGGCATGGATGTGTGTGATGTCCTTAGGTTAGTTAGGTTTAAGTAGTTCTAAGTTCTAGGGACTGATGACCACAGATGTTAAGTCCCATAGTGCTCAGAGCCATTTGAACCATTTGAACAACTCACGACCCATCCTCAAACCTTCAATTCCACCAGTACCTCGTCTCCTACCTTCCACACCCTTTGTCACACGATTTCAAAGTAATTACGGCCATTTACTAAATTTAACTTTTGTTCGTTTGGAGCAGGCGACAGTCTTATGCTGCAATCTGAATTCGAAACAAATTTCGCCATTAAAAATTACGGCTACCTACAGTGAACTTCAATTTACTATCGTTTTTTACATTTTGGTAGTTGTACGCAGTAACAAACACTCGTGCGACAGCAATCAGTTCGTAACTATCTGTATTCTAGTGGTAAGCGTAGATCTTTGGATTCGATACCTTGTTTCCACAAACAATGGAACATTAGGTACATGTTCCCAGAATGAGATTTTCACTCTGCAGCGGAGTGTGCGCTGATATTGAACTTCCTGGCAGATTAAAACTGTGTGCCCGACCGAGACTCGAACTCGGGACCTTTGCCTTTCGCGGGCAAGTGCTCTACCATATGAGCTACCGAAGCACGACTCACGCCCGGTACTCACAGCTTTACTTCTGCCAGTACCTCGTCTCCTACCAGAAGTAAAGCTGTGGGTACCGGGCGTGAGTCGTGCTTCGGTAGCTCAGTTGGTAGAGCACTTGCCCGCGAAAGGCAAAGGTCCCAAGTTCGAGTCTCTGTCTGGCACACAGCTTTAATCTGCCAGGAAGTTTCATTAGGTACATGTGTCACAATAAAATCTTACGTACAATGTAGAGTATAAATACGTTATAACTGTCTCGAGGTTAGCGTCATAACGGCAGTGCAAGGAGTCGACATCGAAAGGCCGTCTGTCACGAAACTAAGACAATATTCCTTTGCTGCGTAAACGTAAACTCAGTCGACAGACACTGGTGGACTCATTGGAACCGACCGGCTGCCGTGTCATCCTCTGCCTATGGCGTCATCGGTTGTGGTATGGGGGAGGGGGTGAGGAGGGGTGAGGGGGGGTGAGGGGTGAGAGGAGAGAGTAGGGATGGGAGGGTTCAGCACATCGCTGTCCAGGCCGTCGTCATTCTTCGTGCCCTGGAGCTGCTGTTACCCCTTGGTACGAGTGAGGGCCTCACCAGGGATCGAAGCTGGCCCGCCAGAAAGCGACAGGAGTGTCGCGACTGCGCAACCTCGGTCGGTCGCTGACTCTGGAGACTGGAAGCGGTGCCGCTCGCGGAACAAGGCCAGCGGTTGGTTGCACGGCCGTAGCGGCCTATGTGAAGGCGCGGGTTTATTCGCGGGCGGTGACGCGGAAAGGTTTCCGAAATCGCCACATCAGAAGCATGCGCTCTGGAGCCGGGACGCCGTAAACGGGCCGAGAGCTGTTACTTTTAAAGCCCTGCGGAATGCTGGTCAGCAACAAGAATTTCAATGACATACACGTATCTGTAAGCACATTCTGCAGCAATGTCGTTAAGTCTAAGTCTTTATTACTGCGGCAGCTGAGAAAAGAAACTCACTCACGTCATTAAGGGAGCTCGAGCGCCCAGTAAATATCTACATCCACCCCGTCAAAAGTATAGGCTCTAAGTGGAAGTTAGCTATTCTCTTGCAGTTCTTTTTTCTCATTTACGGATGTCAGAGATATATATAGTAACAAAGTAAATGTTTCATTGTTTCGTATACAGCCACCATGTAAATTGCATTACACCAGCACGGGAGACACACTTAATGTTAATATTCCTAGTGTCGGGAACGGGGTAGTACCCGAAAGATAGACATTTTCTAATTAATTTCCACGACTTGTAAAGAGGAAAACTTTTACTCATTGTCTTCATCTGTGGAAACTTTTGCAGACTAATGTTTGTGACGGCATAGGACCTCTTCCGTAGCATTACTGAAACGAGACTGACGTACAATGTCATATTCACTATACACTGAGGCGATAAAAGTCATCCGATAGCAACATGCACGTATACAGATGGCGGTAGTTTCCCATACAGAAGGTATAAAAGGGCAGTGCATTGGCCGATCTATCAATTGTACTCAGGTGATTCATGCGAAAAGTTTCCGACATGATTATGGCCGTACGACCGGGATAAGTGGACTTTTAAAGCGAAATTTTAGTTGAAGCTACATCTACATCTACATGATTACTCTGCAATTCACATTTAAGTGCTTGGCAAGGGTTCATCGAACCACAATCATACTATCTCTCTACCATTCCACTCCCGAACAGCGCGCGGGAAAAACGAAGATCTAAACCTTTCTGTTCGAGCTCTGATTTCTCTTATTTTATTTTGATGATCATTCCTACCTATGTAGGCTCGGCTCAACAAAATATTTTCGCATTCGGAAGAGAAAGTTGGTGACTGAAATTTCATAAATAGATCTCGCCTCGACGAAAAACGTCTTTGCTTTAATGACTTCCATCCCAAGTCGTGTATCATATCTGCCACTCTTTCTCCCCTATTACGTGATAATACAAAACGAGCTGCCCTTTTTTGCACCCTTTCGATGTCCTCCGTCAATCTCACCTGGTAAGGATCCCATTCCGCGCAGCAATATTCTAACAGAGGACGAACGAGTGTAGTGTAAGCTGTCTTTTTAGTGGACTTGTTGCATCTTCTACGTGTCCTGCCAATGAAACGCAATCTTTGGCTCGCCTTCCCCACAAAATTATCTATGTGGTCTTTCCAACTGAAGTTGTTCGTAATTTTAACACCCAGGTACTTAGTTGAATTGACAGCCTTGAGAATTGTACTATTTATCGAGTAATCGAATTCCAACGGATTTCTTTTGGAACTCATGTGGATCACCTCACACTTTTCGTTATTTAGCGTCAATTGCCACCTGCCACACCAAGCAATCTTTTCTAAATCGCTTTACAACTGATACTGGTCTTCGGATGACCTTACTAGGCGGTAAATTACAGTATCATCTGCGAACAACCTAAGAGAACTGCTCAGATTGTCACCCAGGTCATTTATATAGATCAGGAACAGCAGAGGTCCCAGGACGCTTCCCTGGGGAACACCTGATATCACTTCAATTTTACTCGGTGATTTGCCGTCTATTACTACGAACTGCGACCTTCCTGACAGAAAATCACGAATCCAGTCGCACAACTGAGACGATACCCCATAGACCCGCAGCTTGATTAGAAGTCGCTTGTGAGGAACGGTGTCACAAGCTTTCCGGAAATCTAGAAATACGGAATCAACTTGAGATCCCCTGTCGATAGCGGCCATTACTTCGTGCGAATAAAGAGCTAGCTGCGTTGCACAAGAACGATGTTTCCTGAAACCATGCTGATTACGTGTCAATAGATCGTTCCCTTCGAGGTGATTCATAATGTTTGAATACAGTATATGATCCAAAACCCTACTGCAAACCGACATCAATGATATAGGTCTGTAGTTCGATGGATTACTCCTACTACCCTTTTTAAACAGTGATGCGACCTGCGCAATTTTCCAATCTGTTGGTACAGATCTATCGGTGAGCGAGCGGTTGTATATGATTGCTAAGTAGGGAGCTATTGTATCAGCGTAATGTGAAAGGAACCTAATCGGTATACAATCTGGACCTGAAGACTTGCCCGCATCAAGCGATTTGAGTTGCTTCGCAACCCCTAAGGTATCTACTTCTAAGAAACTCATGCTAGCAGCTGTTCGTGTATCAAATTCTGGAATATTCCATTCGTCTTCCCTGGTGAAGGAATTTCGGAAAACTGCGTTCAATAACTCCGCTTTAGTGGCACAGTCGTCGGTAACAGTGCCATGGGCACTGCGCAGCGAAGGTATTGTCTGCGTCTTACCGCTTGTGTACTTTACATACGACCAGAATTTCTTCGGATTTTCTACAAAATTTCGAGACAATGTTTCGTTGTGGAACCTATTAAAGGCATCTCGCATTGAAGTCCGTGACAAGTTTCGCGCGTCTGTGAATTTTAGCCAATCTTCGGGATTTAGCGTTCTTCTGAACTTCGTATGCTTTTTCCGTTGCTCATGCATAGGCAATTTCATTTCGTAACTCGTTAGGGAAAACAATATTCCGACGTCCAAGGCGCCGAGAATATCAGATTTCGGGCATTACCTCTCACCATGAACAGAGCAGTGCGCGACGGCCTTCACTTTTCGATCAAGAGCAACGGCGTTTGTGTAGAGTTGTCAGCTGTTCAAATGGTTCAAATGGCTCTGAGCACTATGGGACTCAACTGCTGTGGTCATCAGTTCCCTAGAACTTAGAACTAGTTAAACCTAACTAACCTAAGGACATCACACACATCCATGCCCGAGGCAGGATTCGAACCTGCGACCGTAGCAGCAGCGCGGTTCCAGACTGAAGTGCCTAGAACCGCTCGGTCACATCGGTCGGCAACCGGAGAAATAAATGTCAGATGTACGACGAGCGTGTCCGTTATGATAGTGCCTCGAAATGTGGCTTTCATGGGCTGTAGCATCAGATGACCGACGCGATTCCCTTTGCTAACAGCACGACATCGCCTGCAGTGCCTCTCCTGGGCTCGTGACTATATCGGTTGGACACTAGACGAGCTGATGGTAGGGTTGGAGGGTGGCGCGTCTGCCACCTAAGCTGTCAACAAGGCACTGTGCTAGCTGGTGGTGCCCTCATACTGGTGTGGGCTGAATGAGATTTTCACTCTGCAGCGGAGTGTGCGCTGATATGAAACTTCCTGGCAGATTAAAACTGTGTGCCTGAAGAAGACTCGAACTAGGGAACTTTGGTGTGGGCTGAGTTTACATGGAATGGACTGGGTCCTCTAATCCAAATGAACCTATCCTGGACTGGAAATGGCTACTTTCGGCTACTTGAAGAAAATTTTTACACCATTTATGCACTTCATTTTCCCAGACAACGATGGAATTCTTATGGATGACAATGCACCATGTCACCGGCCGATAGTTGTTTCCATTCTGGACAGTTCGAGCGAATAATTTAGCCACCCACATCGCCTGACAGAGGCGTGCACAAAATTCTGCACCGGCAACATTTTCGCAATTTTGAATGTCTATACAGGCGGCATGGCTCAATACCTCTGCTGAGGACTTCCAACTACTTGTGAAGTCTATGGCGCATCGAGCTGGTGCACTACGTCCGGCAAAAGAAGGTCCGACGCAGCATTTGGAGATACCCCATGACTTTTGTCACATCACTTGTTTGCCGACATAGCATGGAACGCATGATGGGTTTTGTGTCTCAGGAGAAGATATTAAAATCTAATTATATTCAAAGAGCTGCGGAATATTCGCAGATCAAACCAGCAAAACTTGTTCTTGCTATTTGTTACTGACTTTCTCCAGTGTCTGCTCGTTCTGTTATTGAACTACTTGTTCTGTTATTGAATTATTTGTTTAATCGACATTTGAAATCCAAACAATCCCGAAATCATTCGCGCTACCCTTCTTTACAAACGCTTGATGTTCCTGTCTAGAGCCATCTGACGGAAGTAAATTCTCATCCACCGTAGAAATTGCAGAACAAAGGTACTGCACTGTAGCAGTACAGCGTGACGTTTGCCACTGGCCCTAATAATGGTTTCCTTGTCGTGATAAAGAATTACGACTCAGTAAGTTCTTTTGGGTGTATTACGGAAGGCATTGGACTCATCTTCCGAAAAAAGGGCTGCAAATCCCCCTCTGGCCATCGAAATCTATAGACTGTCCCTAAAATCGCTACAGGCAGTCGCCAGTTCGGAATTCCTATTCCGAATCTTCATAACGCCAGTGACCTGTCTTTAATGGCCACTACCCTGATGAGTCGCGGAAATTTTACTACTACTTTTCTCCAACATGTCAGTTCTAATCCTCATTCAGATTGAAACTTCCTAGCAGATTAAAACTGTCCGCCCGACCGAGACTCGAACTCGGCACCTTTGCTTTTCGCGGGCAAGTGCTCTACCATGTGAGCTACCGAAGCACGACTAACGCCCGGTACTCACAGCTTCACTTCTGCCAGTATCTCGTCTCCTACCTTCCAAACTTTACAGAAGCTCTTCTGCGAACTTTGCAGAACTAGTTCTGTGAAGTTTGGAAGGTAGGAGACGAGATATTGGCAGAACTGAAGCTGTGAGTACCGGGCGTTAGTCGTGCTTCGGTAGCTCAGATGGTAGAGCACTTGCCCGCGAAAGGCAAAGGTCCCGAGTTCGAGTCTCGTTCGGGCACACAGTTTTAATCTGGTAGGAAGTTTCATATCAGCGCACACTCCGCTGCAGAGTGAGAATCTCATTCCTCATTCAGGTTATTGACCGCTGCAGGACACAAATGAACGGATCGTGAGTGACAAGTATCCACTAGGTCGTGAAGAAGTCTTTGGTATTCGAGCAACGTTATTTGCGGATGTTATATTTCAACAGGACAACTGACTTCACAGATCCAGAATTCAACTTTCACTCTGCAGCAGGCGGTTGTCTGTTGTGAAATGTTCATCCCACAGACAGCAGCTAGTATGTGGCTCAAGTCATTTGTCCGTGCCATCTTTACTTGGGAGAGAGCTGGTTCAACAAGGGGTGTAAAAGAGCTTCCGTGAAGTCTGTAACGCAGGGCAGTTGTATTGGCTGAAGTAAAGCTGTGAGGATGCCTCATGAGTGGTGCACATCGTGTTAACCTCGTTTTGTCTGCGAAGTAGCAAACTTTTATGAGCCAGGCCGATACAACAACTTCTCTTTTGAATGATATTCATTCTTCACAATACAGTTTCATTGGTTTAATATGCAGCTAATATAACTTGCGAAGGATGATTTGAATTATAGGCTTAATTCGAAGACCAGACGAGTAACAGCCGAGGAGCAGACATTTTGTCTTTCGATTGTGCACGGAGTGGCAAAATCGATTATTTTCTAAAAGATCCCTTTTTCCACATGCGACTGTAAATATGATCATTGTTCACAACTGAAATGTCCACTGCATAGTCATATTCAAATGGCTATGGTAACAACAAACAGATGACACACATATCGAAGAGAATACATACATAAGTAACGCATAGCAATTTAAACAGTAACAGCTGGGCCGTAAAGCACTCAGACCTTTTGTTTTCTCTCTTTTTCATTTACCAAGCGTATTGGAAATCTGTACAGCTTTCTTCTTTTCAGACAAATGCCGCACGAGCTCTTAGCAGGGTGGACGGGGTGGAGATGGGAAAATTCCAGTTTCGAATCTTTTCATGCAATCAAGCCTTGGCCCACACCGGACGACTGAAGCTATTTTTAATGTGTTTCTGGAACGAAACCTTTCAGATACAAATATGAACGCGCGTGCGCGCGCGCGCGCTTGTGTGTGTGTGTGTGTGTGTATGTGTGTGTGTGTGTGTGTTTGTAACAAGTGAAATCTGTCACTTGCTCGACATGCATCAGTTTCAAACCTGTGTAAGAGTAAACAGGTAAAGCACCTCAAAGGAGAACAACACATCATTTGTACGTCAATGAATGAAGCAATAACATACAAGTTGACAGAAACGCAGGGGGACACACGCACTTTGTGTTATCCCGGTGTCGTCGAGCAATAACTAACGCAACAGGTAAGATGAGATGATCCGACGACAGTAGCGCAGATTTCAGATGCACTAATTGTAGACGCAGTTTCCCAAATCTGAGTAGATCGTAAGTTCTGCTATACATGCAAGGTGTTAAAAAAATGATGATGTTGTTGTGTTCAGTCCCAATATTGGTTTGATGCAGCTCTGAATGCTACTCTATCCTGTGCACACTTCTTCCTCTCCGAGTAACTACTGCAACCTACATCCTTCTGAATCTGCTTGCTGTATTAATCTCTTGGTCTCCCTCTATTGTTTTTGCTCTCAACACTTCCCTTCCGAACTATACTAGTGATCCCTTGATGTCTCGGAATATTTCCCACCAACCGATCCCTTCCTCTAGTTAGGTTATGCCACAAATTTCTTTGCTTCCCAATTTTCTTCAATACTTTCTTCATTAGTTACGGGACTTACCCATCTAGTCTTCAACATTCTCCTGTAGCAGCACATTTCGAAAGCTTGTATTTTATTCTTGTCTAAACTATTTATCGTCCATGTTTCACGTCTACACAGCTGCACTCCATACAAATACTTTCAGAAAAGACTTCCTGACACTTTAATCTATACTCGATGTTAAGTAATTTCCGTTCTTCGATAAATGCTTTTCTTGCCATTGCCAACATACACGTTATAAGCTCTCTACTTCTGCCATTATCAGTTACTTTGCTGTCTCAACAGCAACACTCATTTACTATTTTAAGTGTCTCATTTTCTAATTAATTCCCTCAGCATCACCTGATTTAATTTGACTGCGTTCCGTTATCACTGTTTTGCATTTGTTGATGTTCATCTTACAGCTTCCTTTCAAGACACTGTCCATTCAATTCAACTGCTCTTCCAAGTCCTCCTGTGACAGAATTACAACGTAGTAGACAAACCTCAAGGTTTTTATTTCTCTTCCCTAGACGTTAATCCCTTCTCCAAATTTTTCTTGGGTTGCCTTTAATACTTGCTCAATGTGCAGTCTGAATACCGTCGACGAGAGGCTACAACCACGTCCCACTATCTTCTTAACCATTATTTTCCTTTCATACCCCTCGACTCTTATTACAGCCGTCTGGTTTCTGTGCAAGATGTAATTAGCCGTTCGCTCCCAGTACTTTACCCCTGCTATCCTCAGAACTGAAACGGAGTATTCCGCTCAACATTGTCAAAAGCTTTCTCTAAGATTAGAAATGCTATAAACGTAAATTTGCCTTTCCTTGACCTATCTTCTATGAGACGACGTATGGTCAGTATTGTTCGCATATTCCTACATTTCTCCCGAATCCAAACTGATTTTCCCCAACGTCGGCTTCTACCAGTTTTATTTCATTCTTCTGTAAAGAATTTAATCCCTTAGTAATAGGTGGTTTTTTTACATAGGTGTTTAATGTCCCTTCTGATTAGGGAAAGTTGAAAGCTATTTTCAAATACTCATTTGAATTTATCATGGAATAGATTAAATTTTATATTGGCATTTGGTTCTTTATAAATTTCATCCCAGGTTGTTTCTTGTGAACTACTCTTGAAAACATTTTCCCTGTAGTCATTAATGATTCGAACTGACTTTCACTGAGGTGCATGCATTATGTCATTTATCCTAACTGTGCATCACGATCGGAGAGAGCATTTGTTTCTGGGTAAACTGCTGTTTTCTTGCTTTGTTCCTCATCAAAGGAAACGTTATAAATTAGGTACCTACTGCCTTTATCCACCCGTGTAGGAATGTTTTAACTACTGATAGCAAATTGTAGAATCCAAATAATGTTTCCAGATCGTTTTTCCCATCCGAAACCTATAGAAAATCTACATTAAGGTCACCACAGACTTATTAACTACTTGCTGATGTCTGACAGACAGCACAGTAAGGAACGCAGGTTCCTCATAAATAATTCAAAATTTCCCAGTGGAGATCTGCATACTGTTACAATTAAAAGTGAACTGTTTTTCAGCATTAATTCACAAGCACACACTTTTAAGTGCTGATCACTACAAAATCTACTAGTTAATTCGTGTTAGTATTTGCGACCACGACTTATTAAACGAGTAGTTCGGTAACATTCACACCTGTCAGCATCTACTTTCTTTGGAATTGGAATCTTTATATTCTTTTTGAAATTTGAGGGTATATCAGACATCTTACTCACGAGATGGAACAGTTTTGTCACAGCTGGCTCTCCCAAGGCTATCAGTAGTTCTAACAGAATGTCGTCTACTCTGGTGCCTTTTTTCGACCTAAGTCTTCCAGTGGTTTATCAAATTCTTCTCGTAGTGTCATATTTTCCATCTCATCTTCATCTACGTCCTCTTACATTTCTGTAACACTGCCCTGAAGTACATCTCCCTTGTACAGACCCTCTATGTTGGCCTTCCACCTTCTACCTATCCCTTCTTTGCTTAGAACTGGTTTTCCGTCTGAGCTCTTGGGATTCATACTTCTCTTTTCGCCAAAGGCCTCTTTAATCTTCCTGCAGGCGGTATCTATTTTTCTCCTAGTGATATATGCTTCTAAGTCCTTACATTTGTCCTCTAGCCACTCCTGTCAATATCCATTTTTAGATGTTTGTACTCCCTTTCGCCTGCTTCATTTGTTTTCTCCTTTCATCAACTAAATTCAGCATTTCTTTTGTTACCCACTGATTTCTACTAGCCCCCATCATCCATCATTTTACATATTTGATCTCCTGTTGCATTCATTCAGTATTTCGTCTCTCAAAGCTACCAATTCTTCTTCTACAGTATTCCTTTTCCCTGTTCTAGTGAACCGTTGTGTAATGCCCCCTCTGAAACTATCAACACCCTCTGCTTTTTTCAGTTTATACAGGTCCCATCTTATTAATTTCCTGCCTTTTCGCAATTTCCACAGTTTTAGTCTACAGTACATAATCAATAAATTGTTGTCTGAGTCCATATCTGACCCTGGTAATGACTTACAATTTAAAACTGGGTCCCACATCCGTCTTGCCATTATATAATCAGTCTTAAACCTTCCAATGTCTGCAGGTCTCTTTCACGTATGCAGTCTTCTTTCATGATTCTTAAACGAAGTGTTAGCTATGATTAAGTTATGCCCTGTGCAAAATTCTGCCTTACTCTTTCATTCCTTTCCCCCAATCTATATTCACATACTACTTCTCCTTCTCTTCCTTTTCCTACTATCGAATTCCAGCCCCCCATGATTATTATATTTTCGTGTCCCTTCACTATATAAACAATTTCTTTTATCTCAACATGCACTTCTCCCACCACTTCATCATCTGCGGAGGTAGTTGGCATATAAACTTGTACTATCGTGGTGGGTGCGGGCTTCGTGTCCGATTTGGCTACGATAGTGCGGTCACTACACTGTTCATAGTAGCTTATCCGCATTCCATTTCTTATTCATTATTAAAGCCACACCTACATTACCCTATTTGATTTTGTATTTATAACCACGTACTCATCTGACTAGAAGTCCTATTCCTTCTGCCACCGAACTTCACTAATTTGCACTGTATTTAAGATTGACCCATCCATTTCCCTTTTTAAATTTTCTAACCTACCTGTTGTAACGTTCCTTGGCAAACTCACGATATTAATGAACAAGAGTTTATTTGTACCGTATACGCCGCTCTGAGCAAGTTGTATATACCGTAATTATTGAACAAAAAACATTACTGAATTTAGTGTAAAAGACATTTGTTATTATCGTAATATTTTTTGTAGTAATATTCTCTCTGTATTTAGGATAGTAATTTTTCTATATTTATTATGTGATTGTGAAATGTGTCAGTATCTGCGATAACAGAGATGCGAAATTTAGCCAGAGGAGAATAATATTGTCAAATTACAAAGAAATGTTAATAGTCAGCAGTAGTATAAAAGAACCATGTACAGTGTATTCTTTGGTCTTCTCTGTGTAGAGCTGAATGCGAGAGGAAGCTGTGTCGAAGCGATTTATGAATAGGTAGACTTCTTTTGTCTATGTCTAGATTTAGCCGCCATTAGAGCAGAAGTTACAAATTAATGTGAGTTGAATTATTGTTTGATCTAAATATATCAGAATTTATCAAAAGTGTGTATTATTAATGTAAATTAGCTTGCCCATGTCAGCTATAAAATTTCTTTAAAGAATTTTCAGCATTTTTAGCGGTGTTGCTGGGCTGTGCCGCGACCGATCGATTTGCAGCGGCGGCACATTTAAAAAATTGTTCCGCTAAAGGAAAATCAACCAAACCCGTAAATCGGGAACAGATAGATAAAAATTAACAGTGAATTAAAAAATTGTTCTTCTTTTACAGTGATCGTGAGACTGATGAATTTTAAACTAATTATACGTTTGTGCATTCGTAGGCGGATAGTTAATGTTAGTTAACATTGAAATTTAACAATTTTGGTTCTTTCAAATAACTTAAATGTATAGCGAAGTAGGTTTGATCAGTGATAATTAAATGTCGGCTTGGCAATAATTAACCATTTTCTGCTAATAGAGAGAATCTTGTGTTCCATAGTTAACGCCGGGATAGAATTCAGTAAATATTTAACAAAAAATCCACTGCATTTAGAAAATGTGTGCCAAGGCCGAATGATGTAAAGGATTTAATTCTCAACTAAATATTCTTAATCAGTCAATATGAGTTCACGTAATTTTTAAATGTACGTAATTCTTTTGAAAGTGAATTTTTTTATTACCACACGTAAATAAGAGAGAGGTTCTACAACAAAGTTCGTACTTGCAGAAGAAAGTTAAAGAAAGGCAAATTAAGTGACTAAAAGCAATAATAATTATTATACTATCTTTAACGAAAATAAAAGCAATTTCGTTAAACTGTCCAATTAAGGAGTCTGTTATTCCACGCTCCGATCCCTAGAACGACAGTTTCGTTTCTCCTGATAATGAAATCTTCCTGAGTAGTAGTCGCCCGGAGATCTGAATTGGCCCATTTTATCTCCGGAATATTTTTCCAAGAGAATGCCATCATCATTTAACCATACAGCAGAACTGCATACCCTCAGGAAAAATTACGGCTGTAGTTTCCCCCTTGCTTTCAGTCGTTCACAGCACCAGCAAAGCAAGGCCGTTGTAGTTGATGTTACAAGGCCAGATTAGTCAGTCATCCAGACTGTTGCCCCTGCAACTACTGAAAAGGTTGCTGCTCATCTTCCGGAACCACACGTTTGTCTGGCTATGTGTATCGCTGAGGCACGCAAGCTCTAAACCAACGCGGCAAGATCTATGGTTCATGGGGGGTGGGGGGTGGGGGGTGGGTGGGGGGGAGGAGGGGAGGGGAGGGAAGTTACGTATACAAAATTTTAGTATATTTACAGGAGATAAAAAGAAACGCTTCTCTATGTGAGATTTGTCACAAAAACAGCGTTTCCCCCTGTGAATCCATGACGATATTGAAACTAGTGATGTCTAGAGATGGCGTTCAAACTTCCGTTGAATGAATATTGTTTACGAAACATTGTTTAAAACGTCGTCCATTTACATTAATGCAAAATTGGCATCTGCTTGCTAATGACTAACACGCTCAAAACAGTCTGATGATTTTTGTGTCACACAGCAAATGTGGCTTTTTATCGCCTCTGAACACACTAAAATTTGTGTACGTGGTCTGCTTACACCATTTATGTAGTTTCCTGTATTGTTTTTAAGTTTTATAAAGTTGTTTATATGCAGCGAGACCATGAATTCAATTCAGATGAAATCAATTGAAATTTGGGTACCTACTTAAAAATATTTAATTATTCCGTTATCTTGCACTCACCGGAAACTTTGAACAGTTTATTTGTAATGACATTTTTGTTTCTGTACCATAATGCACTGGTCTGAAGCACACTTCATTTTCATGTTGATCAGTACTAGTGACATACGGAACAAATTTCACGTTATTTTGGATGCTACCTAAGCGACGGAATTGTTCCTGGCAGTTAATTTATTTACGTACCGCACTGAAGCTTCGATGATGTGTGTTGTCCCAGATGGATGGTTGTATACCGGTAAGAGACCTCCCACGGAGTTTCTGATGAATCATTCCGAGCTTCAGCTCACATGTGACTCATATAAATCACGTGAAATAATAACCCAGGGACGTGACGTTGAGAGATGAGCGGTGCATTAAGTGCCTCCAAGGAGGATTTCTAATCCAACGTTTCTGTAGAGGCTGTAAGGAGGAGAGATTGTACATAATCGCATGTGGCAGCAAATCTTCAAGCAAAGTCGCGCTTGAGAAACATGCTTACCAATTCCTAGAGGATGAGAAACTATCACTCTACCTTCAAAAACACTGTGTCCGCTCTTAAGGCGTTATAGTTTCATCCAACGGCTTTCAGTACACTTTTATGGTTGACTGGCTCATTGAGTGACATATACTTCTCATACAAGATATCTGTCTTGCGCCTCCACCTGTCGCACTCAAGCAGACGTTTAAATTGAGACAGATGTTTTGACGATTTTATGCTCTTTTAGCCATTTATTCTGTAGGTATGTTTCGGATATGACGTTTCAATTTATTACTCCTGTACTACAGACACCGTTTGCAGCACAGTTTGCAGGCAGTATCCGCATATACGAGGGCAGTTCAATAAGTAATGCAACACTTTTTTTTCTCGGCCAATTTTGGTTGAAAAAACCGGAAATTTCTTGTGGAATATTTTCAAACATTCCCGCTTCGTCTTGTATAGTTTCATTGACTTCCGACAGGTGGCAGCGCTGTACGGAGCTGTTAAAATGGCGTCTGTAACGGATGTGCGTTGCAAACAACGGGCAGTGATCGAGTTTCTTTTGGCGGAAAACCAGGGCATCTCAGATATTCATAGGCGCTTGCAGAATGTCTACGGTGATCTGGCAGTGGACAAAAGCACGGTGAGTCGTTGGGCCAAGCGTGTGTCATCATCGCCGCAAGGTCAAGCAAGACTGTCTGATCTCCCGCGTGCGGGCCGGCCGTGCATAGCTGTGACTCCTGCAATGGCGGAGCGGAGCGTGCGAACGCACTCGTTCGAGATGATCGACGGATCACCATCAAACAACTCAGTGCTCAACTTGACATCTCTGTTGGTAGTGCTGTCACAATTGTTCACCAGTTGGGATATTCAAAGGTTTGTTCCCGCTGGGTCCTTCGTTGTCTAACCGAACACCATAAAGAGCAAAGGAGAACCATCTGTGCGGAATTGCTTGCTCGTCATGTGGCTGAGGGTGACAATTTCTTGTCAAAGATTGTTACAGGCGATGAAACATGGGTTCATCACTTCGAACCTGAAACAAAACGGCAATCAATGGAGTGGCGCCACACCCACTCCCCTACCAAGAAAAAGTTTAAAGCCATACCCTCAGCCGGTAAAGTCATGGTTACAGTCTTCTGGGACGCTGAAGGGGTTATTCCGTTCGATGTCCTTCCCCATGGTCAAACGATCAACTCTGAAGTGTATTGTGCTACTCTTCAGAAATTGAAGAAACGACTTCAGCGTGTTCGTAGGCACAAAAATCTGAACGAACTTCTCCTTCTTCATGACAACGCAAGACCTCACACAAGTCTTCGCACCCGAGAGGAGCTCACAAAACTTCAGTGGACTGTTCTTCCTCATGCACCCTACAGCCCCGATCTTGCACCGTCGGATTTCCATATGTTTGGCCCAACGAAGGACGCAATCCGTGGGAGGCACTACGCGTATGATGAAGAAGTTACTGATGCAGTACGACGTTGGCTCCGACATCGACCAGTGGAATGGTACCGTGCAGGCATACAGGCCCTCATTTCAAGGTGGCGTAAGGCCGTAGCATTGAATGGAGATTACGTTGAAAAATAGTGTTGTGTAGCTAAAAGATTGGGGAATAACCTGGTGTATTTCAATGCAGAATAAAACAACCCCTGTTTCAGAAAAAAAATGTGTTGCATTACTTATTGAACTGCCCTCGTACCACTGAATGTACCTGCAAAATTATATCGTTTCACGCCAGATATTTCAGGAGCTATGTCATAAAGACTGAGATGCGTAAAAAAACTAGCTTTCGCTTAAAATTAAGCTCAGATTACCCGGACTGTATTCATGCAGCTTTATGTGAACGACACACTTAGCTACTACAAACAAACTAAGAGTAATTTCGAACCTTTTACAAATTTTTTCTCGCTAACATGATTAGCGTCAAATGTTTAACAGATTAATTCATTTGTTAAGTAATCAGACACATGGGAGTTTGATTCTTCGAAGTATCGGGGATTTACTGATTTCATACTAATGAGCAACATTTTGATGAACACATCCCTATTCGCTCATAGTTACTAACCGTACCTGAGAGAGTAGATACCTATGGTTGTGAACTTACTGATCTCAACTATCTTGCCAGACTCGGCGGTAGCGCACTTCCACATAGCCGAAGTTTGTAGTAAGGTAGTTTTCCAAACATTCTTTATTTAAGTTGGTAGAAATCTAGGCTTTAATATTGTCGCAGAAGAAGCTGAGTAGTGCCGTGGTGTGGTGGTTATGATATTAAACTGTTGAATGGAAGGCCGTGTTTTCTAAACTCACCTGTACTATACCATTTTAATTTCTATATTCGGTTCGAGTGCATTCTAGAACTATCCACAAATGTCAAAAATCATTGTACTGGAATGTTCTGTAGCTGTATATATACTGTATGTGTTCTGGCAAGAGGCAGTTCGCTCCACGCTCTTGTATGTGCGAGTGCTGAATAAACCTTCGTTAAGTTAGCGTTCGTCATTTATCTACTTACACCTTCTTCTACGTGACAATATGACAATCTTGCGTGACGTGGCCTGTTTATTTACATATCAATGACCACAAAAATTACGATTTTTATATGGTATTCATTCGTATTGTGAATAACTTCTGGCTCACAATGGTATCATCAGACAATAACTGACTATCGTCTAAGGCGCTGCAGTCATGGACTGTGCGACTCGTCCCGGCGAAGGTTCGAGTCCTCCCTCGGGCGTGTGTGTGTGTGTGTGTGTGTGTGTGTGTGTGTGTGTGTGTGTGTGTGTGTGTGTGTGTGTGTGTGTGTGTGTCCTTAGGATAATTTAGGTTAAGTAGTGTGTAAGCTTAGGGACTGATGACCCTAGCAGTTAAGTCCCATAATATTTCACAGACATTTGAACATTTTTGAACTATCGTCATCAATATGTCATTAAGCGCATGAAAAGTTTTGCAAGGTTTTACCGTTAAGTATCTAGAAATATCAATTCAGAGTGACTAAGTGGAATGACCACGTAAAGGAAGAAGTAGGAAACTCAGGTGCCAGACAGATTCACAGGAATAATTTTCAAGGAAACGTAATTCATACATGAAGGTAGTTGCTTATGAGATGCTTGTTTGACCGATTCAGGCGTACTGTTCATCAGTATAGAATCCTTACTAGGTAGGACAGACAGGATAGATAGAGAAGATCCAACGAAGAGCGGCGCGTTTCCTCACGGCTTCCTTTAGTCGGCGCGAAAGCGTTACACAGATACTCAACAAACTCCAGTGGCAGACTCTTCACCCGTCGGGTGAACCGTTCGTCGGGCGCAAATCTTTCGATTTGACGCCACTTCGGCGACTTGCGCGTCGATGGGGATGAAATGATGATAATGAGGACAACACAACACCCTGTCCCTGAGTGGAGAAAATCTCCGACCCAGCCGGGAATCGAACCCGGGCCCTTAGGATTGACATTCTGTCGCGCTGACTACTCAGCTACAGGGGGCGGACTTCAAGAGCATGACGGAGAGGTTTACTTTTTATATTTCGACATAGTACGTTCCGGGAAGAGTCTGACAACGTATTACTTCCATCCACATACTCGTGCGTCTCGCGAAATGGCGACAACGAGAAAATTACAGCTAATGGAGAGGCCTGTCTGACAATCATTCTTCCCATGCGCCATTCACGAATGGAACAGGGAGGGGGTGAGGGGTTGGGGGGGGGGGGGGAGACAGTGGTACCAGAAGTATCCTCCGCCACACACCTACAGGTGATGGCTTGCGGATTATTGATGTAGGTGTAGATATTTTGCTGTGGAGCTTGTTTAATACATTCCAATATCACATGGTTGAGATACAAAACTTTCTTTTTTAATTGCGAACTGCACTGATCATTGGTACAGACCTTCTCCTGCTGCGTTGTTTGCTACGCTGTTCCCACTGCTAGTAGGCCACTTCTCTTGAAACGTGTGGAAAGTCTGAATAGGAAAGAAAAATAGATAGCTCTTTCCCTTATTATGTGCCGTATTTTGCGCAGCCATATGCTGTTCCAAAGTACTGATTACGAGAGTGTTTCTTTGGCGAAATTAGATAAAATGAAACTTCCAGGCAGATTAAAACTGTGCCGGACCGAGACTCGAACTCGGGACCTTTGCCTTTCGCGGGCAAGTGCTCTACCAACTGAGCTACCCAAGCACGACTCACGCCCCGTCCTCACAGCTTTACTTCCGCCAGTACCCCGTCTCCTACCTTCCAAACTTTACAGACGCTCCATTCTAGATTAGATAAAATGCTTTAATTTCTTCCTTCACTTTCATTATCGAGCCTAAAAAGTTATGTGAATGAGTCTAAGTCAGAAACGGAGCCGTTATGAAAGCAAATTCGCTGCTCGTAAAGCTTAGGTCACGACAGGCGTCTCCAAATTGTGCTGTCGAGCCTGAAATTTCCGGCGCAGTAAGACGCAAGCCACCCAGCTAGTGTCACTCTAAAAATATTGCAACAAGCAGAAACAGCTTCCGCAACAAGCGGCCACCTTCTTTACGGACTCCTGCAGAGGTTCAGAAGCGACATGTGTTTGCCTTCCTGCGCAAGGTGGCTACAGATTGAGACATCCAGCTTCTTTCAGCGCCGGTGGGCGGCGGTCAGAATGTATGTTGTACGGATTGGGAACACATTAACGTCAGAGATTCCTGAATTCATGTCGGGCGGCGGGCTAAGCACAGCGCGGCTCGCATAAACCTGCTGCCGCCAGTCGCTGGGCGCACCCGTGTTGAAAGGTAACGACGCAGTCGGCTCGCTCGCCCACGGTACCGAGATAAACAGCCGCGTGCGGACGTCCCGCCGGATAAACGGAAAATTACATTTCAATTTATGGAAAACTGCTCGTAGCGCGCAATAAGGCGGCCATTTGAATTACAGATGCGGGACGCCCACGTCCGGGGAGACACGTCCAGGCCGATCTGGGAGCGAAGAGTGACTCAGCGGAACACCTGCAACGTGGGCGAAAGAGTGTCCCAGCGTCACAGTTCATACGGTGGCCGCCGATGGACACGACGATATCCGGGCGGTAATGAAGGCTCGAGACGCGCAGCGCTCCAAGGCCAACTCCGCTACTATTATCTGTACCAGCGGAGGCATTATAGCAGTCCTCTGTGACTCTGCCGTTGACATCTACACAAACTGCAGCACTTTCTCTAACTGTATTTCCCAATCGCGGTGGGGGTCTTTGAACTGCAATGGATCGCACTATATAGGGGGTCCATTGATAGTGACCGGGCCAAATATCTCACGAAGGAGGCATCAAACGAAGAAACTACAAAGAACGAAACTCGTCTAGCTTGAAGGGGGAAACCAGATGGCGCTATGGTTGGCCCGCTAGATGGCGCTGCCACGGGTCAAACGGATATCAACTCCATTTTTTTAAAAATAGGAACCCAAATTTTTATTACATATTCGTGTAGTACGTAAAGAAATATGAATGTTTTAGTTGGACCACTTTTTTCACATTGTGGTAGATGGCGCTATAATAGTCACAAACGTGTAAGTACGTGGTATCACGTAACATTCCGCCAGTGCGGACGGTATTTGCTTCGGGATACATTACCCGTGTTAAAATGGATCGTTTACTAATTGCGGAAAAGGTCGATATCGTGTTGATGTAAGGCTGTTGTGATCAAAATGCCCAACGGGCGTGTGCTATGTAAGCTGCTCGGTATCCTTGACGACATCATTCAAGTGTCCGGACTGTTCGCCGGATAGTTACGTTATTTAAGGAAACAGGAAGTGTTCAGCTACATGTGAAACGTCAGCCACGACCTGCAACAAATGATGATGCCGAAGTAGGTGTTTTAGCTGCTGTCGCGGCTAATCCACTTATCAGTAGCAGACAAACTGCGCGAGAATCAAGAATCTCAAAAACGTCGGTGTTGAGAATGCTACATCAACATCTATTGCACCCGTATCATATTTCTATGCACCAGGAATTGCATAGCGACAACTTTGAACTTCGTGTACAGTTCTGCCACTGGGCACAAGAGAAATTACGGGACAATGACAGATTTTTTGCACGCGTTCTATTTATCCACGAAGCGTCATTCACCAACAGCGGTAAAGTAAACCGGCATAATATGCACTATTGGGCAACGGAAAATCCACGATGGCTGCGATAAGTGGAACATCAGCGACCTTGGCGGATTAATGTATGGTGCGGCACTATGGGGGGAAGGATAATTGGCCCCCATTTTATCGATCGCAATGTAAATGGTGCAATGTATGTTGATTTCCTACGTAATGTTCTACCGATGTTACTACAAGATGTTTCACTGCATGACAGAATGGCGAAGTACTTCATACATGATGGATGTAGGAAGTCAATGCGGTTGAAGCGGTATTGAATAGCATATTTCATGACAGGTGGATAGGTCGTCGTCGAAGCGCCCTACCATGGCTCGCACGTTCACCGGATCTGACGTCCCCGGATTTCTTTCTGTGGGGAAAGTTGAAGGATATTTGCTATCGTGATCCACCGATAACGCCTGACAAAATGCGTCAGCGCATTGTCAATGCATGTACGAACATTACGGAAGGCGAACTACTCGCTGTTGAGAGGAATGTCGTTACACGTGTTGCCAAATGCATTGAGGTTGACGGACATCATTTTGAGCATTTATTTCATTTATGTCGTATTTACCGGTAATCACGCTGTAACAGCATGCGTTCTCAGAAATGGTAAGTTCATAAAGGTACGTGTATCACATTGGAACAACCGAAATAAAATGTTCAAACATACCTACGTTCTGCATTTTAATTTAAAAAACCTAAGTGTTACCAACTGTTCATCTAAAATTGGGAGCCATATGTTTGTGACTATTACAGCACCATCTATCACAAAGCGAAAAAAGGGGTCCAACTAAAATATTCGTATTTCTTTACGTACTACATGAATATGTTATAAAAAATGGGGGTTCCTATTTAAAAAAACGCAGTTGATATCCGTTTGACCTATGGCAGCGCCATCTAGCGGGCCAACTATAGCGCCATCTGGTTTCCCCCTTCAAGCTAGACGAGTTTCGTTCTTTGTAGTTTTTTCGTTTGACGCTTATTTCGTGAAATATTTGGCCCGGTCACGATCAATGGACCACCCTGTATGTACGAGGGAATCAAAAGAAAACGATACACATGCCAAAAGTGAGTAAACTGTTTATTATTTCAGAAGTAATCGCCAAGACAGTAAACATATTTACCCCACTATGAGACAAGCCGGTCAGCGGCTACATGACGAATGTTTGCGGTTGCCTACGGAACCTTGATTGTCTCCAAACCAGCATCTCTTCATCCGAAGCAAATCCAAAGCCCGTTATCTTTCTTCAGGGCTGAAAAAATAATACAAAAATCACATATGGATAGATCAGGACTGGATGGAGGATATATAAGAGTCTCCTGGCGAAAATTCTGTAGCGTAGTCAAAATAACGTTGGAAACACGTGGGCAGGCGTCACGCTGTAACAGAATGATACCACCCGTTAACGTTCCTGAAGGCGTGCTTCAGTTTTTTCAAAGCGTCCACGTACCGCTGTGCATTAATTTTTGGCACCGTGTTCCAGAAAGTCAATGAGCAGCTGGCCTTTGCAGTCAAGTAATAAGGTCATTATGACTTCCCGGAAATGGCGCACCGGTTGTGTTGATTGTTCTGCAGAAGTTTCGCTAGCTCCCTTACACAATGTCCACAAAGTTCCGGTCTCTCCCTATACGATTTTTATATTTTTGGAGCTCTGAAGAAAGCCAGTCAGGGCCGTTGGTTCGCTTCGGACGAAGAGATGCACACCTGGGTACAATCATGATTCCAAAGGGAACCACCAACATTTTTCCGTGAAGTTATTGACCCTCTTGTCTCACAGTACGATAAACGTATTAACAGCTATGCCGATTACTTTTGAAATAATAAATGGTCTATAACTGTCTTTTCCACTTGTGTCGTCTTCAAATGACTGCCTCTTATAGTTGGTTACACGGTCCTAGACAGTCCACGTGGTACTGACGAAAGATTGGGGCCGGCCGCGGTGGCCGAGCGGTTCTAGGCCCTCTGTCAGGAACCGCGTGACTGCTACGGTCGCAGGTTCGAATCCTGTCTCGGTCATGGATGTCTGTGATGTCCTTAGGTTAGTTACGTTTAAGTAATTCTAGGTTCTAGGGGACTGATGGCCTCAGAATTAAGTCCCATAATGCTCAGAGCCATTTTTGAAAGATTGGGGAAATACGTAAATATACAAGGGTCGTTCATTAAGCAATGCCCCAAATTTTTCTTTCTGAGGACATATTTATTGTTAAGAAAAATTTGGTGACAATATACACAACATGCTTTGTCCATGTCCAATTTTTCTACGTAATCTCATCACGTTTTATGGCCGTACACCAACGTTGTGGAAGCGCATGTATTACCTCCAGGTAAAAGCTCTTGTACTGTAGGCGTAGCCATGTTTTCACTGCGTGACTGGCACTCTCGCCACCTTCGAATTGTGTTCCCCGTAAAGAATCTTTAAGCGAACCAAAGAGATGGTCGGGACGAATAATGGCATCCGCACGATTCAGCATGTGTGGAGCAGTGGCTGTGACAAGACGTCCCGAGCGTGGCTGATCATGGGACTCTGTTTCTGAATTTCCTGAGGCTATAACTTTCTTTACCTATCGCCCAATTGTATTCCTATCAATGGCAGCATCGCCATACACTCCACACAAACGTTTATGGATGTTCAAAATGGTTTCTTTTTCTGCACAAAAGACTTCAATAACAGCACGCTGCTTGTAACGTGAGTCGCATGCAGACGCCACTCTGACGCTGTACTATGGCTCTGCCATCAGCCAGAACGGATCCAAACTTCACCCGCGCACATCTACATCCACATCCGTACTCCGCAAGCCACCTGACGGTGTGTGGCGGAGGGTACCTTGAGTAACTATCGGTTATCCCTTCTATTCCAGTCACGTACTGTTCGTGGAAAGAAAGATTGTCGGTATGCTTCTGTGTGGGCTCTAATCTCTCTGATTTTATCCTCATGCAATATACTGCTTGACTCGTCGGTGAAGGAACGTTCTCGAAACTTTAAAAAAAAAGCCCGTAACGAGCTACTGAGCGTCTCTCTTGCAGAGTCTTCCACTGGAGTTTATCTGTCATCTCCGTAACGCTTTAGCGATTACTGAATGATCCTGTAACGAAGCGCGCTGCTCTCCGTTGGATGTTCTCTATATCTTTTATCAACCCTATCTGGTACGGATCCCACACTGGTGAGCAGTATTCAAACAGTGGGCGAACAAGTGTTCTGTAACCTACTTCCTTTGTTTTCGGATTGCATTTCCTTAGGATTCTTCCAATGAATCTCAGTCTACCAACTGCTTTACCGACGATCAACTTTATATGATCATTCCATTTTAAATCACTCCTAATGCGTACTCCCAGATAATTTATGGAATTAACTGCTTCGACTTGCTGACCTGCTATATTGTAGCTAAATGATAAGGGATATTTCTTTCTATGTATTCGCAGCACATTACACTTGTCTACATTGAGATTCAATTGCCATTCCCTGCACCATGCGTCAATTCGTTACAGATCCTCCTGCATTTCAGTACAATTTTCCATTGTTACAACCTCTCGATATACCACAGCATCATCCGCAAAAAGCCTCAGTGAACTTCCGATGTCATCCACAAGATCATTTATGTATATTGTGAATAGCAACGGTCCCGCGACACTCCCCTGCGGCACACCTGAAATCACTCTTACTTCGAAAGACTTCTCTCCATTGATAATGTTATCTAGGAACTCTTCAATCCAATCACACAATTGGTCTGATAGTCCATATGCTCTTACTTTGTTCATTAAACGACTGTGGGGAACTGTATCGAACGCCTTGCGGAAGTCAAGAAACACGGCATCTACCTGGGAACCCGTGTCTATGGCCCAATGAATCTCGTGAACGAATAGCGCGAGCTGGTTTTCACACGATCCTCTTTTTCGAAACTCATGCTGATTCTTACAGAGTAGATTTCTAGTCTCCTGAAAAGTCATTATACTCGAACATAATACGTGTTCCAAAATTCTACAACTGATAGACGTTAGAGATATAGGTCTATAGTTCTGCACATCTGTTCGACGTCCCTTCTTGAAAACGAGGATGGCCTGTGCCATTTTCCAATCCTCTGGAACGCTTCTAGAGACCTACCATACACCGCTGCAAGAAGGGGGGCAAGTTCCTTCGGGTACTCTGTGTAAAATCGAACTGCTATCCCATCAGGTCCAGCGGCCTTTCCTCTTTTGAGCGATTTTAATTGTTTCTCTATCCCTCTGTCGTCTATTTCGATATCTATCATTTTGTCATCTGAGAGACAATCTAGAGAAGGAACTACAGTGCTGTCTTCCTCTGTGAAACAGCTTTGGAAAAAGACATTTAGTATTTCGGCCTTTAGTCTGTCATCCTCTGTTTCAGTACCATTTTGGTCACAGAGTGTCTGGACATTTTGTTTTGACCCACCTATCGCTTTGACATAAGACCAGAATTTCTTAAAATTTTCTGCCAAGTCAGTACATAGAACTTTACTTTCGAATTCATTGAACGCCTCTCGCATAGCCCTCCTCACATTACATTTCGCTTCGCGTAATTTTTGTTTGTCTGCAAGGCTTTGGCTATGTTTATGTTTGCTGTGAAGTTCCCTTTGCTTCTGCAGCAGTTTTCTAACTCGGTTGTTGTACCACGGTGGCTCTTTTCCATCTCTTACGATGTTGGTTGGCACATAATGCATATTTTACGATGGTTTTTAACTTTGTCCACTGATCCTCAACACTATCTGTACTTGAGACAAAACTTTTGTGTTGAGCCGTCAAGTACTCTGAAATCTGCTTTTTGTCGCCTTTGCTAAACAGTAAAATCTTCCTACTTTTTTTAATATTTCTATTTACGGCTTAAAGTATCGATGCAGTAACCGCTTTATGATACTCATACTAATTCCTATGATGCCCTGCGGCCAATGATGCAGTTTGAACTTCCTAAAGAAAGCCGTTGAGAAGTTATGACGATTGTATTTCGTACAGTTCAATAACTGTCTCTCTGTATGTACTTTACCCAAATTTCTGCGAGGAGATGGCCAAAAATAATCGAGTCTTTACATTGACTATAACTAAGAAAAGTACTAGCACATTAAGGCCGGTACCGCGGTGAAGAGTTTGGTAAACACGGACGCAGGAATGAGAGGAAAGGACTGTGCGAGCCACGTCCCGTTCAGTGGCAGACGCCGCGGCGGCTGCTCTGGCGGCGACTGCGGTTGCGCCAGGCCTCCCAAAACGGGGTGTGGCGGTCGCCGCAAAAGGAAGCGCCGTTCAGCCGGCTGTACAAAGACTGCCGAGCAGAGCCGCACCTGGCGAGCCGCCGGGAGGAAAGGCGAGGCAAGTCGCTGGCAGCCAGTGCCGGCCGGGAGCCGCTGCCGCCGCCTCTGCTGCTACTGCTTCTGGAGCGCTCCTTACCCCACCCTTCAGCCCCCTACGCCTCTCACAACTGTCCCTTCAACACTTGGCATTATGCGAACTCGAGCCATGCAATTAGACCAAATACCCAGCTGTACCGTTCATAGAGTAAATATCTCTGGAGTGAGCATTGCGTTCTGCGCATGTTGTCAACATTAAACCAGGATTGTCACGTGTTTTTCGGGACTTCGCTGTGCGTGTGTGCTTTCCGCAGCGTTTGAAGTTCATAATATCAAGAGTTTTTGTTGTGTTTCACCGTTTGTTGATAGTGTAATAGCGATGGTGAATTACTGTTCTTGCTACAGATGCAAAGAAAAATATGTGCAAGGAGGGATAGTAACTTTTCATGGTTACATACCATGTAGCTCTTATTGTAGTTATCATATCAGTGAGAGACACTGTATATGTTTATCAATTTGAGACGCATCATAATTAAGGCTTGATTCTGTAGCCCTATTTTTCTACGATTTTATGACTGATGTTGTTGTTGTGGTCTTCAGTCCTGAGACTGGTTTGATGCAGCTCTCCATGCTACTCTATCCTGTGCAAGTTTCTTCATCTCCCAGTACCTACCGCAACCTAAATCCTTCTGAATCTGCTTTGTGTATTCATCTCTTGGTCTCCCTCTACGATTTTTACCCTCCACGCTGCCCTCCAGTACTAAATTGGTGATCCCTTGATGCCTCAGAACATGTCCTACCAACCTATCCCTTCTTCTAGTCAAGTTGTGCCACAAACATTTCTTCTCCCCAATCCTATTCAATACTTCCTCATTAGTTATGTGATCTACCCATCTAATCTTCAGCATTCTTCGGTAGCACCACGTTTCAAAAGCTTCTATTCTCTTCTTGTCCAAACTATTTATCGTCCACGTTTCATTTCCGTATATGGCTACACTCCATACAAATACTTTCAGAAACGACTTCCTGACACTTAAATACACACTCGATGTACACAAATTTCTCTTCTTCAGAAACGCTTTCCTTGCCATTGACAGTCCACATTTTATATCTTCTCTACTCTACTACGACCATCCTCAGTTATTTTGCTCCTCAAATAGCAAAACTTCTTTACTGCTTTAAATGTCTCATTCCCTAATCTAATTCCCTTAGCATCACCAGACTTAACTCGACTACTTACCATTATCCTAGTTTTGCTTTTGTTGATGTTCATCTTATATCCTCCTTTCAAGACACTGTCCACTACATCCGACTGCTCTTCCAGGTCCTGTGCTGTCTCTAACAGAATTACAATGTCATCGGCAAACCTCAAAGAATTAATTTCTTCTCCATGGATTTTAATTCCTACTCCGAATTTTTCCTTTTGTTTCCTTCACTGGTTGCTCAATATACAGATTGAATAATATCGGGGAGAGGCTACAACCCTGTCTCACTCCCTTCCCAACCACTGCTTCCCTTTCATGTCCCTCGACCCTTATAACTGCCATCTGGTTTCTGTACAAATTGTAAATAGTCTTTCGCTCCCTGTATTTTACCCCTGCCACCTTCAGAATTTGAAAGAGAGTATTCCAGTCAACATTGTCAAAAGCTTTCTCTAAGTCTACAAATGCTAGAAACGTAGGTTTGCCCTTCCTATATGACAGATATTACGGCTCGTACAAAAGTTTACAAACAATCGCTTCCTCTCGTAAATTTGCTAGTGGAACAGGAAAGGGAATGGTTAGTTGTTTCAGCAAATACTATCCTTCATGCATTTATCAGTTACTTATCGATTATGTATATAGATTACTCAGTCTACTATTTATTTAATAAACTGGGAGCAAGTACGTAAAATGCGTTAAATAAATACATCAAAGTGTCACCAGTAAGAAACATTGTGCTTTAGTTCGCAGAAACGAGAAAATAAATACGCAGAAATAGCAGAAAAAAGGACGAATTAGCAGGGATATAATCGCCAATGTGTGGCAAATTCGGAGTTTCTCGGACGCTTGCAATAGTACTAGCGTACTGTCAAGTCGTTTTGCAAGACTATCACTGCAAAAATTTACGTCTGGCTCTGTAATACTATAAAGTGTCGTATCATACCGAAAACTGCCAAAAATCGAGTGCATCTGAACTGTGACACCTATCGCAAAGAAGCAGAATGCAATAGCACTTGCCCTTAAAAGTTACGTAGCTGGTTTATTCCCGGTATCAAATGGATACTGTTAAAATGTCTGCGCAACATATGTAAATAATCCACGAAACGTACGAAAAGAATCCGACTGTACTAGGGATGTAGTGGCATTCTAAATATACAGGGCGCTATAAGGACAAACACATGACGTCCCGAGAACACGTGACCAGGCCGGCAATGTATGTTGCCAACACTAAATATGTTCTGCGCATGTGAATGCTCACTCCAGAGATATTTACTCTATGGTACCGTTGTAAGACGTCTATATTTCTATTGTCAAACCACAATTTATGAAAGATGTTTATATTTTATTAATAAGATTAAGTAGGAATAATTAATATTTGTCATGTTGGAAATAATTGTGGTAGCATGGAGTGTCTGCACCAAACTATTGTTGGCAAGAGAGACCGCTAATTGATATAATTTTAAAAAGGGCGGGAGAGACCGCGCATGGATACATTTTAAGAAAAGAGCGGCAAGATCGCGCAATGATACATTTTGTATTGGTAGCAGGGATTGTCTGCACCAGAAAGCATTGTTGGCGGGAGAGACCGCACTTCAGCGTTCGTAGGAAGTAAGTAGTAAGCGAGATGTGAAGCGAGTCGGTAGCAGGTCTGAAGCGAGAGGTTGAGAGGAGCGGTGTGCCTGCCAGCCAGCCACCAGCTGTGATTTACAAGAGATTATAAACGGATGTACAGAGACATCAGCTAACTATTATCATAAGAGGAACTAATATTATTGAATTACTTTTTTTGAGAAACTCAAGACTACTGAAGGTATGTTTGTGCAATGCTACTTGTAAGATTATTGTAAAAAGTAAGTCCCATTTGAACGTTTGTAAAATCATTTCATTCAGAATATAATTAATTTTTGCCAGTAATATTGCATTACTGATTATAATCCATCCCAAAAACTATCAACGTAAAACTTTGCAAAATTTTGTTGTTGTCAAGAAAAAGTTTATGAATTACGTAACGTGAGTCAAATTAATTAACGAATAACGTCAGGTTTGCTATCAAAGAATAACGTCAGCTTTGGTAATAAATACAGCCACTTATAATGACAGCCCACCAGCAGCTAATAGAGTGTAGTAAACCAGAGTAAGTATATTCATTTCGCAGTTCGATGTAGCAGTCAGATGGCGATCCAGTAACAGTAAGAAAGGTAAGGAACAGTTTTGGGTTGTTGCAGGTTACGAGTGAGGGCCGCGACGACGACACATTCTACGTTTCGTCGAAATAATCAGAAAATCACTTTTAATAAGCAGCATTTAAATTTGTATGCCAAGGATGAGAAAGATAATTAATTTCAAAGTGAATATTTCATTTCTTATTATCAAGCGAGAGATAGAAATCCTAAGGGAAGGTTTCATGTGTTATTGTAGAAGGGAAGGTTGCGCAACAAAAGAGATATAGAGGAGACGGGAAGGTTCCACGGTAAACAAAGCTCCTACAGACATTACATAAGTTTGTTTCTAGTCCGAAAAACAGTTTCCAAATTCTGAGAAAAATAAGAGCAAGCTATATGGAATGACTGATATGTGCAAGAACCAAAAAGAAACAATAAGAATGAAATGCTAAGTACGAACTGCTAGTCTTATAAAGGTCCTTTCGTCCCTGTAATTCACTCTATACACAGAAGAAGGAATGACGAAATACTCTGAAGCGCCAGAGAAACTGATATAAGCATGCGTATTCGAATACAGAGATATGTGAACAGGCAGAATAAGCTCTGTGGTCGGAAACGCCTATATAAGTCAACAAGGATCTGCCGCAGTTGTTAGATACGTTACTGCTGTTACAATGGCAGTTTATCAAGATTTAAGTGAGTTTGAACGTGGGGGCACGAGCAATGGGACACAGCATCTCCGAGGTGGCGATGAAGTGGGGATTTTCCCGTTCGACCATTTCACGCGTGTACCGTGAATATCAGGTACCTGGAAAAATATCAAATTTCCGACACTGCTGCGGACGGAAAAAGATTCCGCAAGGACGGGACCAGCGACGCCTGAAGAGAATCTTTCAGCGTGACAGAACTGCAACCCAACATGTGTCAGCGTGCGAACCATTCAATAAAACATCATCGATATGGGCTTCCGGAGCCGAAGGCCCACTCGTGTACCCTTGCACAAGACAAAGATTTACGCCTCACCTGGACCCTTCAAAACCGACGCTGGACTGTTCATGACTCGAAACATGTTGCCCGGTCGGATGAGTCTCGTTTCAAATTGTATCGAGCGGATGGACATGTCGGGTATGAAGACAACCTCATGAATCCATGGACCCTGCATGTGATTATGGTACTGTTCAAGCTAGTGGGGGCTCTGTAATGTTGTGGGGCGTATGCAGTTGGAACGGTATGGGACCCCTGATACGTCTAGATACGACTCTGACAGCTGACACGTACGTAAGCATCCTGTCTGATCACCTGCATCCAGTCATGTGCATTGTGCATTCCGACGGACTTGGGCAATTCCATTAGGACAATGTGACACCTCATACGTCCAGAATTGCTACAGAGTGGCTCCAGGAACACTCTTGTGAGTTTAAACACTTCCGCTGGCCGCCAAACTCCCAAGACATGACTATTATTGAGCATATCTGGGATGTCTTGCAACGTGCTGTTCGGAAGAGACTTCCACTCCCTCGCACTCTTACGGATTTATAAACTGCCCTGTCGGATTCATGGTGTGAATTCCCTCCAGCAGTGCTTCAGATATTGGTCTAATCCATGCCACGTGGTGTTGCGACACCTCTGCGTGCTCGCGGGGGCCCTACACAATATTAGACAGGTGTACCAGTTTCTTTGACTCTTCATTGTAAAAGAAAGATTCAGGAATAAGATTAAAATTCAAAGGAAGGGGTGTACTGCAACATATCTGGGCAGTCTTATCACGACGATCTCTTTTTCACCTTTCTGCATGAATTTAATAATTAACTGACTGAAAGTGCTGATCACTTAGAGAGGCGGATGATAACGGAATATAGTGAGAATAATCATTGTTAAGTAATCATGAACTGTATTACGGATGGTCAGGAATTATGGACACCTTCAAATACAAACAGCTAAGCCGCATTCCACATGGCACCATGTGTCACTACTCGCAATCACACTGAAACTTATACGATAACTGACTGTGGCGCGAATAACCATTTTAACAACTCGTTAGCAAACTAACGTAACAGTACCGGATACTGCACTTCTTCGACTCAACTCCCAGACTGAGTCACTACAGCTACAACACTCATGCACGTGTCAAGTGAAACTACGATCGTACCCTGCAAAGCATTGTCTGTGACCACAGAATGTTTCCTGCTTCTGACATCGTCTAAACCAGAGGTCAAATATCTTGCCGTTTGAAGGACCGTACCCTCACAATACCAATCATAAGATTCGATGATCACATTCGCATCCTCAGTGGAAGTGAACAAGAACGAAGAGATCTATTGAATGGAATGAACTGTCTGGTAAGTACAAAATATGGATTGAGAGTAAATCAAAGAACGCCGGCCGAAGTGGCCGTGCGGTTAAAGGCGCTGCAGTCTGGAACCGCAAGACCGCTACGGTCGCAGGTTCAAATCCTGCCTCGGGCATGGATGTTTGTGATGTCCTTAGGTTAGGTTTAAGCAGTTCTAAGTTCTAGGGGACTGATGACATTAGAAGTTATGTCCCATAGGGCTTGGAGCCATTTGATTTGTGTTTTTCTGGTAACCACGAGCTTATGTAAGGTCACAATGACCACATGCCCTGTTTAATTGCACCGGCACTAATAAATACGTTGTGCATTTCAGAGCAGCGTGAATACTATTCTGTAATGTGTGATTTTTCATCATTCAGTACTTTCATCATTCAGTACTTTCATCATTCAGTACTTTCATCATTCAGTACTTTCATCATTCAGTACTTTCATCATTCAGTACTTTCATCATTCAGTACTTTCATCATTCAGTACTTTCATCATTCAGTACTTGTACAACAGACATACGGCAAATGTAGCAACACAGCCAGTGTACACTGCAATTCAGCTCTTAGCAAATGATCGGAGGAAAGCTGTTTAATTATTCATCGGTCACAGTTTTTGCATTTATTGTAAGGTTGGTAATTGTTTCAGATTATACAAACTGCATAGACATGCGCATTGCCCAGGAGGACGTCTGTAAGGCGACCTCCATTAGATTAAGAGTTTCTTCAACTTTGCTCCCCACTTAGGGGAGTCAGAGTCATGAGTCAGCTTTCTGTTGCGCTTACGAAGGTTAACTGTTGTCACTACATAAGTAATAGTCGCAATCCTTTTTACTGGGGCCTACCAGAAAAAATGCTGCAGTCATTTACGAGTAATTAAATTTTTTTTGAATTGCTGATATTAATGAAGACAGTACTTAGCTTCCAAAGTTATCAGTGTTTTTCTGATTCGCCAACAGCTTAACATGGTTTGTAGTTACCAAACGAAAGTAAAAACTTTCCTTTCGTGTCTGATGACATGTTACTGAAGCTGCTCACAGACGAGAATCTCGTCAGTTGCACATTTAGTAAGCATTCAACGTGTTCTAAATTTCTTGTTATATCTACCCACTCTAAACATTTCTCCACGCGTGATACTTACATTTTAGAGCTAAAAGATTCAGCATTATCCTGTAAACGGAATGGCAACGTTTTCGTCACATGGCTGCCTAAGGTATGATGAACTATTGCACTATCGATTTCAGCCTGCTGCGAATTTCAAGTGGCTTATTGTGGCGCCAAACAATGTGAAAATATTGTATCCTGTAAATGTAGTAAAGTATACCCAAAACATACACTCTGGGCAAAAACTGTTGAGAATTTTCGAAGAAACATACGCGATACGCACAAAGTATTCAGACGGCATTCAGCAAGTCATAATGAGAACAGATTTAAATTCGTGGAAATCGTATCTGACATGTGTCTGTCAACGGCCGCGATCTCCTGCGTTAAACATGTGGCGCGCTGTGTAGAAACAGATGCGATGACGGACGCGTAACCAGCGTCGGTCAGTCCTGGCGTTTACAAGAATCTCTGGTCGCAGGACGCCTCCCGTCTCAGCGTAAACACCGGCATCCTACACTGAACACTCAGTCCATCTCCACACTTCCGGTCGCAGCGCTTCATCTGTCGTTCCCACCGCTGTTCGCAAAGTATTTCTGCTTGATGAAAGATAACGTCGTGGATCTGCGTCACAATGCAGTATTTAAAAACAGTCACATGGCCTGCAGTAATAAAATGTAATTATGAATGAAACACACACAACATGGGTGCAATATTCTACAATATTTATTACACTCCTGGCCATTAAAATTGCTACACCAAGAAGAAATGCAGATGATAAACGGGTATTCATTGCACAAATATATTGTACTAGAACTGACATGAGAATACATTTTCACGCAGTTTGGGTGCACAGATCCTGAGAAATCCGTACCCAGAACAACCACCTCTGGCCGTAATAACGGCCTTGATACGCCTGGGCATTGAGTCGAACAGAGCTTGGATGGCGTGTACAGGTACAGTTGCCCATGCAACTTCAACACGATACCACAGTTCATCAAGAGTAGTGACTGGCGTATTGTGAAGAGCCGGTTGCTCGGCCACCATTGACCAGACGTTTTCAGTTGGTGAGAGACCTGGAGAATGTGCTGGCCAGGGCAGAAGTCGAACATTTTCTGTACCCAGAAAGGCCCGTACAGGACCTGCAACATGCGGTCGTGCATTATCCTGCTGAAATGTAGGGTTTAGCAGGGATCGAATGAAGGGTAGAGCCACGGGTCGTAACACATCTGAAATGTAACGTCCCCTGTTGAATGTGCCGTCAATGCGAACAAGAGGTGACCGAGACGTGTAACCAATGGCACCCCATACCATCACGCCGGGTGATACGCCAGTATGGCGATGACGAATACACGCTTCCAATGTACGTTAACCGCGATGTCGCCAAACACGGATGCGACCATCATGATGCTGTGAACAGAACCTGGATTCATCCAAAAAAGTGACGTTTTGCCATTCGTGCACCCAGGTTCGTCGTTGAGTACACCATCGCAGGCGCTCCTGTCTGTGACGCAGCGTCAAGGGTAACCGCAGCCATGGTCTCTGAGATGATAGTCCATGCTGCTGCAAACGTCGTCGAACTGTTCGAGCAGATGGTTGTCGTCTTGCAAACGTCCCCATCTGTTGACTCAGGGATCGAGACGTGGCTGCACGATCCGTTACAGCCATGCGGATAAGATGTCTGTCATCTCGACTGCTAGTGATACGAGGCTGTTGGGATCCAGCACGGCGTTCCGTTTTACCCTCCTGAACCCACCGATTCCATATTCTGCCAACAGTCATTGGATCTCAACCAACGGGAGCAGCAATGTCGCGATCGCGTTAGGCTACAATCCGACCTTTATCAAAGTCGGAAACGTGATGGTACGCATTTCTCCTCGTTATGAGGCATCACAACAACGTTTCACCAGGCAGCGCCGGTCAGCTGCTGTTTTTGTATGAAAAATCGGTTGGAAACTTTCCTCATGTCAGCACGTTGTAGGTGTCGCCACAGGCGTCAACCTTGTGTGAATGCTCTGAAAAGCTAATCATTTGCATATCACAGCAACTTCTTCCTGTGGTCTAAATTTCGCTTCTGTAGCAAGTTATCTTCGTGGTGCAGCAATTTTAATGGCCAGTAATGTATTTGTTACACGAACCGGTTTTTGGCTGTTACGCCATCATCAGACACAATGATAAGTATGTGGCGCATTGAAACTAAAGAAGGCGATAGTTACATGGTGAAAAATGAATTATTACATCACATCCACAAAGGAAGGACGATAAACTGTCTCGAAATTACGTAAACTAATAACCACATGTTCATCAACCCAAGCCTACTATTTAATTACCAGCCATTTCCCTTACTCACCACTTCTACTGCAAGTACTACTCGTAATCCCATCCAGGCCACGTTGTAAATTATCACTCCTGCTTACATGCTCCATCTCCTTTATTTCACTTCCTATAAATTTTCTTGTGGTGTTAAAAAATTTACACTGTATAATGACAGCTGCATCGCTCACCTGCTTAATATCAGTATTATATCTCACGTGTTTGGAATTTATGACCTATTAAAGTCAAGACTAGCTTGTTCAGCCATATCTTTGAAATTTCTCACCAAAGCTATTGTTCAATTATATTATTCTACGGACAATTGCTGTAATTGGTATATAATTCATTAGTTAATGTGTCACGTATTTTATCTTTGTTAAATAATCTTACATCCCATTTACATTGAAACAACCTCGCTTGTTTTATTCCTATTCTAACATTAACATTTTCATCTCTGGGAATGGAGATACTCTGTACATAGTCTGGTTTATAATCTTTGACCCAACAAAATTTCACTGCACCTCATACTTATTTCTGTATCTGATGATGGCGTAACAGTTGAAAACCGGCTCGTGTAACAAATAATAAATATTGTAGAATATTACACCAGTGTCGTGTGGTTTTCAGTCAGGACGTACAAAATATTGTACAAGAACCGACGGAACAGTCAGTCACTGTAATAAAGTCTAACTTAATCCTTCGTACCAGCGCAGCACAAGAGTTGATACTTTTGTAGTAACAAATCATGTACGTATCTACATATCCCTGTATGGATTTTGCCACCTACAATAAAGTAGGGCAAATATTCCCATTAATCTCTATACATTTTTTGTCTCCCTCTTTTCGAAGACAGAGATAATGCCAGATAAGCTAGTTCCTGTTTCTCATTGAAACCAATAGGACGCTCTTTATTAATCGGTCCGCCATTGTCAGGTACCCGCAATTAGAACGATGTATATAAAAATGGCACCGTACTTAAAGTTACTAGCGGGGAAATGTGTAAATACAAGTACATACTTGGAATAATTGTATGTGCGAAGGATAATAAAATCACTAAGGTAACTTGAAAAGTTATCAGGTTTCTTCTACATATTATTAACACAAATGAGTTTTCCACAGAGGACCAACGAAATATTTTATTGTTGTTGTATTCTTAGTCCGAAGTCAGAGGTTGCACGGTACATAGCTATTTAATTTTTACGGGACAAATATGGTAGATAAATACCAAAACAATACAAAACAGTAGAAAGACAACAAACTGAAGTAGTAGTGTAACTTCTGGTAGAGAGTAGATCCATGCACTGACGAACTGTGTCCCGTTCGCAGCTGTGCAAAGAGCTCTTGCCCTCACCTAAAGAGAGGATGCGAAATATGTCATAGTTTTTGGCTCGACGAAAATTCTGTCATTTGCAGTCATTCCTGTGTCCACTGACTCATGGTTGTGAGCCTCAACAGCAAGGTAACTAACCGCGCGGAGTGGCCGCGCGGTTTGAGGCGCCACGTCACGGACTGCGCGGCCACTCCCGCTGGAGGTTCGAGACCTCCCTCGGGCATGGGTGTTTGTGTTGTTCTTAGCATAATTTAGTTTAAGTAGTGTGTCAGTCTAGGACCGATGACCTAAGCAGTTTGGTCCTTTAGGAATTAACACACATTTGAACATTTCTGAGAAAGGCAAATGTATGTAGGGAAAGGCATATTATGTCACATTATTTCAGATGAAAGCTACTTTCATGCAAAACACTTACGTATTTGTTTCCAAGAATTCCCTGTCCCCATCGCATCCTCCCATTGAAACATGATCTTGTTGAGGAAGGAATCAGCTGAAGATGAAAGTGATTGAAAAATTAATGTGAAGCTGTAAGCATACAGGCACAATTTACTCGTATGACAACTTTGCCGTTATTGTTAAAATTTATAGAAAACGAACATCTGTCTTGGAGGTGACAAGTTTGATCGTTGCTAGAAAAATTTATATAAATGAGGCAGCCTCACGGAATTTATTAGACCAAAAAAGAAACAAAACTATATAGTTCGTAAGATGATTGTCTCCAGTTATGAGCTGAAATTATGCACTGCTTCATTTCTCGAAATTCAATGGAACTATTCTCATACCTGTAATTTGAACATACTCTAATAACCATCTGTTTTTCAGATACAATTAAAACATTGAAGGATATTGTCTGAATGGGACGGAAATCGTTGTATGTCATATACATGTAGAGATAAATGAATGATTAGAATTTCAGAAAAATTGGTTGAGTTATTCAGGCGAAAGAGCTTCACAAATTTAGCGAGTTAATCACGCATTGGTCCACCTCTGACCCTTATGCAAGCAATTATTCGGCTTGGAATTGTTTGATTCGATTTGTTAGTTTCCTTCTGAGAGATGCGCCAAAATCTGTTGAACTGCCGCGTTAGGTCGTCAAAATCCCGAGATGATGGGAGGGCCCTGCCGATAATGCTTAAAAAGTTTTCAGCTTGGTAGAGATTCGGCGCCCGTGCTGGCCAAGGTAGGGTTTGGCAAGAACGAAGACAAGTAGTAGAATCTCTCGCTGTGTGCGAACTGGCATTATCTGCTGAAATATAAGCCCAGGATGGCTTGCCATAAAGGCAACAAAACGGGACGTAGAATATCGTCGATGTACCGCTGTACTGTAAGGATGCCAACGAAAGGGTTCCTGAGATGAAAAGCAATGTCATCGTAGACCGTGATTTCTGGTAGCTGGGCCGCATTGCGGCCGACAGTCTGGTTGGTATCCCACTGCTGTCATTGACTACAGAAAAATTGTCTTCAGTGATGAGTCCCACTTCAAACTGACCATCAGAAGCATCGAAGACGTGTCTGGAGACGCCCCGGAAACCAACCCGATCGTCGTTTGATCTGAGGTTTTCCCGGCGTACAGAAATCTGGAAAATTTCTCGGGTATTCAGCCGGGTAGCGTCGTCCAAAAGGCGCAATGTTTCGGCAAGCCGACTTCTTGCCATCTTCAGGCGTTCTTGGAGTCTGATCTCTAATGGATGCCGACTTTATATAATCTCGACCCCTCCCCCGCAGCCTCCGGAAGCGCCCAGACGGAGGCTGCGGGAGAGGGGTCGAGATTATATAAAGTCGGCATCCATTAGAGATCAGACTCCAAGAACGCCTGAAGATGGCAAGAAGTCGGCTTGCCGAAACATTGCGCCTTTTGGACGACGCTACCCGGCTGAATACACGAGAAATTTTCAAGAACCTGATTGTCGCCCGCCATGCGGCCCGACAACCAAGAGTGATGGTCGGGGGTGCCAATTCATTTCATAGCAGGATACCTTCGGCTGTCATTCGCGCCACTCTTACAGCACAGCGATATATCGACGATATTCTATGTCTTGTTTAGTTGCACTTCATGGCAAGCCATCCTGGGCTTACATTTCAGCGAAATATTGCCCTGTTGTATGCAGCTAGAGTTCCTACTGCTTGTCTTCGTGCTAGCCAATCCCTAACTTTGCCAACAATGTCGCCGGATCTCTCCCCAATTGAGAACATTTCGATGGGGTAGCGTCTGACACGATATCCCCGAGGAGGACATCCAGTAACTCAATAGAGCTAAATAACTGCTTGCATAGGGGCCAGAGGTGGACTTGCTCAGTTTGTGAAGCTCTCTCTCTTGAGTGAATCATTCATCTTTTCTGAAACTGTAATCATTTGTTTTTTCTGTATATGTTCATCACATCTACTGATTTTCGTCTCCTTTGGATAATTCCTTCGTGGAGTGTCTTTTTCTGTCTTAGAGTGTATTTAGCGTAATGGGATATTTCCACTCTAGAAAAATTTTAGAAACAAGGACGACACCTGACGGAAATTGATTGGATTAGAGTGTGTGACACATTTGCGTGCTTCGAGACATTTCTACATATTTTCAATAGAATTTATGTGAGGTAACCAGAGAAGCCAGTCAGGTACACTCACATAGTGTAATAGTATAAGCATGTGAGAACTGTTGAACATATTTGTCTCCATAGCCATGCTATAGAGACAAAAAACGGTTTGCCATGATCTACAAACCTTAAGTTATTCGGACGTGAAGAATGAGTGACAGGCAGATCATATCACGTGATCATTACCTGTACGAGTAACTGTTCCTTTTTGCCAAGAGCGCTCCATCAACTCACCTGCTATTCCGTGTAACTGTGTTCTGCCGTTGACATACAGCAACATGTAGGACTTATTACCACTCATCGCTTCACGCAATCTTCTCCTCTCTTCTGTGTTTGTAAAGTTCCTGCTTAGGTCACCAACGTTTATATCCTATAACGCACGCTTAACGGTATTCGAATAGTAATGGAAATGTTTCTGAATGATATGACTGGGACCCGTGACGTACCTGCAGTTGGTTTTATTTATTATTGAACTGGTTCATAATCTACGACACTGGAGCTCGTCTGTTCGCAGCTACAATCCACTAAGATAAAATTGGATCATCACATTCTCAATCCTGTTTTAATTCCGAAAGTCGACCATACGTTTGATCTCCAGAGACTGACGACATAGAAAACAGACTACTGATACACTGAAAATAGAATTTTGATGATACAGCTCCTCTCTATAACCATCCTCCTTAGGAATTTTCTCACTGCTGTGGTATACATTCGCATAGCATTCTTCTACACAAGCGTGTATTTCCATGACGAGGCATGAGCGAGCAAGAAAGAATGTGACTGACGAGAGCTAAGCTCTGTGTTGCTTGGTGTCTTAACTCCTGCAATGACAAATCATGGTAAACCAATATTTTTTCTATGGTTAACACGAGCTTTCAGCGACTGCCTGGTGAACATCTATGGGTCTTCGTATATACAGGGCTATTACAAATGATTGAAGCGATTTCATAAATTCACTGTAGCTCCATTCATTGACATATGTCACGACACACTACAGATACGTAGAAAAACTCAAAGTTTTGTTCGGCTGAAGCCGTCAGAGCCGTCAGAGCGCTCGAGAGCACAGTGAGACAAAATGGCGACAGGAGCCGAGAAAGCGTACGTCGTGCTTGAAATGCACTCACATCAGTCATAACAATGCAACGACACTTCAGGACGAAGTTCAACAAAGATCCACCAACTGCTAACTCCATGCGGCGATGGCATGCGCAGTTTAAAGCTTCTGAATACCTCTGTAGGGGGAAATCAACGGGTCGGCCTGCAGTGAGCGAAGAAACGGTTGAACGCGTGCGGGCAAGTTTCACGCGTAGCCCGCGGAAAATTGGCTCATGCCACAACTGGAGACCGACAGCGCCGACTTCATCTTTCAACAGGATGGTGCCCCACCGCACTTCCATCATGATGTTCGGCATTTCTTAAACAGGAGATTGGAAAACCGATGGATCGGTCGTGGTGGAGATCATGATCAGCAATTCATGTCATGGTCTCCACGCTCTCCCGACTTAACCCCATGCGATTTCTTTCTGTGGGGTTATGTGAAAAATTCAGTGTTTAAACCTCCTCTACCAAGAAACGTGCCAGAACTGCGAGCTCGCATCAACGATGCTTTCAAACTCATTGACGGGCATATGCTGCGCCGAGTGTGGGAGGAACTTGATTATCAGCTTGATGTCTGCCGAATCACTAAAGGGGCACATATCGAAGATTTGTGAATGCCTAAAAAAACTTTTTGAGTTTTTGTACTTGTGTGCAAAGCATTGTGAAAATATCTCAAATAATAAAGTTATTGTAGAGCTGTGAAATCGCTTCAATCATTTGTAATAACCCTGTACTTAGTGAAATACATGGTGTTTCGAAAAGGATTTTACAACTTTGAAAATTCATATAAACAAATTCATAGTACCTACAGATCTGACTGTAGTGTCAATCTGTAGAGAAATACATCGAGTTTTGTCTCTCGTAGTTCGCTAGTGCTGAATCGCTCCGTAAGGAGCGCCAGCGGCAGTTACGTTAAAGATGGCTGCCTTCACTGGATCCGAGCGTGCTAGCTGTGTGTTATGGTTTGGTGAATAGAAGTCGGCGACAACGTTTCAGCGTCAGGGTGCTCGGTAAGACACGAGAAATCATCAGGTCGTCCAAGCACGTCTGACGACATCGCTGAGCGAGTGAGACAACGTTTTGTCAACAGCCCTACGAAATCGACCAGGCGTGCATCTCGCGAACTGCAAATCCCACATACGATTGTTTGGCATGTGTTGAGAAACAGTTTGCATTTACAACCGTACAGATTAACGTTCGTAAAAGCAGTAAAAGACACTGATAAAATTTCTCGCAGGAACTTCTGTGCGGATGTGTGAAATTGATTACGTGAGGATGAACATTTCTTGAACAAAATCATCTTTTCTGACGAGTCGACTTAAGTGTCAAGGTTAACACACATCTGTAGGATTTGGGGCCACGAAAATCGACATCAAACATTGCAACATGTTCGTGATAGCCCTAAACTTAACGTTTTTTGTGCATTGAGAAAGAAAGTGTACAGCCCCTTTTTTTCGTGAGAGAACCATCAAAGGTATAGTGTACCTGGAGATGTTAGAACAATTTTTGATACCACAGATCGATAAGGATGACCAAGAATGAAATATTTACTTCATGCAAGATGATACACCACCACACTATCTGGCTGATGTCCGGGATTTTCTCAGTGACCGCTTTCTAGGTCAATGGATCGGCCGTGATGCGCTAATTGCATGACTCCCACGTTCCCCCGACCTGACACCATTCTGTTTTTTTAAATTTTTTTAGTGATTCATCAAGGATATCGTGTTTTTCCCTCCTGTGCTGGCTTCTCTACGTGAACTTAGACCAAGAATGCACGCCGCCACTGAGCAAGTTACACCTGCAATGCTGCAGCGAGTTTGGGAAGAAATTGATTTCCTAAGGGATGTGTGCAGGATAACCAACGGAAGCCACATACAACATCTTTAGTTTAAGGCCAAAAAAAAAAAAACTTGACTTTTCCTACAAAATAACACTAAACCCTGCTCTATGTCTTCTTTCAATAAATTTATATGAATTTTTAAAGTTCTAAAGTCCTTTTTGAAACACCCTGTATCTAAAAGATAGGTTAAACTTTTTAAGGTTTCGTCCACATTGATGGAGCGCTCGCTTGGCGAAGAAGGGGAATTACCACCCGGTATTACCCTCAAGTGATTTATTGAAGTTGCGGAAAACTTAAATCCGTCTAATCGGACAGGCGTTCGAATCTAAGTGTTTTTGAGTCACAAATCCGGAGGCTTAGCCGCAGCGCCAACTCGCGTGACGTAAAATATGCAGAGGTAGATATATGCCACGATCCCTGTAATTTTGATCAGAAAAACATGCGTAGTAAGTCCTGCGTAAGATGCCGTGTTCAGCTCTCATCGTTGTTGTACACAAAAACACTTTGATTTGTATTAAGGACTTGTACCATGAAACACGTATGTAACGCAGCAGCGATGGCGAGGCATTGTAGCATCTGTGACCAGAGAGTATGCGCTTGACCGCGCGAGTGTTGCGAGCGGTTCTCTGTTTAGTAGTAGTAGTAGTCGTGGCGAGTCGGTCAGTCTGTCGTTGCGAGTCTGTCAGTTCAGTCGTTGCGAGTCTGTAGCTCTGTCTAGTTGAGAGCAGTACTCAGTCAGTAGTCGTCATGCAGAGCGGTCGGTCAGTAGTAGCAGCCCAGTGCGGTTGTGTGATGTAGGCGGTCGGCAACACTGGTCAAGATGGTGAATAAGGTATACCATTAATTAATATAATCATTTGATAATGTAAAAATTTATTTATTGTAATTATTCTCCAACAAGTCCCCCAATAATAATTTTTATTTCAAAAGCATTTTTTCAAAAATTTAATTTTTTATTGAACTAAAGATCTCGTTGCACTTCCCATTTCATTCCACTTCTTTTGAAGAAAAATTTCACTAGAATCAAAAAAAAGGAGAAAATTATTATTTGTAATGCAGTTCCTTCAAGCAGCGCAACAACAAGAGCAGATATGTGACATCTATGTATTCTGAGGTAAGACTTTAATTCTGATTGTTTTACACAGGGCCAAAGACCGATATTTCGGTTTAATTAAATTTTCTTATCACTGAATGGACTTTGATTTTTCATGAGGAATTTATATTTGAGTCAGATTGCGTATTTCACATTTTTGTTGCCATTGTCAGTACATTTCATTGTGGGCAGGTTACGCATAGAGCAATGACCATTAGCATTTCTAATTAGTATCGTCTTTTCTTTAAAAATTTTGTGGGGAGGTTACACTCGGCTCCCATTTCTATTAAGTATTGTCTTTGTCTTTTCTTATAAAATTTCGGTGGGGAGGTTACACTTGGCGACACCCAGTCCAGGATCGTATTTCGTTGAGAGTCTTTTGAACAACAGTCAGATATCTGCTCTTGTTTACTTAGATATAATTAGGATTTGGCGCTACGCTTTTATTAATCTTGTGACTTTCTCTCTACAGGTTAACGGCAATTTGTTGCTTTGTTGTATTTGTGTGTTGCTTTTGCATTGTGTTTATTTGTTTTGTGAAAAATTTTGACTATTGTAAAAATGCCGCGAAAGACTGTGAATAGTGTATCGCGAAGTATTGTGAATGAAATTACCGACTTAAACAACGTGACCGATAGTAATTGTGATACGCAACGTAATGATGACAATCCTGCGTTCACTAACAATCAGTGCATTCCAACCACTAATGATGACTTTCACCTTAATGATGAACAAACGAACTCAATTGTCTCGTCTGTTAACTTGACGACAATTGATGACGCAGAATGCTCTATGGTAATGAGCGCTGCCGAGCTTAACACACCCGATTTGGAAAATTTAAGTGACGAACAGACGAATTTGTCTAATGAAAATAAACAGGATACACAAAGTAAGACGGATTTATTTAATTCCGAAATAGTGAGTGACAGTGTACATCGGACTGATAATCCTTTTTGTAAGTTGCAAAATGACCAAATGGTCACACAAAGTGCGACAACTGCAGGTACACCATTAAACACCACAGAGAATAGAAATGCTAATTTTGGTTCGGATCAAAGTATGACACTATTGCTGCAACTAATTAACCAAATGATAGAAAAGCAAGACAACAGTCGTAAAGAGTTACAACAACTATTTAGTGAACGGAACAAGAAACTAGACAAACTTATTGAACGGATCGGACAACAGAGTGAAAGTTTCGACAACCATTACAAACAACTTAGCGAAACAATTGATGAAAGTTTCAAACTGACGAACGAAAAACAAGACGACCTTAAAGAACAGAACAAACAAGTTAGTGAGCAGATTACAGCTGTTACCGTGCAATGTCGGGACAATAAAGTACATTTACGTGAGGATACTGAGGCTTGTGCTAAAAACAGTAATAAAGAAGTTGGCACTGTTGCACAGGAATTAAGTAGCACACGTGTAGGCACAACAGAATCACATAAAGACGAGATTCTTGGAGTCACCGAACAATGTTCAGCGAACGAAACACAGGTACACGAAATTAATGCAATCACTGAACAATGCCCTAAAAACGCAGTACAGATTTGCGACGAAGTTAATTTAGAGTCAGTGGAAGTTTCACACACTGCGAATACGGAAGTCAATTATAAGAGTGAACGACAGAACAACCAAAATGTCGAAAGTGTTACAGTAACAGAGTTGAAAACTATTTCAGTCACCAATACGTCACAGAATCCGCCACGTTGCGAGCATTTGCCTGACTCACGCAGCGTGTATAATGTGAACAATTTAGAGAGACTACGCGACTTAAAATCCGAAAAGCCACGCGACTTAAAATCTGAAAAACTACGCAACTTGAAATCCGAAATGACACAGACGAACAGATTCACACACAAACCCGAACGTGTTTTCAAATTCAATGACGAGAACGTAGATTACGAGCAATTTTTATCCGCCAGAAAATGTAAAGAATTTAATAATGACAGAACACAGATACACGATTTGCACTGTATACGACAATTTATTTTTGTGCTTTCACCGCTATTATCTGTAATGCAGAAACTAGCTTTGAACCAGATTCGACAATTTGCTATTGTATTTTCGTCAGCATTACGTATTATGCAGAAACTGGAATTAGCAAGAATACAACAATCTGCTTTTGATTTTTTACCGCTATTGCGTGCAACGCAAAAGCTAAAATTTATTTGCAGTGTGTAAAAGACCTCAGGGGATTCATTACGCTTTAATGAATATGTGCCGTAGCGAGCATAGGGCCCCGAGCTGTAGTAGTGCTATTTCATCTTTAGTTTTCTGCACTGCTGCCTTTTCTTCTACTATCCTTTATATCTATCCAAACTGCTCTTTAACTATTGCTCTACCTAGTATTAAGAAACGTGTAATGAAAACCGGATATGACAAATCTTTACAGAATGTGACAATTTTATTAAGCACTCCAGAATCACGAGAACTTTAATAACAGATAAAATCGTAATCATCAGTATGTACAAAATTTTCGGCAGTCGCAACCACATTTTTGTAACAATAGACGTTTTCCACCACAATAGCATGAAAGTCAGCCGCTTAGCATACGTAACCAACAATGCAGTCTACAAGGTCAACCAAACTTTAATGTTTCGCCGCGTGCACGTATAGTCCCAGCTCCAACAAATAGTAACGCATGTCAGCAAAGAAATAACTACGTACAGACAACACTCTATTTCAACTCATATCACAATGCGCCGTATAGAAATTACTATCATGACAGACGTAAAAAAAAAAAATGATGAGCACAATTTTCAGCGTAGATTTAATAACAGTCGATCTTTTCAGCAGTAAGAACATCAGCAACAACACATTATCATGAATGATCCAGACAATAGGTGTCATCGATAGCGTAATACGTCAGTAAGAAATAACAGAACAGTTCATATAGTGGATATGCCACAACATTCGCCCGTAAATAATAACACGTACGATAGATTTTAACCAGATACAGCACAGATTGCATATTACAATAACGTAAACATTACTTTTGACACGCAGAATTTTGCTCACGAGAATGTTATTTGAAACATGCTCTGTTGAATGCTCCACTTTTATCGCACCCCGATCTTACTAGAAATTTTTCCATTGCCACCGACAGTTCCAACACAGCTTTAGGCGTACACATTTTCCAGGAAATTGAAGAAGATGGTTCTACAGTAATTAAAAACATCGCATTTGCAAGTCGCATTTTGTCACCTGCTGAGCGAAATTATTCTGTTACAGAACTTGAAACGTTATGTGTTGTATGGGCTTTTATGAGATTTAGGCACTTTCTTTATGGCAGACATACCACAGTTTACACAGATCACAGAGCGATACAATTTTTACTTTCGGCCAAATTCACGCACGACAGATTAAGTAGATGGAAGCTTTATTTACAGGAATTTAATTTTACGATTGTCCACATTCCCGGCACACAAAATGTTATAGCAGACGCACTATCGCGTTCTCTCGGCAACAATCAGCAAGACGTAGCAACCAACTTCTGCAAAACAAATTTCAGTGTCATGTACATTCAGCAAGTTGCATTTGAAAATTTTATTTCATCGTCATTACAGGACATAGCAAAGGAGCAAAATAAAGACAACGTGTGGAAAGAAATTAAACACCTTTGGCAAGATAAGAATAATGTTACGGTTAGAAACCACTACACTGTACGCAATGACATTCTGTTTTGCCGCTCTCATCCTGACAGCAACAATTGGTTATTATGCATTCCTGACGAACTGGTCAACAAATTAATTTGGTACACTCATTTAAGCTACGCACATTACGGAGCACGAAAATGTTTTCTTATACTGAGACAGAACTGTTATTTTACTAACATGGAAAAACGTATACGACGAGTTTTAGCGTCTTGTAAAATTTGCCAGAAAGCTAAATCAGACACCACTTCACATATTCCTCCTTTATATCCCATTATACCTGTTAAATTAAGACATATGGCCGCAGTAGATATTTTTGGTCCGATTCCGAGAACTAACAGAGGTTTTTGCTACATCTTTGTCGCTGTTGAGCTCACTTCAAAATTTGTTACTTTCACTCCATTACGCAAAGCTACTGCTAAAACTGTTTCGAAAGCATTTGTAAAACATTTTCTATCTCAGGTAGGGCATGTAATGAAAGTAATTTCTGACAATGGATCTCAATTTCGTAGTAGCGTATGGACACGCATGTTACGAGCTAGAAACATTTCTCCGATCTATATATCCAAGTACCACGCTTCTTCGAACCCCTGTGAAAGATTAATGAAGGAAATTGGTAAACTGTGTAGAATATACTGCCACAAAAGACATATTGATTGGGATACACACATACTCTCATTCCAAGATGTAATTAATTCCATTCCAAATGAATCCACTATGCTATCTCCGTATGTTATACTGAAAAACGTTGAACCACCGAACAAAATTAAAGAATTAATACAATTTCCCAAAAGTCGTCGCCTACGACACCACGAAATAATTAACATTGCGCTGAACAACATTAAACGTGCCGCAGAGCGCCGGAGAAGACAGCAAAAACAGGTTTGTACACGCCGCGACTTTCACGTTGGACAGAAGATATTAGTACGTACACACTATTTATCCAGCAAATTAAAAGGTAAGTGCAGTAAATTTGAACTTCTATACGCAGGTCCGTATCGGATTCGCAGCATCCCTCACCCCAATGTTGTACACGTCGAAACTTTGAGAACCAGAAAATCGAAAGGCAATCACCATATCTCAAACATTAAACCGTTTATTGAGTGAAACCACTGTATGATTCAACACACTATGATGCCATTTACTAATGCAATTAATTCACCTGACTAATTACTGATGATTATCGTATTTTTTCTTGGCAAGTGCCCGGCAAGGTAAGGTTAGCAGGTCGCTTTTCTTGTCGTTACACATCAGACCGTGCATATTTTTCCAGATGAATTTACACATTTATGACTATTTCTGCAATTATATTTATGTGACTACTTATTGATGATTATCGTATTTTTTCTTGGCAAGTGCCCGGCAAGGTAAGGTTAGCAGGTCGCTTTTCTTGTCGTTACACATCAGACCGTGCACATTTTCCATTTTTTTGTGTATATGACTGTACTCCAGTTTTGTTTGTATGCACTATGAAATAGTTAAGATATAACACACACCAGTCGACTTTGACATTTTTTGTTGCCATATGACACCTCAAGATCGTGAATGTTTAACATTTTTTTTGCTACTGCATTGTATTATTCTGTGTACATTTTTGCATCTGAACACTGTCAACGTCTTTAACATATTACGTTTTCTGTCATGTTATGCTGTATGGTTAATTGTGTCACCATAAACCAGTCATTATTTAGTGGGTATATGATTTAAATGCAAGACATTAATCTCTGTTCATCAATTTCAGAAAGAAATGATGTATGTAAGAAATAAATTCAACAGGAAGGGGAATTTCACCTACGGAATAAACGAAAGAAGATGCAATAACTTTATGAGGAAGAGTAAATGGATCAGGATTAACAAGCATTAACAAGAATATACTATACTCATCGTAGAATAGCAGTCTTAACTAATTTTTTCTTTCAGAATACAAGGTGATTGATGCGGGCTGTCAGACTGAACTACACATCTTAGTTTTAGTGATGAAATATGCTAGAGATAAGGAATAGTTGTATAATGAGTAATGAAGTGATTTTTTGCAGATGATAGTGAATACTGATGAATAATGATGAAGGAAATGGTATTATGAATAATGAAGTTTTTCTTTACAGGTGATGATAATGGTGAAGTTATGATGATACGGATAATGAAGTTTTTTTCTTTACAGATGAGGATAATGTTGAAGTAATGTATTTATGCTACGTAGTTATTTAAGTATTTGTTGCAGTTTGCTTTGACAGCAGGTGTTATATTGCATAGTAGGATGACGGAAAGTTTTTGAAAGGACAGCTATGGAACACATTTTATACACATTTCACTACTTGTTAATTCGAAGTTCACTACTTTTCAGCATAGTGTGCGTTTCTTCTTTCAGGTCAATAATCCGTTTTTGTATTTTTTTTCCAGGAGAAGTTTTTCATGACACTTACTAAACCTGTTACTTATTATACCTGTTCTAGTACTTGCATTTTTATATTTTTACCCATTTGTGTCTATCGTTTATAAATGTGATCACATGTACTGCCTTGTTACATAATCTTGCTACAGCTGACTCATGACGAATGACGTTACCTATCCTCATTTGCTGCAATAGGTCAAAAGCAAATAGTGTTATGTTTCAGCAATTAATTATCGATCCCGACGCAATGCATTGCTACCAAAAAAATGTATTACCAGTCCCACATAATGTCACTAGTTTATGATAATTCTGAATAATACTGATCAACTATGAATAGCATGTCACTTGAGTAATGACCTCTTAATGAGACTATATTCAAAATGATGCTTTGTCACTAGCTAATAACTGCCACTGTTTATTGTAATGATACCACTTATAATGCCTGTGATTATTAATGATTTGACTGTAATTAACTGATTTTTAATAATGACTTCGTAATAATCTGAATAATACTGAATGATGATTCTATTCAATACTTGCTGGCCACTGAGTGCCAATAATTAATGTCACTTGAAGAATTGTGATTAATTATGCCATTGATTAGCTCTTGTTTCCAATGTTGATACTTTGTAACCAGAAAAGAATGTGACTGTTTAATAATGCTTTGTAATTAGAAGAAGGCTAATGATTCTTAATAGATTGGAATGACAAATGATTAATTAACTGTCATTAGGATGTTTTGTAATTAGAAGGCTAATGAATCTTAATTACTGTTTAATAATGCTTTGTAATTAGGAGAAGGGTAATAATTCTTAATAGATTGGAATGACACATAATTAATTAACTATGGTACTGTTTAATAATGCTTTGTAATTAATTAAGGCTAATAATTCTTACTATATTGAAATGACAAATGATTAATTAATTAACTGTAATTAGGCAAATGATTAATTAATGACAAATGATTAATTAACTATAATTAGGAAAAGGCTAATGATTATTGGAATGACAAATGATTAATTAACTGTAATTAGGAGAAGGTTAATGATTCTTAATTATACTCTGTAACTGAAAAGAATGCGATTATTTCGTAATGCTTTGTAACCAGGAAAAGAAGGCTACTGATTCTATGTACAACAATTAATGAACATTTTTCTGTAATACTACATACTTGGTACAGAAATGTTCAATAACTGGGCTATGAATGCCACAAACTACTAATTAAGTCTGTAATTGTCAATATTATGTGACTTGATGTCCTTCACCTCATAAGCTGACTACCCTGAATTACTGCAATGTCCATTTGTCCTGTTTATCCCAGTGATCATGGAGCACTATATTTGGTTTTGCACTAATTCTACGTTGGTGTGCCTTGTAAGAGCGTGGTGTTGACACGACATGCTGTCCACCACCATGAGCGATGAAGACGTTATTATGGTCGAACTGTTTGGTGTACCTAATGTACTGCCAAAATGAAAACGTGGAACATTACTACGACAGTTCAGTGTCTTGGCTACACTGATAAATTCTGATGGGAAAAGAACTTCAAGTTGTGTCACTGGGTGTTGTACTTCTGTGGAAAGATATGGACTTTCAGAGCAGCTGTGTGCAATCTAAAGTGCTACAACCATGATGCAATCCTTCCCTTCCCTATCCTGATTCTTGTCACATAAAGAAAAAATTTTTTTGGTAACATCATTTATGTTCATAGGTTATACATTTTTCGATTCGCTGAACTCCAATGCGAGTACACTTATGTCACTTGTCAACATAATATTTTTTGCCAGTCTGTTTATTTGTTCTGAATATGCTAAAGAATTTTTTCAGTGCCTGTGCACTTTATCTGTCAAAAAATTTGTATATACTTTTTTCTGATTTGCTACTATGTTTAGTATTCACATTTTGTCTTTGTCTGATATATTTTGTACTTAGTGCGTGTGCACAACATTTAAATATTCTGTAAGTTGTAGAATTTTGTTAGTTTAAGAAAAATTTTGCCGCGCTTGGCAAGTCCAAATGACTCACCATCGCTGCCAAATTTTTGCCCCCCCAGTGGAGGGTTATGAAACACGTATGTAACGCAGCAGCGATGGCGAGGCATTGTAGCATCTGTGACCAGAGAGTATGCGCTTGACCGCGCGAGTGTTGCGAGCGGTTCTCTGTTTAGTAGTAGTAGACGTGGCGAGTCGGTCAGTCTGTCGTTGCGAGTCTGTCAGTTCAGTCGTTGCGAGTCTGTAGCTCTGTCTAGTTGAGAGCAGTACTCAGTCAGTAGTCGTCATGCAGAGCGGTCGGTCAGTAGTAGCAGCCCAGTGCGGTTGTGTGATGTAGGCGGTCGGCAACACTGGTCAAGATGGTGAATAAGGTATACCATTAATTAATATAATCATTTGATAATGTAAAAATTTATTTATTGTAATTATTCTCCAACAAGTCCCCCAATAATAATTTTTATTTCAAAAGCATTTTTTCAAAAATTTAATTTTTTATTGAACTAAAGATCTCGTTGCACTTCCCATTTCATTCCACTTCTTTTGAAGAAAAATTTCACTAGAATCAAAAAAAAGGAGAATATTATTATTTGTAATGCAGTTCCTTCAAGCAGCGCAACAACAAGAGCAGATATGTGACATCTATGTATTCTGAGGTAAGACTTTAATTCTGATTGTTTTACACAGGGCCAAAGACCGATATTTCGGTTTAATTAAATTTTCTTATCACTGAATGGACTTTGATTTTTCATGAGGAATTTATATTTGAGTCAGATTGCGTATTTCACATTTTTGTTGCCATTGTCAGTACATTTCATTGTGGGCAGGTTACGCATAGAGCAATGACCATTAGCATTTCTAATTAGTATCGTCTTTTCTTTAAAAATTTTGTGGGGAGGTTACACTCGGCTCCCATTTCTATTAAGTATTGTCTTTGTCTTTTCTTATAAAATTTCGGTGGGGAGGTTACAACCATCACCGTTACGGCGAGTCAACAGAAAAAAAGATCACAGCGGAAGGATTCTTAAAGCCGAGAAGCGGATGTCAGATTACATAATCACATTAATTTGGTTACAAGTGTGTCGGCATGCGAGGTAAAATTTGAGGAATCCTGCCTTGTCGGTCCTGACAAGAGGAATAATGAGGCTCTGAGCGCTGCATGAGCCGCGGCTGTTATACGAATTCGGTAGCAGCGCTGAGAAAGTCGTGTCGCGTCCTGGGCTAACATGTGTGCCGGGCCTTCGGAACGTCCTGTTCAACTTGGAGCGGATATGTTAATTTCATCATATGTTTTGAAACAACGTTGTTAATCTGAGCTCTGAGACTGTAGAGAAGAAATGAAACGAAATAAATTTTCATTTCAAGTTTTCCGCAGTGAGAGCGAGTGGTAGAAAGGTAACGGAAAGAGAAAAGATCACAAAGTAACAAAGGACGAAAGAGAGAGAGAGAGAGAGAGAGAGAGAGAGAGAGAGAGAGAGAGAGAGAGAGATAACTTTCGTCAGTTTTGTAGACTAAAGTGAAGAACCTTACTAAGAATTTGTCATAAATCAGACCACGTTTATAGCCACTTGACGGTGTGTGGCGGAGGGTACCTCGAGTACCTCTATCGGTTCTCCCTTCTATTATAGTCTCGTATTGTTCGTGGATAGAAAGATTTTCGGTTTGCCTCTGGGTGGGCTTTAATCTCTCTGATTTTATCCTCATGGTCTCTTCGCGAGATATACGTAGGAGGGTGCAATATACTACTTGACTACTCAGTGAAGGTATGTTCTCGAAACTTTGACAAAAGCCCTTACCGAGCTACTGAGAGTCTCTCTTGCAGAGTCTTCCACTGGAGTCTATCTATCATCTCTGTAACGCTTTCGCGATTACTAAATGATCCTGTAATGAACCGCGATGCTCTCCGTTGGATCTTCTCTATCCTTTCTATCAACCCTATTAGGTGCGGATCCCACACTGGTGAGCATTATTCTAGCAGAAGGCGAACAAGTGTACTGTAACCTACCTCCTTTGTTTTCGGACTGCATTTCCTTAGAATTCTTCCAATGAATCTCAGTCTGGCATCTGCTTTACCGACGATTAATTTTATATAGTCATTCCATTTCAGATCACTCCTAATGCCTGCTCCCAGATAATTTATGTAATTAACTGCTTCCAGTTGCTGACCTGCTATATTGTAGCTAAATGATAAAGGATCTTTCTTTCTTTCTATGTATTCGCAGCACATTACACTTGTCTACATTGAGATTCAATTGCCATTCCATTCCCTGCACCATGCGTCAATTCGTTGCAGATCCTCGTGCATTTCAGTACAATTTTCCATTGTTACAACTTCTCGATACAGTACATCATCCGCAAAAAGCCTCAGTGAACTTCCGATGTTATCCACAACGTCATTTATATATATTGTGAATAGCAACGGTCCTACAACACTCCCCTGCGGCACACCTGGAATCACTCTTACTTCGGAAGACTTCTCTCCATTGAGAATGACATGCTGTGTTCTGTTATCTAGGAACTCTTCACTCCAGTCACACAATTGGTTTGATAGTCCATATGCTCTTAATTTGTTCATATGCTCTTAATTTGTTCATTAAACGACTGTGGGGAACTGTATCAAACGCCTTGCGGAAGTCAAGAAACACGGCATCTACCTGGGAACCCGTGTCTATGGCCCTCTGAGTCTCGTGGACGAATAGCGCGAGCTGGGTTTCACACGATCGTCTTTTTCGAAACCCATGCTGATACCTACAGAGTAGATTTCTAGTCTCCAGGAAAGTCATTATACTCGAAAATAATACATGTTCCAATATTCTACAACTGATAGACGTTGGAGATATAGGTCTATATTTCCGCACATCTGTTCGACGTCCCTTCTTGAAAACTGGGATGACCTGGGCCCTTTTCCAATCATTTGGAACGCTACGCTCTTCTAGAGACCTACGGCACACCGCTGCAAGAAAGGGGGAAGTGCAACAGGCACGTCGTATACAAAAATGATCGTAAATGTGTATGGTTTCGTGATAGAAGGTACGAGAGACACTTAAAGGTAGTGACGTGACCGTGATGCTACACCCATTGTGCATGTAACATGCTAGTCGCCATGTTACATCGATCTTTGTATACGTTTACGGAGACTTTAAGTCAGTCAATATTATCACTGCTCCCAGCACGAGTGCAGAAGAAAAGGTTGAATTAAATTTTATATTTAAATTTTCAGATGCAATAACGGAACCATTACGTAAAATATAAAAAATCAACTTCACGGTTTCTAAATGAAATGACTCAGTTACTACCAAAATTATAATAAATGTTCAAAAAACAAAACAACTAATGGCGTTCAGTTTCTAATGAAATACTGTCTGCTCGCATACGTAACACACTTTAAGTGCATAAACATAATTGTACAAATCGAATCATAAGATAACCGTTAATATCAGATATTACAAAGAAACTAATACCGTATACTGTGACAAAGGCAGTAGAACAGGTGACACATGGCAGGGAGATCAAAAGGAAAACGCACCGTCGAAACAATGAAGGTAATTGGCGGGCAACGAACTATCAGACAAGAAATGGTGCACAATTATTGTGATCTTCAGTCGAAGACTGATTTGATACAGCTCAGCACGCTGTTATAACTGCGCAGACCTCATCTCTATAAAACTACTGAAACCTGCATCAAATTGCACTTGCTTACTGTAGGCAGGCAATATTTCAGAGTGACAAGTGTCAGCGAGATCATTAAGAATGTCGGAAGCAACTGTGGAGGGTGCAGCGCTTAAAACCGGACAAATTTCAATTTGAATTTTCCGCCATATCGTAGTTCAACCGGAGGCCGCGACTGGCGTTCTTGAAAGCCATAGGCGTCTAGTAAACAGTCAGGCCCTCAAAATGGCCGACATGTTACGGACAAGTGCGGAGTACAACCGAAGAGCCGCGATTATCGAAAGTCTTGGCGCTGGGCGTTCGTCCACTGAAGTAGTTCGATTCTTTGCGTACCCGAGATCAACTGTTTACGATATTGTGGCCAAGTATACTGCATCGGAGAAGTTTGGGGAAGGTTATGCTACCCCATTCGAGGAAACGCGTGTCAGAAACAGCGGCTGTCATCGAAAATGCTCAGGCGCTGATGTCGGAGGACCCGAGGCAATCGCTGAGGAAATTGGCGTCAGTACTGAATGACAGCGTGCGAACAATGCGTGGGATGGCAGAGGAGAACCTCATACGAGCCATTTGGTCCAAAACTGGATCTCTGATGACGTTGACATGTTCTGGTCAAAGGAATTCTGGTCCCCGATTATGGCATATTCGAACTCCCTCGACTACAGTCTTTGGAGCACAGTCGAAAGAGTTACCAGGAAGACGAGGTACGCTAATGTCGCACCTCTACGCACCGCTATGGAAGCAGCACTCGCGAATACGGACAGCGCTGCTTTAAAGAGTGCGTGCGATAGCTTCAGAACAAGATTGGATACGGTCATTGCGGCTGAAGAGGTTTACATTAGTGATGTTACTCTAGAAAGCTGCCACTACTCACATGTAAAAGGATTGTCGTTTTCATTTGTATTTTGTTTTAACAAATTTTCTTTAGAAAAATTTAAGCGCCGTAACCTGTACAACTATTTCCAAAGATTAAAGGCAACATCGAAGTCATACGCAGAAAATGAGTGTAGGGGGGAGGATGCAAGGAATCCTGCATCGCCACTCTTGGCAAGGTTTTAAGAGAGGTGGTTCGCTATTGCCTTCCTGCGACCTGTTACGAAGCATCCAACATGTATCTGTGTAGTATGCATGACTGTGACGAGTGTTGGTACGGTGTAATGTTGCGCTTGTTTTGCTATGATTCAAGGGAAGGCATATCGCCTACTCGTCTCAAATATCGTCAGTGGGGAGACCGAGGTTAACGTCTCCATCCGACGAACGGATCATCATCGACAGTGTCAAATGCCATCACTTCATGCGGAGAGGTTTGTAATGTAATGCCGGACATTGTCGTAACGCCCTTGACGCACGACGTCGCCTCCTCTTCGCGGCCAGATACTGGCAGTCAGAATCTTCCACAATCAACTGGTGTACCTACTTGTAAACCAGCACCGCACAGGCTTGCCTTACCGTCCTCGGCAACGGCAACGTAATACCGCAACTAACAACCATCATCTCATCGATCGAAGGTAAATGTGTAGACCAAAGACGAGTGGCATAAAGGAGCTAAACAAACAAAGTATTTATCTGAGATGTATAAAACAGGCTATAACTCGGAAATGGCCGGCGCGCGAATGAACGTTATTTATGATCCTGCCTCCTTTATAAGAATATTCCGAAGGTACCGGTCACTTGAGGAATGCCGTAGGTGAACAGACAGAAGAGAATTATAGGACTCTACGTTCTTTTATCTTTCACTCATGAAATGGAATGGTAGTAGTACGAGGAGTTCCGGTTCATCGTATGTAAACGTAACTCGCACAAGAACACTTCCACCACGCGACTCAGCAGAGTCCTGTTTGCACGCAGGATGCTTACATAGCCCCAGGCTGTTTTCATTGTACTGCTACCCTTCCATCGGGGGGTACTGGTGTGTCGCACGTGTCGTCAGCATGGGCGACCTCGAACCAGTCTTAAAGCGTCCATCAGCAGTGTTTTGGCACCCATACCAATCTTACTGATCGGTGATTCACAGAGAGAAGAGGTACGTGAGAGGGGCAAATACTGTGAACCTCACAAAGATAGGGTGTCTCTCAGTGGTGTGGACGTTCACTAGTTCTCATAGTTACGCAGAACTGGATTAGTAATTTGCTGCATTGTGACCCGTACATCCACTGTTACAATTTTCGATAGTGAATGGTTCTCCCTTTTGAAACGTCCCCTTTGAACATTTTATATATGGCTGTGCTTAACCTGACACACAATATTTTGTTAGCGCAACGCAATCTGACTTTCAAAATTCCCTGCAAAAGAATGGCCCTGACTAACATTAAACTATACCTTTCACAAATCACTTACCTCACAAAAATCTTCGCTGCTCAAGCTACTGCAATACAGCGAGCGCCACTACTGCCAGCTAAATAAAAGATTCAAACTATGGAAGGCACTAACTACTGATAGGGATAGTTAGCAAATGAAAGATATTAATAGAGAACAAACAATGTATTTACCTTGATATCATCATATATAAATATAGCAGTTCATGACAAATTTCAAAACTCCGCCATCTCTCTCCCCACATCCACCACTGCTGGCGGCTCACCTCCAACTGCGCAACGTTACGCGCTGTTCACAGCCAGCTGCCTAACACTACAATGGCGAGAATTACAACAATGCAAAGCAGCCACAGACTGCACACAGCACAGCCAGTGATTTTCATATTGAGCGCTACGTAACGTTGCCAATAAGAAAACATAAACAGCCTACTTACATAGAGAAAACATAAACAGCCTACTTACACTTTCATCAAACCTATGATACAGGGGCAGAGCCAAATGGAGATTCGGGGGGGGGGGGGGCGGGCGGGGAAGGGTGAAACAATTGGAGATATGCCATCTCACCACCCCTTCACGATCACGCCCTGCGAACAAGATTTGACTAAAAGCGTTTACTTTTTACATTTGTGGTTCACCAGTTTCGTAGATAATTTTCTGAAAAAATGGCAAAGAATTTGCGACGCTACCCAACTGTTTTCTGCTGGTTGGTTGCTCTGTAAGCATAAGTCCATACTAGCAAACCAGTTCCGACTTTGCCTGATGCTGGTCGCGCCTAAGGTAACTGGGCAATGCACGGCTCTGTTAAGTAAAATACCTCGATATCGTCGCAGGATCGAGCCGCACACGTCTGCTTTGTTGTCCTGCAACTAACTCGCTGCAAATAACAACTTGTAGCTGTGATGCCACAGTGAAATTATTTATGCATTGGTTCGAATTGCGCATCAATAAAATAAACACACACATTAAATAAAGATAAACGAATAATTAAAGAAAATAGTTGGTTATGACAGGCAAACCACAAGAAGTTGAGTAAGCCAAGACAGAGGGATAGGTCTTGCATTAAGAGGAAAAAAACACTGACTTTTCTTACCATAAGCGAAAGCGACTCAAAGAAATAGTACTCTTTCATTTGCACACAGGCATTGTCATCGTCGCCAAATGTGCGTTCACAATCTTAGTCCTAAGTAAACTAATAATAATGATGGTGTATGTACACTTCGATAATATGTAGTCTAAATTAGTATTCTTGTAAGTTATGCTTATTATTATAAAATTAAAACATCACTTATATTCAAGGTGTCTCTTGAAAGAGTAGTGGGAAAAAAAGCCGCTCATCATTTCTTTTAACAGAAAGTGTCTGTTTCCTCGAGTACTGGTTATTTATCGTGTTTTACTGCCGTGTTAATGAATTTCCATAAACAAATATGGCACTAGATCAATTTAGCATCTCCCTATTGATCGGACAAGTAAAATTCCGCTTGAAAAATCATTTTATCACTAAATCGTAACAAACTGGCTTGATGATCGATATCTGTGAGGGCTGAGTGCAGCTTTCCTTTGAGTTATCAATCTTCTGGTTGGTTTTAGGTCAGATGTTGCCCACCATGAATTATTCTCCTATGCTGAATTTTTCGTCTCACAGTAGCACTTGCAACCTACGTCCTCAATTATTTGCTGGATGTCTCCCAATCTGTGTCTTCGTCTACAGTTTTTATCCTCTACAGCTCCCTCTAGAACCACGGAAGCTATTACCTGACGTCTTAACAGAAATCCTATCATCGTGTCTCTTCTTCTTCTCAGTGTTTTCCATATATTCCTTTCCTCACCGATCTTGCGGAGAATCTTCTCATTTTTTGCCTTCTCAGTCCACCTAATTTTCAACACTGTTCTGTAGCATAGCAACACAAATGCTCCTATTCTCTCTTATTCCAGTTTCCCACAGTCCATGTCCAGCTACACACTCCAAAAGCGAAACTGCGAATATCTGGAAAAAATCTCTGGGCTTAAAAGAACGACCTACCTATGAGAGGGCGGGGGAAAAATAGCAGTGTAGCTCACTATGCGCGAATTCGCAGAGTTCATTCGTGTTTGAGAATGAGAGCACTTCGAGACTTGCAACAGACTTTGCGCATAATTTCAAACCTTTACGAAGCTTTTAATCGCTGAAAATCGCCACTAAATGATGAAACAGGGAAAGTTTATTGTTCAATGCATTTTGGCTGTTCATGTAGCGAGACTGCCGTATCAGCAATGACGCTTCAATTGACAACTTTTTAGTACTAACTTTATTAGCAATGCATTTTGCAGGCGGTATACACATATACCACTGAATGTAACATCATTGTACGAGACACAGTTCAGGAGGTATAACGTCATAAACATTGAGATGCGTGAAATCTAAACTGCAGGACGAAATTCTCTACAGATACAAGACAAACAAGGTATGTGAAGTATGCCAAATATACACTATGTGATCAAAAGTATCCGCACACCCTCAAAAACGTACCTTTTCCGTATTAGGTGCATTGTGCTGCCACCTACTGCCAGGAGCTCCATATCAGCGATCTCAGTAGTCACTAGATATGGTGAAAGCGTACAGGTCGACCTCGTCTGTTGACTGACAGAGACCGCTGACAATTGAAGAGGGTCGTAGTGTGTAATAGGGAGATACCTATCCAGACCATCACACAGGAATTCCAAACCGCATCGGCCATCGGGCATGGATGTGTGTGATGTCCTTAAGTTAGTTAGGTTTAAGTAATTCGAAGTTCCAGGGGACTGATGACCTCAGAAGTTAAGTCTCATAGTGCTCAGAGCCATTTGAGCCATTTTTGAACCAAACCGCGTCAGCATCCACCGCAAGTACTATGACAGTTAGGCGGGAGGTGAGAAAACTAACATTTCAAGGTCGAGTGGCTGCTCATAAGTCACTTATCACTCTGGTAAATGCCAAACGATGCCTCGCTTGGTGTAAGGAGCGTAAACATTGGACGACTGAACAGTGAAAAAACGTAGTGTGGGGTGACGAATCACGGTACACAATGTGGCGATCCGATGACAGGGTGTGGGTATGGGTAAGGCAAATGCCCGGTGAACTTCATCTGCCAGCGTTTGTAGTGCCTACAGTACAATTCGGAGTCGGTGGTGCTATGGTGTGGTCGTGTTTTTCATGGAGGGGGCTTGCACCGCTTTTGTTTTGCGTTGCACTATCACAGCACACGCCTACATTGATGTTTTAAGCACCTTCTTGCTTCCCACTGTCGGGGAGTAATTCGGGGATGGCGATTGCATCTTTCAACACGATCGAACACCTGTTCATAATGCACGGCCTGTGGCAGAGTGCTTACATGACAGTAACATCCGTGTAATGGATTGGCCTGCACAGAGTCCTGACCTGAATCCTATAGAACACCTCTGGGATGTTTTGGAACGCCGACTTCTGCCAGGCCTCACCGACCGACATCGATACCTCTTCTCAGTGCAGCACTACGTGAAGAATGGGCCGCCATTCCCCAAGAAACCTTCCAGCATTTGACTGAACGTATGCCTGCGAGAATGAAAGCCGTCATTAAAGCTAAGGTTGGGCCAACACCGTATTTAATTCCAGCATTACCGATGGAGGGCGCCACGAACTTTTAAGTCATTTTCAGCCACGAGTCTGGATAGTTTTGATCACGTAGTGTATGTCAAATATATGTGATTTGTACTCTGTGAAAGATATGGTTAATAAGCTCCTGCTGAATTCCCAGATCTATTTCTAGTAAACGTGGTACCGACACAAGAAATAAATTCGGTGGGGATAAGAACCAGCAACATCCTATTTAGGAGGGGGAAGGGGGTGGCAACTTGGGGACAGAAGGGGGAGGAAGAGATGGAGAGAGGGGGACGAACAACATGGACCATGGACACAGGTATGGGGCAGTAGGAGATGGACACAGTGAGAGGCAGGGGGAAATGGACAGTAAAAAGAATAATAGGAAGAGATGGACTGATAAGGGGTGGAGGAGGAGATGAATAGTGAAGAGTGGAGGAGGGAGGAGATGGACAGAAGAAAGGGTGGAGTAAATGGACAAAGAGAGGGGGAAGATGGAAATGGGCTAATAGAATTGGAATAAATACATACACAGGCAACGCTGGTGGCTTCGTTAGCTTTAAATATAATTGAATGTAACTGCTCATGACTGTAGGACTCTCACCCTTCTTATGTCTCTTTTCGACATCTACGGCGCTTCTTCACGAACTATGAAGGAAGACTACAGTTTAACGAACCGTCCTGGACGCGGTCATTAGAGACGGAGCGCAAGCTCTGACTAGGAAAAAATGGAGAAGGAATTCTGCCATGTCCTTATCAAATGACCCATGACTGCTTTTGCATTAATCGATGTAGGGAAATCGCGGTGAACCTACATTTGTACTGTCGGACGAGGATTTGAACAGTCGTCGCTCCGAGTGCGAATCCATTCTTCACCTCGAAGTAGTTCCTAAGATGTTTGCATGTGGCTGAGTTAACCTCCTACTTCCTTTCATCACAGAAAATTTGTAATCGCTGAGATCGAGAATTTAAGAACCTTCAACATCGCAGCGCGTCAGCAATCGTTGGTTAATATATTAAAAAACTAAAAACCCGCCTCGATTGCGAAGAAAGCACCTAGTGTTAACCCAGGTTTCGGCGTAGATAACTACACCTTCTTCAGAACAATAAAACCCACAAGTTCCTAAGAAAACCTTTGCCAATGATTAAAAGAAAACCATAGCTATACATTTATAAACGAAAAAGAAAAGGAAAACACAAACATTACATATGCACAGAGTCAAAACCACTACGTAACTGTCACCGAGCGGGGTGGCGCAGTGGTTAGGCACTGGACTCGCATTCGGGAGGACGAAGTTACTTGAATGGGCATGCGCATACGAGAAAGTTTATACATGGGTCGGGGTTAAATAGCCCATATATTCCCAACCGTGGATCAACGTATATCAAAAAATGGAATGGATAGAATAAGTGACGAGCTAAATAGGAGATGAAACCCAAAAATAACCGCACACGGTTGGTTATGCTAGGAAAGAAACTCATATGAAGCTACCTATGACAACAGAAGGGAGTCGTAAAGACTATACCTAAAGCCTGGGGGAAGGGGTGGGGGGTGGCTTGTAAGTGAGCGACCATTTGTAGTTGCAGTTTATGGCGGGTCATGGCCCATCGAACATAGGCCAGTGTGAGGTGGAGCGTACACTATTAAGTTAAGTAATGGTTATGACTCTGTACATATGTACTGTTTGTGTTTTCCTTTTCTTTTTCGTTTATAAATGTATAGCTATGGTTTTCTTTTAATCATTGACAAAGGTTTTCTTAGGCACTTGTGGGTTTTATTGTTCTGAAGAAGGTGTAGTTATCTACGCCGAAACCTGGGTTAACACTAGGTGCTTTTTTCGCAATCGAGGCGGGTTTTTAGTTTTTTAAGATCGATAATTGTTTATCGAGCAGCAGTCGTGCATGGTGGGTGGATGATATCGCTGTGATATCTCGACAGTTATTTATTTTCTCGTAGAAGCAGCAAGTACGGACCGCTGTAACTAGCGCTTGGCGAAGAAATCGCTGCTGTTTGTTCGTCATTTCCCGCGGGCAGATGAGGCCGTTGTGTGTGTTCGTAACTGGTTTCCGCGAGCGAGGCACTGGCAGGGGCAGGGAGTGGCCGCGGCCGTCCGGCGCGCTCATCAGACGCCTGCCCTGATGAGTAACTGCAAAAACTCTGCTCAGCTCAGAGCTGCGCTGCTCCAGCAGATCCTCTCAGCCGGCGCGGCGCCGACGACTCCTGCAGGCCAGTTCGCTGGGAGCGTCAGCCAGCAGTGAAGGGCCGCGACGCACCGAGTTAAAAACATCAGTTGGAGGCCTAAAAGGTGACTCCCAATGTATGTTCCTAAGCAGACGCCGTTAGCCAAGATAAATACGATGGACCACAAAGGAATATACGAATACGAGGTGGAATCCAAAATTTGCGGGACTGGTGCTGCCATCTGGAAAGCAAAAATAGTAGATATTTGCACCGCTAGGTGGCGAGAGCTGCATATCTGAAGAGTCGGTGTGTGGAGTGGCATTCAGCTGGGAGGATGTGTTGCGTGTCCACAGTGATTTCCGTAATACTGTGTGTTTCGTGTGTGGCGATTTTACGATGGAACAGCGCGTGTGTATCAAATCCTGTGCGAATCTCGGGAAAAGTGCTACAGAGACCCTTGCAATGACTCAGCAAGTGTTTGGGGGACAGAGCATGAGCCGTACGCACGTGTTCAGGGCCGGCCGTACAGACGTCGAAGATTATGCTCACACTGAAAGGCCCGTTAGCCGCACAACGCCAGACATTGTCGCCAAACTTCAACAACTGGTCGTGCGGATCGACGTCGAACCATTTAAGACCTTACTGATGAAGTGGGCATTGGTTATGGGATATGCTCAACGAATGTTGACTAATGAATTGGGCACGCATCGTGTCGCCGCAAAATATGTGGCAAGGATCTTGACTGCCGATCAGAAGGCACAGCATGTTGAAGTGTACACGGACCTTCGTCAGACCGCATCTGATGATCCAACCTTCTTGTCACGGGTTTTCACTGGTTACGAGAGCTGGATTTACGGTTACGACCCAGAGACAAAGCAGCAATCGTCCCAGTGGAAGAGCCCGGCGCTACAGTCTGGAACCACGCGACCGCTTCGGTCGCAGGTTCGAATCCTGCCTCGGGCATGGATGTGTGTCATGTCCTTAGGTTAGTTAGGTTTAAGTAGTTCTAAGTTCTAGGGGACTGATGCCCTCTGAGCACTATGGGACTTAACTTCTGAGCCATTTGAGCCATTTTTGAAGGGCCCGGACTCTCCAAGACACAAAAGAGCGAGACAGGAGAAAGGCAAAGTGAAGAGCATGATCATCGTTTTCTTCTATACCGAGGGAATTGTGCACAAAGAATTCGTCCTACCCAACCAAACAGTGAATTCCGCGTACTACTGTGACGTTTTGTGACGGCTCCGTGAAAACGTGCGGCGACGACGGCCCGAACTTTAAAGCGTCAAGGGACCCGGCTGCTGCATCACGACAACGCGCCCTGTCATACGTCCTTGCTCACCAGGACCTTTCTGGCGAAAAACAACATGGCGGTTGTACCCCACCCACCATACTCGCCAGATATGGCACCTTGTGACTTCGCGCTATTCCCAAAACTGAAACTCAAGTTGAAGGACCGTCGGTTTGATACTTTAGAGAGGATACAAGAAGCATCGCTGGCGGTGATAAACACCCTCAAAGAGCAGGACTTCCAGAAAACGTTTTACCAGTGGCAGAAGCGCTGGGACTAGTGTGTACGTGCGGATGGGAACTACTTCGAGGGTGATGGTGACCATTAGTCCAAAGGTAAGGTTTTCAACAGATGGCAGCACTAGTCCCGAAAATTTTGGATAGCACCTCGTAGGACAGAAATCGGTAGATGTGACGTACATGGACCCTTAAACAAATGGTTACACTTTCACAGAAATTGAATTATTGATTCAAGAGAAAGCGCTTCACATGTTGAGGAACCGAACAACATGTCGGTACATCTGGAACCCTTATGCTAACAGTTACTCGGCTTGGCAGAGTTGTTGGATGTTATTTTGGGGGTACCGTACCAAATTCTGTCCAATTGGCGAATCAGATTGCCAAATACCGAACTGGTTTGAGGGCGCTACCCATAATGTTCCAAACGTTCTCAACTGGGGAGAGATCCACCGAACTTGCTGACCAAGGTATGGTTTGGCAAGCACGAAGAAGAACAGTAGAAACTGTCTCCGTGTGCGGGCGGGCATTGTCTTGCTGAAATGTAGACCTAGGACTGCTTGTCATGAAGGACACAAAAACGGATCTTACAATATCGTCGACGTACCGCTGTGCTGTAAAGAGTGCCGCGGATGACAACCAAAGAACTCCTGCTATAAAATGAGATTGAATCCAAGCCCATCATTCCTGGTTGTGCCAGCACTGTCCGGGGCGTCTCCAGACGTCTTCCGCCTGGAACCTCATTTACTAGAGTACGGTTGTCTTCAGTGACGAGTCGCTCTTAGAATTCCGCTCCGATGACCAGCAAAGATGCATCTGCAGACGCCCCGGACAGTGACGGTATACCGGCCTGATTGTCACCCGCCATACAGCCGACCACCAGGAGTGATCGTTTGGCTACCGTTTATTCTCATACCAGGATACCTTTGATTGTCATTCGTGGCACCCTCACAGCTCAGAGGTACGTCGACGATATTCTATTCCCCGTTTGCATACCCTGCATACCAAGTCATCTTGGGGTTATATTTCAGCAAGATAATGCCCACCCGCACACAGCGATTGTGGTTGTCAAACACTAACTTAGCTAGCGAGGTCGTCGAATCTCTCGCCAATTGAGAACACTTTGAGCATTATGGGGAGGGCCCTCCAACCATCTTGAGGGTTCGGCGATCTAACGCGCCAATTGGACAGAGTTTGGCACGATATCGCTGAGTGGAACATCCAGCAACTCTGTCAATTAATGCCAAGCCGAATAATTGCTTGCAGAAGAGCCGAAGGTTGACCAACACATTACTTACATACCCAACTTGCGAAGCTCTTTCTCTTGACGAAATCATCCATTTTTTTCTGAAATTGTAATGATTTGTTTGTCTGTCCATGTACATCACATATACCGAGTTCCGACCCATTCGTATGATTTCTTCGTGGTGTGTCATTTTCTTGTTTACAGCGTACATCTGCTTACCTGCAGCGAGATTAGCATGTTTTCGGACGATAGCCGCGGTGCTATTTTCTTCATATTTTTTTGTTTCAACACAATCTGCGCTTGTCAACCTCGAGTTCTATCGGCGTCTGACTCCATAGCCTTAAGAGTAGCTGTCTTAGAAACACGCTTGGTTGGGACCTAACCTCACACTGGCTTTACGGTGTCACAATGGAAAAATGAAGCACTTGCGAGAGAGTGTTGCTTAAATGCTCCACCATTACAACTATTGCTAGAGTGTCAAATACTACACTGTTGGTCACTGATTCCAACGACATGAAGACAAATTGGCATGAACTGTACTACATGCTTGGATCTTCAAGTGATTAGTATTTCAGTACAGCCACACGAAGCAGGAGGAACTGAAGCCATCTACAGATACTGAGTGAACAAGAATTCTAGCGACAAACTTTCGGAGGTTGTTCAGGGATGCTTACTGAATATTGGATCCTTAGGGAGTAAGAAATTAATTTTGAATTATTCGGTTTCTTAGCACAATTGCATTTGTTTCTCTCAAAATGCCTTTACAACAGCGAAAAAACCGATAATATACAATCACAAAAATGTACAACACAGAACACAGAGTAATGGAATATCATCAGATGTGGTGTGATTACTATTACTGCGGGAATAGCTGAGCGTAGTATCACTGTACAGCACTTCTTCTGCATAAAATGAACCCGTACATGAAGTGTCTATAGGCCAACTCTAGACCAGTAAACCCATCTACACTGCTGTAAATTACTGTTAGTGCATAACTAATACTGACGGAAAAACGAACCCTAGCCAGAATCGAGGACGAAGAGTGAACAGTACTCTTGTCAACAGCAAGTACCATGAGGGAACAGAACTAGTTTGTTTCCAAACAAGACAGACAGCGCACGACGTCGACATTTGCGCTATTGTGCAGATATTTTCTCTGCAATGCAGATACAAAAATAAATTGGGGTAAGATACCAAACTAAATTCAATTTGAGTGCCACCGTAAACCTACAGTTTCTGATACCAAAGTACTCAGAAAATGTGCCTGAACAACGTCCGGAAGTTAGGCAGTAGAGTTCTGGTTCATTCTGTATACGAGCCGCAGAGAACCAGAGTGGCATAAGTAAAAAAAAAATTGGCTTCTGTGCTGTACCATTCAGTTTACTCACAATGCACGGAAATTTGTTGTGGAGAAGTGATATAGCGATAACTCACACCGTAGTCACTTGAGAGCTCCAAATGCATTCTTCCTCTCACGGTTAGGGGCAAGTGCGTTCGCGGCAATAGTGATGTAAGTCAAGCGGCGAGGCCGTGTGGTTTTGTTGTTCTGTGTTGTTTTGCGTGTTTATTTACGCTCTAAAATCAAAGAGACATTTCAATAGTGTCATTATGTATGATCATTGTTGTCTTTCTTTAGATTTGTAGTATCCAGATATTATTAAAGCAGCAGTTGTGTTAATAATGGAAGTTTGCTCTCCGTGTCGATGTCTAAGTAAAGGCTACACGAATCAAGCAATGGTATCTCTCATACATAAACCATAAAACTCATCCTCTCAACAATGCTGTGCGATCTGTCACCGCGGCGAAAAGGAAAGATATGATGACACTTCTCCCGGACATCCCTCCGGTGTACCACGCTTTCTGCAACCAACTGACAGCTGCAAGTTCGGCTCAGGAATCTGGACCGGGACATGTTGACCCTCTGGCAGAGGAAGGTGATGTGGACAGTGAAATCAAGTAAACAGATATGCTCCATTATAAAGCCTCTTTACGTATCAGCATGACAAGAATTGCATTTTAAGAAATCTCGATATTTACAAACAACAACTTATTTATAGTCCGTAGATGAACGCACATCTGAACTATTAGACAGGCTCAGTACGTATCATTCTAGTAATTAACGACAATAATGCAATTATTTTAACCCAATTTGTGAGAGAAAATTGCGTAACGGGAGCAATAAGTGGAGACGCACATTTACTCTATCACTTTACGTTTATGTTTTAGAAAGTAATTGCAATTATGGAGACTAAAAGACAGCGTATTCCTTCTCAGGGATTCAACTTTACCAAAACGTTTATAAGAAGGGTAGCAAAACATGTTGATTTATACCACTTTACCTTTCAATATGAGAAAATTTCTGAGAGGAAGAATGATACTTCAACTTCTGGGAACCATAAAATGAATTTAATGTACAAGTAACTAAAATGTCTGTAGTAAACCTAATTATAATCTTTCATTTGTATATTTCATCGAAGTAATCACGGATTACTGTAAACTATACATTAAACGAAACGCAAAACCTTTCATTTCTCGGAAGTGGTAAAAACTGTGTTTACCACTTTGGCTCTCAGCGACTCATGTGTGGAACGACTATCCCGCGGGTTTCTCATTAAAAAATGAATGTTGTATACTTGGGAGAAGATCGTATTATCGCTGGTATAAGAAGTCGAAGCGACTAACAGAATGTGTCGGAACTGGAGGGTGACAGAATAGCGGCTGTGGCTTGCTGCAGCACACGTTGGAGGGGGGGGGGGGGGGAGGGGGGGGGGAAGAGATGAGTGAGGAGTGAGTGCTGGCGACAGGCCGTGGGGCCCAGGGCACACAATTTGCGAAGAACTTTTGGAGTTGTTTGGGGGAGGAGACCAAAGAGCGGAGTAGGGAAGGAGGGGAAGGGAAGTCGGCCGTGTCATTTGAAAGGAACCATCCCGGTATTTACCAGAAGCGATTTAGGGAAATCACGGAAAACCGAAATCATGATGGCCTGAAGCCGGATTGAATCGTTGTCCTCCCGAATGCGAGTCCAGTGTGCTTACCACTGCGCTACCTCGCTCGGTGGAGAACTTTTATCGATTTCTGATTTCGATACAGTACAGGAATTCGTTGTCCGGACGCATCAAATCAAACCAGTCTACTGACTGACGACTCAAAAAAAAAAAAAAAAAAAAAAAAAAAAAAAGAAATACGTGGGGTAGTGAGGCAGGCTCATTTCTTCCCGTTGCCCCTGGCTGGTACTGATGAAAGGGCGGTGGCTTCCGCCCACAGCTGCCATGCTGGGCGCTGCGCCTCTGAGACCGGCAGCCTTTGGAGGCCACGGCCGTTGACGTCAGCGGTGCTACGTGTTCTGCAGCGATGGCGATCCCCCAGGAACGGCCCCTCCTCTTCTCGCGCGGTGGCGGTGTGTGTGTGTGTGTGTGTGTGTGTGTGTGTGTGTGTGTGTGTGTGTGTGTGTGTGTGTGTGTGTGTGTGTGTGTGTGAGAGAGAGAGAGAGTGAGAGTGAGTGAGTGAGTGAGTGAGTGAGTGAGTGTGCTGTGTGCTGTGTGCGGGCCTCAACCCGGCGCCCTCGGACGGGTGCCTGTTGGCAGCTGGCGCTGCGGCGCCAAGTCCCACCAGGAGCTCAACATCGGTGGCGGCATGCACAGGCGGCATGGCTGTGGCATCAGGTCCCGCGGAGGACTTAGTAAATCTACATCTACATCCATACTCTGCAAGCCACCTGACGGTGTGTGGCGGAGGGTACCTTGAGTACCTCTATCGGTTCTCCCTTCTATTCCAGTCTCGTATTGTTCGTGGAAAGAAAGATTGTCGGTATGCTTCTGTGTGGGCTCTAATCTCTCTGATTTTATCCTCATGGTCTCTTCGCGAGATATACGTAGGAGGGAGCAATATACTGCTTGACTCCTCGGTGAAGGTATGTTCTCGAAACTTCAACAAAAGCCCTTACAGAGTTACTAAGCGTCTCTCTTGCAGAGTCTTCCACTGGAGTTTATCTGTCATCTCCGTAACGCTTTCGCGATTACTAAATGATCCGGTAACGAAGCGCGCTGCTCTCCGTTGTATCTTCTCTATCTCTTCTATCAACCCTATCTGGTACGGATCCCACACTTGTGAGCAATATTCAAGCAGTGGGCGAACAAGTGTACTGTAACCTACTTCCTTTGTTTTCGGATTGCATTTCCTTAGGATTCTTGCAATGAATCTCAGTCTGGCATCTGCTTTACCGACGATCAACTTTCTATCACCATTCCATTTTAAATCACTCCTAATGCCTACTCTCAGATAATTTATGGAATTAACTGCTTCCAGTTGCTGACCTGCTATATTGTAGCTAAATGATAAGGGATCTTTCTTTCTATGTATTCGCAGCACATTATACTTGTGTACAATGAGATTCAATTTCCATTCCCTGCACCATGCGTCAATTCGTTGCAGATCCTCCTGCATTTCAGTACAATTTTCCATTGTTACAACCTCTCGATATACTACAGCATCACCCGCAAAAAGCCTCAGTGAACTTCCGATGTTATCCACAAGGTCATTTATGTATATCGTGAATAGCAACGGTCCTACGTCACTCCCCTGCGGCACACCTGAAATCACTCTTACTTCGGAAGACTTCTCTCCAAAGAGAATGACATGCTGCGTTCTGTTATCTAGGTACTCTTCAATCCAATCACACAATTGGTCTGATAGTCCATATGGCAGTACGCGCAGTTCGGTCTCGAAACCGTGGCTTCTGCTGGGGGTGCCTACTCGTCTGGCTGGCTGACGTCGTGCTAGTCCTGTTGGCTTCCGGGGATTAAAAGCAATCATCAATATTCAGGCTTATTTATATGCCTCTGGTGCCTATTTGTTTCACTAAAACCTGGCGCCTCGTCCCATTGCCATAAGAAGAGCCTCACCCTGGCGTAGGGACATTGTACCACTCGCGACACGATTACCGCCGTGTGGCGCCGTTTACCGCTGTTCTCGACTATCCTCGCTTCGCAGTCCACTGGTGTGTCAGTTATTGTGACTCACGTGTCGCTCCACTGGTGACTAACGATACGCGGCTGTTAATGCTGTACGGCGCTTCCATGCCTTACTTTTGTTAAAGACTAATCACATTTCCGTCCAGAGAGTGGGTCGCGACACTACACAGCCTAACGAGCCTGCAATTTATCGTTCCGCGACATTGCTGATAGCACTGATCAGGATCTCACGGCTGTTACACGAATTTGAGTTGAGCTGTTGAGTTTAGGAGGGCCACGTTCAACGTCATGCAGGATCTGAATGGCCTCACGTCACTACCGCCAGAGGATGCAGACATGTTTGCTCGGCTGTGCAAGATACAGCCACGTCACGTACCTTCAGTAATGAAACGGACTTTTTGCAACGAGACAAGTGTCCACACAAACAGTATGACGATGTGTGGACTACCACCAACTGTCAATAAGGTGATCATTATATGACTTCCCCTGATACTGCAGCAGGACGCGCGCCCGCAGCGGTGCGCCACGTAACAGGAGTGGCACCATGTCGTATTTTCAGATTAGTCGCGCCTGTTTGCAGTTCCGCAGGGAGCGAACATTGCCAGATCGCATTCGTCGTGATCAAAAGGGCGCAGTACCCAGCACGATGATTCGAGATGTCATCGGATATACGATTCACATAGCAACAGTTTGGAAAATAGATGATACATTCCTGACATGTTCTCCCTGACATTATCTTTCAACAAGACGATCTAGGATCGCAGACCGCTCGTGCTGTTCCGACGAACGATATAAAGGATGTTCAACTGTTGTCCTAGCCAAAACACACTACAAATCTCCTCCCACTGAAAAAGTCTGTTCACGGGTTGTCAAATGATTGGTACGCCACCACTCTCTAGCCACTGCGTTTGATCAGCTCCGCCATGGAGTTGAAGCAGCTTCTGTCTTCCAAGCTCAACATCACTCGATGCCGCTGCGTGGGATTAGCCGAACGGTCTGGGCGCTGCAGTTATGGACTGTGCGGCTGGTCCCGACGGAGGTTCGAGTCCTCCGTCGGGCATGGGTGTGTGTGTTTGTCCTTAGGATAATTTAGGCTAAGTAGTGCGTAAGCTTAGGGACTGATGACCTTAGCAGTTAAGTCCATTAAGATTTCACACACATTTGTTTGTTTTTATTTCACTTGATGCCCAGCCAAGTACGACGGCAAGAGAAGTGGCAGCTCTGTGTACTAAATTTTTTTACTGTATACCAGCCTATAAATTTAATTACGTAGCCTTCTTGCTGTACAGTGTAAGCACAATAAGTAAAACTTCATAATACGAGTATTTCAAGATGGTACTAATCAACACGATGCTTCAATTTGGAAGACTAAGTTTCATTCGAATGCTGACAACAATAGCTCTGTCTGAATGGTACAGAGTACATTATTCCGAATTTTTCGTTTTTTTTCATTTTCCTGACATCACCAAAATACCTAATATCGCAATTTTTATCTGAACGTTGACACATGAGATGACCATTTGACCATCGAACAACATGTCGCAGACCTGGGACAGCCGACAGCTACGATAGGGGAACTGGTCGCCCCTGATGCCTAAAACCAACAGCAAATTGGAAATTTGTGGTAAGATCCTATTGGACCAAACTGCTGAGGTCATCGGTCCCTTGGCTTACACACTACTTAATCTAACTTAAACTTAACCTATAGGCAACACACACATACCCATGCCCGAGGGAGGACTCTAACCGTCGACGGGGGGAAGCCTTGCGAACCGGGGCAAGGTGCCCCAGACCGCACGGCCAGCCCGCGCGGCCCTGAAGTCAACAGTCACGCGCTCCGTCGAGAAAACATGGTAATGTTGCCCCGTGCGAGGTGGACTTGAGGGTGGCTCGCGCCCGGCTTTGATTTCGTGTTCCTCGCTTTATGTTTTTACGATCTCAGGTCTGTGCCCACAACCACAAGAATTCTCTAAAAATCTTCACTTGGCTAAGTCACGTTCTCAAACACGGCGAATCTTCCAAAATTTCGGTAAGCGGTTTTACAGCATCAAATAATGCTATGTATGCTAAATATGGCTCCATCGCTGTGAACTACATAATTATAGTGCAGAAGTTTGGGTACAGGACGGTAAAGTACTCTTCTTTCTGGCAAACCATATCTTTAAACCGTCCAGTAACAGAGTGTCGCTGACCTGTATTTCTTATTTATTCACAAACCTAAAGACGATATATGGAGATGTATTGCTGATAGTCGTATTCACCAAATAAAAAAAAGAAAAAGAACAAAAGAACTGTTTCGAAGACTTCGCACACAACGGTAAGGAGAGGTGGTCTACAGAGTGGTCCTACTGTGACCGTAGGAAAGCTGGACAGGACCAGTAATGATTAGTGAATAGCTTAGACAGCAAACAAAAGATTTTCTTAACTTTTATTTCTCCCAACTTACGAAGATTGGTTACAAATATTGTGACAACTAATAGAATCCAGCTCACAGAGTCCACAAAAAAGAGGCTCCCTGCACAACACTACGAACTATGGTATCGACTGGGCGGTGTCTGCATAGCGGTGAGTGGGGAGAGCCGCCGCCGCCGGCTCTCCTCTATTGCGGCGTGAGAGGGCGTTCGTGGTACAGAGCTGCTAGGGGCGTGGCTCAGCGGGCGTTTTCCACTGGGTCCACCGGATCCCGCACGACTGCTATCGGTGTCTCAGGGAAACTTGCAGTTCCGTTGTTAAGATTGGTTCAAATGGCTCTGAGCACTATGCTACTTAACTTCTGAGGTCATCAGTCGCCTAGAACTTACAACTAATTAAACATAAGTAACCTAAGGACACACATCCATGCCCGAGGCAGGACTCGAACCTGCGACCGTAGCGGTCGCTAGGTTCCAGACTGTAGAGCCTAGAACCGCACGGCCACTCCGGCCGGCCCGTTGTTAAGACGGTTGGGTGGTATGTTGTACAGGGCGAAAAAATGTTTTTTTTAGTGGGAACTCCTGTCTGAAAAGTGTGGTTTTTGACACTGAGGGTGTCAAAATTTGAGATGGTTAGTGTGAAAGTTTCTTTGTGTTGTGTTTGTCGTCAAAATAAGTTATGTAATTCCAACACCAAAGAAAGCAGGTGTTGACAGATGTGAAAATTACCGAACTATCAGTTTAATAAGCCACAGCTGCAAAATACTGACACAAGTTCTTTACAGACGAATGGAAAAACTGGTAGAAGCCGACCTCGGGGAAGATCAGTTTGGATTCCGTAGAAATGTTGGAACACGCGAGGAAATACTGACCCTAAGACTTCTCTTAGAAAATGGATTAAGGAAAGGCAAATCTATGTTTCTAGCATTTGTAGACTTAGAGAAAGCTTTTGACAACGTTGACTGGAATACACTGTTTCAAATTCTGAAGGTGGCAGGGGTAAAATACAGGGAGCGAAAGACTATTTACAATTTGTACAGAAACCAGATGGCAATTATAAAAGTCGAGGGGCATGAAAGGGAAGCAGTGGTTGGGAAGGGAGTGAGACAGGGTTGTAGCCTCTCCCCGATGTTATTCAATCTGTATATTGAGCAAGCAGTAAAGGAAACAAAAGAAAAATACGGAGTAGGTATTAAGATCCATGGAGAAGGAATAAAAACTCTGAGGTTCGTTGATGACATTGTAATTCCGTCAGAGACAGCACAGGACCTGGAAGAGCAGTTGAACGGAATGGACAGTGTCTTGAAAGGAGGATATAAGATGAAAATCAACAAAAGCAAAACGAGGATAATGGAATGTAGTCGAATTAAGTCGAGTGATTCTGAGGGAATTAGATTAGGAACTGAGACACTTAAAGTAGTAAATGAGTTTTGCTATTTGGGGAGCAAAATAACTGATGATGGTCGAAATAGGGAGGATATAAAATGCAGACTGGCAATGGCAAGGAAAGCGTTTCTGAAGAAGAGAAATTTGTTAACATCGAATATAGATTTAAGTGTCAGGAAGCCGTTTCTGAAAGTATTTGTATGGAGTGTGGCCGTGTATGGAAGTGAAACCTGGACGATAAATAGTTTGAACAAGAAGAGAATAGAAGCTTTCGGAATGTGGTGCTACAGAAGAATGCTGAAGATTAGATGGGTAGATAACGTAACTAATGCGGAGGTATTGAATAGAATTAGGGAGAAGAGAAACTTGTGGCACACCTTGACTAGAAGAAGGGATCGGTTGGTAGGACACGTTTTGAGGCATCAAGCGATCAACAATTTAGTATTGCAGGGAAGCGTGGAGGGTAAAAATCGTAGAGGGAGACGAAGAGATGAATACACTAAGCAGATTCAGAAGGATGTAGGTTGCAGTAGGTACTGGGAGATGAAGAAGCTTGCACAGGATAGAGTAGCATGGAGAGCTGCATCAAACCAGTCTCTGGACTGAAGACCACAACGACCACAACAACAACAACACAATTCATTAACATTCAGTGTAAAGTGGATGTACAGATCGAAGTTGTGACACGAGTCTTATGTTGAGGAATACGGTAGATCAATCTTAGAGAGTCGTTCTATCCGCAGTATAGCGTATCGGCAATGACGTCTTAAGGTTGCAGTCAAATAGGACAGACGAAGACCTAGCAGCGTCTCCTTTTGTAGGAGCCCAGTTAAGCGAATGTGGAAACGCGAGAGTAAGTACAGGCATGTCTCGGTGATGTTGGTAGGGCCCAACACATCAGAATGTGAGAATAATTTGGAACTAGGAATAATGTTCGATCTTCGAGAAACGGCCTTGCATCGCCGTAAAATTTCGTCTGTTACTGGGGATGCATTCTCATAAGAACGGTTTTGTCACGCACGCGAGCACGCTTGCAAGCGCTCGTGTGTGTGATGAGTGGATAGAAGAACGTGATACCCACGACGGCAGCGTTTTAGTCCGTGGAATTTGACCACTGATGGATGGATACTGTACTCTTGTTCGCCTGACCGTAAGAGATCGTGTATCTTAATTCACAATTCTGTCACGGTACTGGATCACATTAACAGATGTGGACCTGTCGGCATCGACGATTCGAATCTATCTGCTGCGGGATGGACTGGCCGCACACTTCGACGTCGAATGTCCAAAAAAGGAACGCTAAGCTCCTCAGACCACAAGAAGAGTGAACACCGTTGCTCCTGAGTTTTCGGACAAGTCCTCTTCAGGTAGTCCTGCGTTCCTGAAGGAAGGACATAAGATTAGGATTTAACGCGATGTCGACGACTAGATCACTATAGAAAGACTAGGAAGGAAAATGCACGCATCTATTTCAAAGGAATCAATCCGGAGATTTGTCTTCAGCGATGTAAGAAAACCACGGAAAATCTAACCGCCTCGAACGACCTCAACGGGCGTTTAACCCAAATCTATCTTTCTTTCTTTCTTTCTTCGTTCCTTCCTTCCCTCCGAAAATCTAAATCGGTATGGTGGAATGGGGTTTCAAACCACCGCACTCCTGAATGCGAGTCCACAGTTTCGCCACCGGTACCACCTCAACATTGTCCCCATACGTGACAGACGCTGCCATCGTGACCACAGTCTGGCAGTTTGTAAGTGTGGCGTCATTTCCATGACCACCAGACTTCGCTCTGTAGGTGGGTTAAATTCCAAATCCCTCCACGGTCTCTCTCGGAGTCACGACACTTGACACTGCTGATAATGACCTGTCCGTTACACTCTGCAGATGGTATACAACACCAGATTCCATCCTCCACTTTCCTTTGTTCGATAACTATACAGCTAGAACAGTACATGGCACTGTACGCGTTATGCTGAGAGAATGAACCACTGAGCTATCGTCTCACCTTACGTCCTGCCAACATCTATGCAAGCTGACTGCAATGTTCTGGTTCAGACTAATGACTTTCCGTTTCAGACTATGGATTTTGTAGCGATACTTCATCAAGAACACCAGACAACATTTATTCTAGGATACCTCACGGCTGAAGTTTCTAGCAAAAGGAAACAGCAACACGATAAAACGTGTCGTATTTGAACAAACGAATTGGGAAATGCCTAGGGAGGATATAAGAATATACAGTTGCAATCTGTTTATAAAGACGATTCTAAATAATAAAAACGCGAAGAAAACAAAATATGAACTCATGTTGGGTAGACAAGCGCATTTCATCACTCAAACTGATGGATAGAACAGTAGCTTACAATACAGAAAAATTTTACGGGTACACTGCGGTCTCTTTAAATGTTCTCATACCTTAGTAGATGAATCAGAAACACAGCTGCTGCATAAAAAAAAAAAAAAAAAAAAAAAAAAAAAAAAAAAAAAAAACACTGAGCAAAAAAAAAAAAAAAAAAAAAAAAAAAAAAAACACTGAGCAAGTAATGCCAAGTGAGGTATACAGACCTACTCGGGCTATGAATAAAAGATTTCCACCTGAAGATGGAGTTGTACGTGAAATGGTTCAAGCCGTAAAATGGTGCAATTTTAAAACCGCAGTCACAGCAGCGGCCAAGAGTTTCTGTGTTTAGGGAGCTGGGGGACGACTGAATGGATACGAAAAGAAATAGAATCTATTGGAATGCTTTTGAAAAACTAAATTGGGTTTTCAAAACGAAGTTTCAAGTGAGGCCGAAATGACGAACGTTTTAGATCCTTGACAATCCCCTCGCTTTGGAACGAATTCTCATACCGTCACCATTGGCTGTTACTAACAGTTATGATTTATAGCATGAGACATGGACTTCTAACATGTAAGCCTTCCAAGAACTGAGTATTGGTCAACAGGTAATAGTGAGAAACATGCTGGGAATAAGGATTAAAGACAGGAAAACAAAATAATGAATCAGGGAATAGATAGGATTGGAGGATGAGAATGTAGCAGTAATGAAAGAGGACACAAACAATATGGATGATGACTTTTAGGTTACTTTTGAGCAGTTCATATTCCACCAAACTTGCCAGTCCCCACACCTCTCCCAAGGGGGACGCAGGAAGAAGCACGATCCAACGTACAAAATATACAGGGAGATCCATTGATAGTGACCGAGCAATGTATCTCACGAAATAAGTTAAAAGGATATCAACTTCGGTTTTTTTAAAAATAGGAACCCCCATTTTTTATTACATATTCGTGTAGTACGTAAAGAAATATGAATGTTTTAGTTGGACCACTTTTTTCGCTTTGTGACAGATGGCGCTGTAATAGTCACAAACATATAAGTACGTGGTATCACGTAGCATTCCTCCAGTGCGGACGGTACTTGCTTCGTGATACATTACGCGTGTTAAAATGGACCGTTTACCAATTGCGGAAAAGGTCGATATCGTGTTGATGTATGGCTATTGTGATAAAAATGCCCAACGGGCGTGTGCTATGTATGCTGCTCGGTATCCTGGGCGACATCATCCACGTGTCCGGACCGTTCGCCAGATATTTACGTTATTTAAGCAAACAGGAAGTGTTCAGCCACATGTGAAACGTCAACCACGACCTGAAACAAATGATGGACAAGTAGGTGTTTTAGCTGCTGTCGCGTCTAATCTGCACATCAGTAGCAGACAAATTGCTCGAGAACCGGGAATCTGAAAAACGTCGGTGTTGAGATCAACATCGACTGCACCCGTACCATATTTCTATGCTCCAGGAATTGCATGGCGACGACTTTGAACGTCGTGTAGTTCTGCCACTGGCCACAAGAGAAATTATGAGACGATGACAGATTTTTTGCACTCGTTCTATTTAGCGACGAATTCACCAACAGCGGTAGCGTAAACCGGCGTGATATGCACTGTTGGGCAACGGAAAATCCACGTTGCCTGCGACAAGTGGGACATCATCTACTTTGGCGGGTTAATGTGTGGTGCGGCATTATGGGAGGAAGGACAATTGGCACCCATTTTATCGATGGCAATCTAAATGGTGCAATGTATGCTGATTTCCTACATAATGTTCTACCGATGTTACTACAAGATGTTTCACTGCATGACAGAATGGCGATGTACTTCCACCATGATGGATGTCCAGCACATAGTTCGCGTGCGGTTGAAGCGGTATTGAATAGCATATTTCATGACAGATGGATTGGTCGTCGAAGCACCGTACCATGGCCCGCACGTTCACCGGATCTGACGTCCCCGGTTTTCTTTCTGTGGGGAAAGTTGAAGGATATTTGCTATCGTGATCCACCGACAACGCCTGACAAAATGCGTTAGCGCATTGTCAATGCATGTTCGAACATTACGGAAGGCGAACTACTCGCTGTTGAGAGGAATGTCGTTACACCCATTGCCAAATGCATTGAGGTTGACAGACATCATTTTGAGCATTTATTGCATTAATGTGGTATTTACAGGTAATCACGCTGTAACAGCATGCGTTCTCAGAAATGGTATGTTCACAAAGGTACATGTATCACATGGGAACAACCGAAATAAAATGTTCAAACATACCTACGTTCTGCATTTTAATTTAAAAAACCTAAGTGTTACCAACTGTTCATCTAAAATTGGGAGCCATATGTTTGTGACTATTACAGCACCATCTATCACAAAGCGAAAAAAGGGGTCCAACTAAAATATTCGTATTTCTTTACGTACTACATGAATATGTTATAAAAAATGGGGGTTCCTATTTAAAAAAACGCAGTTGATATCCGTTTGACCTATGGCAGCGCCATCTAGCGGGCCAACTATAGCGCCATCTGGTTTCCCCCTTCAAGCTAGACGAGTTTCGTTCTTTGTAGTTTTTTCGTTTGACGCTTATTTCGTGAGATATTTGGCCCGGTCACGATCAGTGAGCCACACTGTATTGTCAGACGTTCTTCTCGATACATCCAGTATCTTCAACACCAGAAACGCTTCCTAAAATTGAGTTCATAAGATCGAAATTTTCATGAACGACAGTTATTTGTTCTGATAACGTGTGAAATGTGAGCTGGATTAGCGATTTAGGAGTCCGGAAACCACGCAGCGGAGTGTGCTCCTTTTTAGCATTATCCTCCGGCACGAGTGGAATATTCCGATTACATCTCCGAATCCGCCAAATAAAAGTGCGAAGGGAAAGACCCGAAGCAAAGCGATAGGGCAGGGCACACGTACTCAGCAAAAGATCGCCGAGAGGGAGGAAGGCGCGTGAATGGGTCAGTTCAATTTGCGCGAACGACCGCCGCGGTGGCAATGGTGGCGGCGAATGTGGGCCGAGAGCGAGCCGCGATTACGCGGATGGCAGTGATGGGAGCCGGGCGGGGCGGGGGGGGGGGGGGGGGCGGTCCGCGGCGTCGCGAGGCGAGGCAAGGCGCCGCTTACATATTCATGAGCCGCCACAGCCACGGCCCCAGACCGAGCATTTGCATTCCGGCGGCGCGCGGACACTCGGGAGACGAGTAGAGGCGAGCGGCGTGGCTCTGTCCACCTGCACCGAGGTCCGGCAGCTCGAGAAATTGCCGCGCCCAACACGACGCATGCCGGGGCCTTCGGGCGCGTTAGCTTTGTCGCGCAGCTTCACCAAATCAGTGCATATCATCGCAGCATTGACTTACATTACATTTTTTATCATTGACAGTATCGGTATCAGTATCGTGGACTTCGGCACCGACGGTACCGGTGTCGCCGTCAGCTTCAGCAGTAGCGTCACTAGCATCATTCTCAGGGTCATCAGCTTTTGCATCAACACCATTATGTCATCAGCAGCATCAGTCTCACCAACCTCATCATCGTCACAATCATTATCAGAAGTGTCATCATCATTAGCAGCATCAGTACCATAATTTGTAGCAGCACCAGTACTATTATCATTAAAGTACTCCGTCTTCAGGCCACGAGTGCCCTACCGGGACCATCCGACCGCCGTGTCATCCTCAGTGGAGGATGCGGATGTAGGGGAGTGGGGTCAGCACACCGTTCTCCCGGTCGTTATGATGGTATTCTTGACCGAAGCCGCTACTATTCGGTCGAGTAGCTCCTCATTTGGCATCACGAGGCTGAGTGCACCCCGAAAAATGGCAACAGCGCATGGCGGCCTGGATGGTCACCCATCCAAGTGCCGACCACGCCCGACAGCGCTTAATTTCGGTGATCGCACGGGAACTGGTGTATCCACTGTGGCAAGGCCGTTGCCGTACTATTATCATTAGCATCATGATTACCACCACCACCGCCATTAGAATCTACACCATTTGGATCAGTACCAGTAGCATCGTTAGTATATCTTGAATATCAGTACCTGTACCATTATAATAGCCATCACTATCAGCATACTAAGGATCAGTATCGCCATTCTGCCTCTACAGGCTAGGTCGTCAGCGCACAACTAAGCAGTGGTGATCGAATCTGAGGTAAGCCTGATCCAATACTGGTGTTTTGCGTTAAATTCTAAACCTCCCCGCAGTGCCTCATGGAGTGAGGGCATGTGACACTGTTAGTGACGAAACGCCCATCAGATGAGGGCGTTAAGGCCGACAGCCCCCTTCTTGCTATTCGAGACAAGTACGCTATGTGCTGGCAATGTGTTCGACCGTTAGGTTGTTTGGGAGGAGGAGACCAAATAGCGAGGTCATCGGTCTCATCGGATTAGGAAAGGACGGAGAAGCGAGTCGGCCGTGCCCCTTCAAAGGAACCATCCTGGCATTTTTCCTGGAGCGAGTTAGGGAAATCACGGAAAACCTAAATCAGGATGGTCGGAGGCGGGATTGAACAGTCTTTTTCCCGAATGGGAGTCCAGTGTGCTAGCCACTGCGCCACCTCCCTCTGTCGGGTTCGACCGTCTTTTCCCCACCATGGTACAATGCAAACAAATACCAAACCACAAACACCAATCACAGGAACACTTAATTGATGTCCTTAACTGCCAAATCCACATTTATCAAATGACAGGTGACACTACGTACAGGAAAGACAAACCTTTCAGTTTGGCAGCTGAACCTATTTCTCAGTGTCTCCCAGGCAACCGTGCCATACGATGATCACTCAATCAGTATTGCCACAGACACCTTCAATATCGCCGCCACCGTTGCAGCTACCGTCACCATCACAAACGGCCATCACCATCACAAAAGGCCATCACCATCATAAAGACCATCACCATCATAAATGACAAACACCAGTTTCATTGTTGACGACGTCGTTTTCTAATACAGATTTATTAGGTGTTATGGCGAAGTCCTAGTCATCTCTTTTTCTTGTACTTTTGCTGGTATCAATGCAGCAGTGAGTAAGAAGGTGCAGGACGCAAATGTTTTGCATTCTTTGTGCGAGAAAGTCTCAGTAGCACTATCGCATAAGACGACAACACAGTGGCTGACTATGTGATAATGATTCAGACAAGACTAAATGTGTCAGTTTCAGAGAGGAAACCCTATAAGCTACGGGGTCGAAAGTTAGAAGGAAAATGAGGAAACTTTAAATTTACTCTAGGTCTTCTAAGGCCAATAAGCATCTAAATAGCCACTTTTTTGTAATAATTTCTTTATCTGCTCAACATTTACAAGGCGTCACACCGCTGATATAGATTACTGTGGCCTAGATACGTTTCAAAGCACTCTCTGGTACGATAGACAATCATCGTCTGAGGAGGTTCTAGGAACGTAAAAAGTAGTGGCAATGAAGTGCTGCACTTATAGCTGCAGACGTGGTAACTTACGAATAAAACTTTATAAAGAACAGAAGGAAGGCTGTAATAGTAGCGTCTCGTCGACCTCGAGACCAGCAGAGACTGAAGGCGGCGCTGCGGTCGTCAGGCACCTGAGACCAGATGGCAGGGGCGCGTTTTTACTCTCCGCGGGACTCGAAACGGAGCCTCGCGCTCGTGCGCCCTCAGATTTACGGCTGCAATTTCAGGAGTAATCTGCGCAGCGACAATAGCGCGGCTGAGAGCCAGCCAGCATCCAGGGTTCTCAGAACAAACCAGTCCCCCCCCCCCCTCGGAAGAACACGTTGCCTGCCTGTCTCTCCCGGATCTTCCCACAGCCTTGTTGCCTTGTTCCGGCACGGGTGGCTTCCAAATCAGACAGTTTTTAGAACACTGTTTTACACTCTCTCTGCAAGAGTATCAGGAAACAGAAATTTAATTTCTGTCGTTCACCTCAGAAATGTAATATTTGGAGAGTAAATCATTGACAGGCTGAGATACGTACTGAGGTAGTGTTGGTCCTTCACAAATTAGATCTCTCATAAAAGTCTTGACCGATTCAATGCTAACTGTAGTTCTCCGAACTTCATTTCTTATAAAATAAATTTGACATAAAACAGAAATTTCCAAAACGACTTATGTGGTTTGTCACTGAATTATTAGGGAACAACTCCACCCCACTGAAAGGTACTACGAGAAGGTGTTACGAAATGACTAACTTTTAAAAATCAAATCCCTTGATATACGAAAGGAGTTAAAAAGCATAGAAAATGTACCAGATAATTTTGATTATCATGAAGTTCGTAGATCAGTGCCTCCAGTATTCTTCTGAAAATACGTAACTACCTTTAAAACATTCAGAAAAGTAGAACACCTTGGTATAATCAGGAAATATATTGACAACCTGCTATCCAAAAATTCAAGAAAATATTTCCACCTTAAATTACACCAAAATGAAATCTATCTTTAGTCATGCCAAGTCTTTATTACTGTGCTGCAGTTCAACATGACACAAATAGTGACAATTCCGAAACACTGGAGCTAGATATGGACGTGCAGCATTCTGTTGTGTGATCATACAGAGTGATTTTTTCCACCGTGTAAAAACTCTAGGGATTGGTCGATAAGAGGATACGAAACAAAAAAAGGTCTAATGAACTTATGTCTGGATATGCATGGTTTCCATGCTAGAATCATTTACTCAATCATATATAGCTACAGAGATTGCGGTCTAATAATTATCGCTGTACCATGCAGCCAGTTACAGTATTCATAATTTCCTCCTATCCTCATACGTCATGTCCTAGCTCCCTCTCTTGCCGAAGTAATCGGTAATATTAAATATCTTGCTGACTGACCTCGTAGTGGATGTGATACAGCGTCGTACACAATTGCTCCGTATTCGAATCGAGAGCTCGGCGACATGGTGTTGTCTTAGGGAAAGACAAATGGCAACGGGCGACAGGCAGCAAGGTTGTATCAGGAGACCTATCCCCGCCGACAACCACTACAGCATTCAGTGTTTCCAACAGTGCTTCACCGTTTGTCTGACACAGGGTCGTTTCAGGAAGCAGAAAATCATGAAGGACGTATCCGGACATCACAAAAAAATGGTTCAAATGGCTCTGAGCACTATGGGACTTAACTTCTGAGGTCATCAGTCCCCTAGAACTTAGGACATCACACACATCCATGCCCGAGGCAGGATTCGAACCTGCGACCGTAGCGGTCGCGCGGTTCCAACCGTAGCGCCTAGAACTGCTCGGCCAGCCCGGACACCACACCTGGAGGCAAATATGATTAACACTGTGGAAGGTGACCGCCTTGTCAGTACTAGGCAGTTGGCCCGCCAGAACAAGGTAAACCAGACGACCGTGGGGAACATTCTGCATGACAATTTTTACTATCATTATCACTTACAGCGTGTGCAGGGCTACCTAGCGACAGACTTTCCACATCGGGAGCAGTTTCATCACTGTTTTTCCACCAGGTAACCACGATTCCGGGATTTGTGTCATCCATCCTATCCCCAAATGAAACCACCTTTAGGCGGAGAGGTATGTTCAGCTTTCATGACAGTCGTCTGTGTGATAGTATGCAGAACCCCCGTCGTATGGTGACAGCGAATTTTCAACATAGGTCCAGCCGGAATGTGTGGGGGCAGGATAATTGGCAACCGTACTTTGGGACCAGTCTTCCTTCCACGTCGCCTAACAGGCAGGAACTACCAACGTTTCTTGCAAGGGACCTTGCCTCCCCTGCTGGATGAAGGACCATTGATGATTCGAAGGATTATGAGGCTGCTACATGATGGTGCGTCGTGGTCTTCATCGAAGAAACCAGATTCTGCCTGCACGCAGATGACGTGCGACGTAGACCTGGTGAGTGCTGTCTCGCAGAGTGCATTCGTTGGAGACATACTGGCCCCACCCCACGCCTTACGGTCTGGGGTGCGGTAAGCTACCGTTCAGCTCTGTTGGTTCTGGAGGGAACATTAATCAGAATTCGGTACTTGCAGAGTGTTGTTAGATCAGTGCTTTTGCCGTTCTTGCAACAAAAAGGTGACGTGTTGTTCCAGCGGTATAATGCCCACGCACTGTCCGTGAAACTCTACGCGTTTTTCAGGACTTCCCTGGTCAGCACGATCTCCGGAATTGTCTCCAATCGAGCGCGTGTGGGATACGATGGGACGAGAAGTGAGTCGTCCGACTGGTCGACCAACAACTGTTACAGAACTACGTGAACAGGTCGAGCAGGAGTGGCATAACGTATCCCAGGACAGCATTCGCCATCTGTACGATCTACTGGCTGTCAGAGTCAGCGTCTAAACTGCGGCCCGTAGAGGCTACTCCACGTACTAATATGGGTGTTCCAGCACGGGTCGATACCTGGTACCTCTGATCTCCATGTAATCAAAAATGGTTCAAATGGCTCTGAGCACTGTGGGACTTCACTGCTGAGGTCATCAGTCCCCTAGAACTTAGAACGACTTAAACGTAACTAATGTAAGGACATCACACGCATCCATGCCCGAGGCAGGATTCGAACCTGCGACGTAGCGGTCGCGCGATTCAAGACTGTAGCGCCTAGAACCGCTCGGCCACTCCGGCCGGCCCCATGTAATCCATATGAACTGTTGCAACAATAAATCTTGAGTTAACTAAAAACCTCTAAAATGGTGGACTAATTTTTTTTCTGCATTTTATGTGACCACATCAACACTACTGTGCAACTACTTTCTTTTCATAAATGGAGCATGTTTTTGAAGATCCGCTCAGTGAAAGAGAAAATTTTGCCAGATCATTCAGTCTAGGTATTTATAAAAAAAAATTGTGCGTTGAAATCCAGTATATGACATCCTTACCAATATGCAGTAATTCGCTCCCTAATCGTAACTGACAAGTATTTACGAACTAGTTCTCACTATACAGCAGTGTAAGAGCAGCCCATTTTTATGTGGTTTCACAGTAACTAAAAAGACAAGAACAAAGGTAACTATTGATCCCGGTGCGTATTGTAACTCAGACTTACTTTGTTATTTCAGAAATACGTGTTTCTTTGCGAATTAGTGTAATATTTATGTCAAATGCTGACCACTTTGACGGAAAAAGTACGAATTGTATCCGATCAGCCTTGAAAATCTTATGCGATACTGTAAAAACTTGTATTTATGAGTAGTGTGTAATTAAATTTGTAAAGATTTTGATATGCTTGTTACGCAACTTACCTTCTCTTCCGTATGGACCCACGAGAGCCTCCAAGCATTCACTAGATGATGTGTGTCCTGATCCAATCTGGTTGAGGAGAATCGGACAGTTATGAAATACAGCCACGAATATAGTATCCAACAACGATAAATTTGCTATCGATCTAATGCAATATGAGACGATACACAGCTTCTGAAGAGCGTGTATGTATTTTCAATTTTGTTTGTGAAGTGTAAATCACTGTAATCGCTTTACCCTTATCGTCCCGACGGCGCTAGACAAACTGGGAGATTGGAAAACGAGCTGGGATTAAACGGCCTCCTCCGTAATTTAAGCAGGGAATCTCGCGCTATCGCCTGGGACGATCAAAGTAATAAAAGTTAACGACTGTGCTTTATGGCGAACGATAGTTATTCTGTTTCACAGGGAGTAATAGGCAACAACTGTGCTCTTCGATGGAGAGCGGGCCTGTGTAGTACCGTACATTAGTGGATGTCGCTTCTGCATCCACATCTACGTACATACTCCGTAAGCCAACGTACGGTGCCTGTTCCACTCGCTAATAGAGCGATGGAAAAACGACTGTCTATATGCCTCCATATGAGACAGAATCTCTCTTATCTTTACTGTATGTTGGCGCAGTAGAATCATTGTGCAGTCAGCTTCAAATTCCAGCTGATTAAATTTTCTCCGTAATGCTCCTCGAAAATAACGTCGCCTTCCCTCCAGGGATTCCCATTTGAGTTCCCGAGGCATCTCCGTAACACTTGTGTGGTGTTCGAACCTACCGGCAACAAATCTAGCATCCCGCCACTTGATTGCTTCTATGTCTTCGTTTAATCCGACATGGTGCGGATCAAAAGCACTCTGGGCGGTACTCACTACTGTCCTTCATGCGATCTCCTTTACCGATGAAACACACTTTTCCAAAATTCTCCATATATAGCGAAGGCGACTACTCGCCTTCCTTACCACAATCCTCAAAGTGTCGTTCCATTTCTTACCGCTTTGCAGTGTTACGATCAGAGATTTAAACGACGATTGTGCCAAGCAGGACACTACTAATACTATATTCGAGCATTATGGGTTTGTTTTACCAACGCATCCGTATTAACTTTATTTTTTCTACATTTACAGCTACCTGCCACTCATCACACTAACTATGAATTTTGTCTCAGTCATTGGATTCTTCCTTCAGTCACTCGGCTTCGACACATTACAGCATCATCAGCAGACAACAGCAGTTTGCTGTCCACCAGGATCGCCAAATCATTTATGCGTACAGAAAACAAAAGAGGTCCTATCACACATCTCTGGGGCACTTCCGGTGATAACCTTGTCTCTGATTACCACTCGCCGTCGAGAACTATATAATGGGTTCAATTACTTAAGAAGCCATCGAGCCACCCAAATATTTGCGAACAAGTTCCATATGCTCATACCTTCGGTAACACAATGCGATGGGGCACTGTGTCAAATGGTTTTCGAAAATCTAGAAATATGAAATCCTGTTGCCCTCCATCCATAGTTCGCAGTATATCATGCGAGAAAAGTGCAACCTGAGTTTTGGATGAGCAATGCTTTCTGAAAGTATGCTGATTTGTGGACATATTTCCCTGTTTCAAGAAAACGTATTTTGGGATCCTAGCCACTCGTCTAGTACAGGGTGCATAGGAAGCTGTTCTCTCGGCCTGGTAGACAACATTCAAGCAAATCATATTAATGGAGTTTATTACAGCAAATTAAATTGACAATACTTATCCTTTTTACAAAAAGGTGTTGCAAGTAATTGGCGACAAGGAAATAATCAGTGTCCTTCGATATGTATAATTTCCATGCAAGCAAAAGATAAGGCACGACTAAAGAGTTAAGAAGACGGCTCCTTTTCTAGTGCGGCCGAGGCTAGTTGGAGGGGTGCTTATATTCTCTTCGTATGGGTGCCGCTCCTGTCGTGGTGTCGTCCAAGTCAGCGTTCTATTGGCTGACGTTGTCTCACAGCCCCCTCTGTTGCAACGTTACGGGCCGACGTGTCAGCGCTTGATGTTACGCCGAAACATTTATTACATTCGGACTGAATATATGTTCAAGGATTATGCAGCATACCGAAGTTAGGAATATTGGTCTGTAATTTTACCGGTTCCTTCTTTTATCCTGCTTATACAGGGTGAAAAGTATTTAAAACGACAAACTCTGAGAGGTTGTAGGGGACATCAAAACAAATATTTTTCCCTAATGTCATTTTTTCCTATGAGGCGTATTTAAACCGGTAGAGGAAGATTTCTCTGGCGGCAAATTAATTAAACCAACAAACACTTTTCAATTTTTTTATGACCAAGAGACAACACATTAACACAACCCCATCTCAATTACAGTAGTATTTCAAAAATGCCTCCATTGACACATAAACAAAGGTTAAACAATCGGATCATTTTCTGTCTGACACGGGCAAAAACCCCAGGAGTATCCTGAATTGTTCCTGCTGCTGCTTCTATCTGGGCAACCAAATCCTCTTCTGATGCAGCAGGAGTTGCGTAAACAAGGTTGCGCATCTCTCCCCACACAAGAAAGTCCAGAGGGGACATATCTGGGGATCGAGCAAGCCATGGGACAGCACCACCTCTCCCAATCAACGTTTCTGGGAACAGTCGGTCCAGGAATCAACGCACACGACTGAAATGTGCCGGCGCCCCGTCATGTTGGAACCGCATGCGTTGTCTTGAAGGAAGCGGGACGTCTTCCAGCAATGCTGGCAATGCTCTGGCGAGAAAACTGTAATAGTGCCTGCCATTTAATGGCCTAGGTAGCAGATACGGCCCAATTAAACAGTCCCCAACAATACCGACCCCCACATTTACGAAGAACCGCACTTGAGCGCTAGTAACTGTAGCATGTGAGTTATCCTCACTCCAAATTCGCAAATTGTGCATGTTGAAGACTCCATCACGCCCGAACACTGCTTCATCGGTAAACAACACAGAGGATGGAAATGTAGGATGCATTTCACACTGTTCCAGGTACCACTGCGAAAACTGTGCTCTGGGTGGATAATCAGCTAGTTCTAGGTTATGGACACGCTGTAAGTGAAATGAACGTAACAATTGCTCTCAAAGGACTGTTCTTACATTCGTCTGATTCGCCCCCATGTTACGTGTAATTGCGCGAGTGCTGATTGAAGGATCCCGCTCCACATGCTGCAAGACAGCTTTCTCAAATTGCAGCGTTCTTACCGTGCGACGGCGTCCCTGTCCAGGTAATCTGCTAAATGACCCGGTCTCACGCAGACGTTGCTGGTATACAGCAGCAAAGGTCGTATGATGAGGGACACGGCGATTAGGATAATGTTGTTGATAAACCCGCTGTGCAGCTCGTCCGTTGTGGTGCGCTACGTAGTACGCACCAACCATATCAGTGTACTTACTCCAGGTGTATCGCTCCATTAGTAAACAGAGACACTTCACTAATACAGTGGTGGACAGCAGTTCCCTACAACTGAAGATCGTAATACGGCCTCTAAAAACTGACGAGCGTAATACGGCCTCCACTGGTTTGAATAATCCTCATAGGAAAAAATGACATTAGGGAAAAATATTTGTTTTGAGGTCCCCTACAACCTCCCCGAGTTTGTCGGTTTAAATACTTTTCACTCTGTATACAAGAGTCACCTGTGCTTTTTTTTTTTTATCAGTCGCTTGGGACTTTGCGCTGGGCAAGATATTTGCCATAAATGCAAGCTAGGTAATGAGCCAATACCATCGGATATGACCAACCTTCGCTTTTATGTCGGCTTGAACTCTGCTGGGGACGCTTTCAATGTGGTCTCTCAATGTCTGTGGAGGAACGGAACCCTGTTCTTCCTCGAGAGCCGAAATCAGTGAAGGTAGGGATCTTGGACGCTGGCGTTTGGAGCAAAGTCGACGTTCCCCCTCATCTTAGAGGTGTTGCAGCAGGTCCAGGTCGGTACTCTACTCAGGCGAGTACATTTTTGGACTGTCGTTGTCCGCAAAGCATTGTCCCACAGATGTTGCTTTATGACAGGGTTCATTGTCATGGCGATACAAACTATCATCATCTCCTAACTAGTCCTCTTCTGTACACAGTACAAAATTCTGTAAAATGCTTTAATATTCTTCAGCATTTAGAGTTTTCTTACGCGAAATAAGGGGGCAATTCTAAAAATGAAGAATACCTCCATACCTTAACGCTACCACATCCATGCTTTATTGGTGGCACTACTCATGATAGCAGGTAACGCTCTCCAGGCATTCACCGAACACAAATCGCTCCATCTCATCGCCACACGGTACAGCGCCATTCACCGTTCCAGATCACTCACTTCCAGACATTCACTGTACAGTGGCGTCGCTGTTTACTCCACCTCAAGCGTCGGCTAGCACTGACAACAGAAATCTGTGGCTCATGAGGAAATGCACGAGCATTGTGGGCCATTCTTGTAACTTGCTACGCACAGTCACTGTGTTAGCTGGATGGCTGTTAGCACTTTGGAACTCACGAGTGATTCCTTCCACTGATATCATGTGAGCCTTTAGAAGGAGCCACCGCAATGCTGGGCGGTCCTCCTAAGTCAATTTTGTTTTGTTTTAGGGCGCAAAAACAACTGGGGTCATACGCGCCCATGTCAAGACTGTAGGACACGAAGACAAATAGAGGAGTTAAAATCGACTACACGTGGATCCCAACCGACGGAAGAGAAGAGAGCTAAAACAGGAACGTGGAGAAAGGTCTATAAAATACACCATAGAGAAACGGAGGTCATGAACTAAAATTATATGGCCTTCGCCATATTGCTACGACGGATAAAAAGTAAAACGCGGTTGACAGCCCGCTCTTCGTTCGCTAAAACGGCCGATAATGCATACGGCAAACACAACGAAAACGTAAGCGGTTAAAAAAAATGGCTTTACGCCAGGAAATGACGGACCGTCAACAGCTGGGCGCAATCTACAGAAAATGGTGAGGGAGGACCACTTAACAAATGGCAATGGTTAAAAAGACTGTGCCCAATACGCAGCCTAGTTAAAATGATATCGCGGCGAGGGGGCCGAGATGAGGTCGTCCAAGCCGCTGGGAAATGCTAAAACCCGGAGCTTGCTCCCATGAATAGAGAACCAGTGATGATACCAAAGTGACAACACCTGCTGACAGACGGCAACACAGAGATCATCGGACGGAATGTAAGAACTAGCGGCCTGAGGTACGAGGACTGTAGCCTTGCCAGTAGCGTCAGGGGTCTCGATTACTGTCAGACCTACGTGACCATGAACCCGCATAAACATCACAGTGGCTCCATCAAAAGTGATGAAATAATGTATTTCAAGCACCACCACATTACTTGGAAAATCTGTTATTCACGGCGTCAAATTTCTTTGCCTACATTCGCACACTGTAAGCCACTACACAATCGGTAGTCACTTCCGTGTCAATATTAGCGATTGTACGCGCCATAAACCTTATTGTTATGACCCCTAAGCAGCGGATTAGTTTCTCAGTCGTGCTGCACTACCGGTGCTCAGAACTTGCTCAGCAGGGCTGTACGAGACACCCGTCGCCTTTCTTCCAGATAGTCCGCCCCCGGTAGCTGAGTGGTCAGCGCGAGAGACTGTCAATGCTAAGGGCCCGGGTTCGATTCCCGGCTGGGTCGGAGATTTTTCTCCACTCAGGGACTTTGTGTTGTGTTGTCCTAATCATCATCATTTCATCCCTATCGACGCGCAAGTCGCCGAAGTGGCGTCAAATCGAAAGACTTGCACCAGGCGAGCTGTCTCCCCGACATTTATTTATTTATTTCTTCCAGATATTCTCAGTTTATTTCGTAAGGACTGTAATGACCAGTACGACCTTAGCAATACGTCTCTGAATTTGTTCGATGATTGTTGTGACGTCTACTTGATGAGGACTCTCAGCTAGTAATTTAGAATTGGATACTGTAGACATTCAAACGATATGCAGTTCCAGAGGTTTAGTTCGAACCATCCCCATCGTTACTGATATAGGGACAATCTACAGAATTTCTTTCTTTCTCAGGCCTTTGCCCCGCTCCAACGCGGGGTCGGCTTTGTTATGACTGATTTGGCAGTGTTGATTGCAGAGAGTGGCCGGATGCCCTTCCTGCCGCCACCCCGAACTCCCCCCCCCCCCCCCCCCCCCCTGGACGGGAGTAGTGTACCCCAGCTGTCTGCGTCTCGTGTAAGTCATGAAATAGTGCGAACGTTTTTCAAATGTCTGAGAGTCATATAAACGAGGCGGAACTGGGGGACCAGTTTTCACCTAGCGGGATGTGGAAAACAGCCTAAAAGCCACATCCAGGCTGGCCAGCAGACCGGCCCTCGTCGTTATTCCGCCGGGCGGATTCGATCCAGGTCCGGCGCGCCTAGCCGAGTCTAGGAGGCAGCACATTTAGCGCCCTCGGCTACCCTGGCGGGTAGGGACGATCTACAGAATAATTTTGTTAAATGGAAGGGTCGCAATGACGCTGCTTGCTCCTTACTTCCTCAGTAATTTCCTGCGGTTTGTCCACATCCTGCACAACCACTCTTTACATCTACATAGCTACTCTGCAAAACCACAAGTAAGTGTCTGGCAGAGGGTATATCGCTAAAGGGGTAAAACCGTCACTCAACTCCAGCCGCAAGATGCCTGTCTAATGGCTTCCACCGGCAACAAAATTTTGTTTTAAGTATTTCGTATAATTACTGACCGGATTCGAAAGTTATAATGCTGTTATTATCGACTTACTGAGAGTCAAGTATTTCACTTGGGAACTGTGTATGGCTCGAGGCAGGGTAAGTTGAGGCGCGCAAATTATCCACACTATTTTTATCCATTGTTCGAGAACAACAGCTCTTAGCGACTGCCAATAAACTTTACACATAATTTCAAACCTTTTTAATAATTTTCTCGCTGACACCCCCTTCACACAAAATAATGGAAGTTGAAAAGGGACGGTCCTATTTGCCATGACGATTTTCCAGGTAGGTTTGGCCGTTAATGTGAATGAAGTTGCGAATTTGATAAATCTTCTCAACCTCTGTAATATTATCTTCTTTGGTCAGAGAGGTTACTTCTTTTGAAGAGAGCAGTGTGTGTTGGACAGTCTGGCTATGTATTTGGTTTGAGAAGGGTGGAAGTGAACCTGCCGTGTACTGGAGGAAGAATTACTTAAAAAGGATTTTGTAATAATATGTACTGAGGAAAAATATTGAGGAAATGAGATGATATGAATGGAAGAATGGAAAAAGCCTACATCTAAGGTAATCAATTTTTTTTTATTTGTGACCGTGTAGTTTCTTATTGTTAAAACATTGCGTATGGTTGAAGTTTTATAATGCAACATATAGTCTTCTCTTGTAGGTGAAACAAGTGTCAAGGAAGGCAATTGTACATACGAAAGTTATTACGAAAGATAGTGATAATTTGTCTAGGAGTGAGAGCTTTATGAAAATGGTGTACTGTTGTCATGGCTTAATGAATCATAGTTAAACTTTGAATCTTTGTTCTCTTTTCGTTAAGATCTGTTCCCTATTTTCATTTAGCTTCAACCTTTGTTTGCACATTCGCACTGCATATCGCGAGTTGTGTACTGAGAAGCATATTATGAAAATTGGTATGATACCGTCTTCACTTGTAAACAGCAAGTACGGCAAATGAAATTTGATTTTTTGACAGTCACATCAACATTCGTAATAGCACCAGATTGCAGTGCAGGCGAGCTTTCCATGCGTACATATATGCCAGTAAATATAATAATCATCAAAATTCATGTCCATTGTAAGGAACAGTGGTTGTTGGAGTGTATTTGTGACAGTAAAATCATATCAGTTGAGAGGCTTATCAACAAAACATTTCAGTGACGTTCTATCTTGTGAATTTTCAAGTAGTTGTAATAGAAAGTCAGATGCGTTAAGTTTTATGTTCATTTGTTCTGTAATTACAATAACAGTTCTCATACAGTGACTGTTTGCAAGATTAAAGATAAAGATTAGCTATATTCACGGCCAACATTTTAATCTGAGACATTTGCTTTGCAGTCAGATGGCATACACAAATTTCATTTCTTTCACGCACACGAACTGTTCGATGTACCGGTTAGTCTGGATTTCGCATCGTGTATCGTGAGTTCCATGTAAATCCGTACAAAATTAAAATTTCATGTAGTTCTGTTGCGCTACGCCGAAATTTATACGTTTCGGTATCAAAATAAGTTTTACGCCTTCGTCGCATATGAACTTGACACTTAGAAACACGAGTTTAGGTGTTACAATAAACTTTCAAAGCAAAAAAGTTTAACACATATTAAATTTTCGATGTTGAATAATTTCTTTGTGAAGTAGTCAGCCGTTCTAAGCTGTTTGATACATGGAACTTTGATTCTTTAAATGATCAAGAGTGGGGGGGGGGGGGTTATTAGTTTAGTTAATTTAGATAACAAGGGATATAAGTTTATTGTACACCATGACATTTTTGTCTCCCGCTCTACCGGAGAGTAAATTCTTACAGCTAAATCTACGGATCCCCTAGGTTTATAAAAGACAGCCCAGTATTAAGAGGTGTAATGAGCCGGTTATTATGCACTTCTCTGGATTTTCTGCTTTCTTAAACGCAAGGCATGCTCATGACGTGCACACATTAATGCTGCGAAGACAGTTGAGCAATGGCGTTTTAACAACTGTTCGGTTGTTTTTCTTTGCTTTTTATTTACACGTTGAGAAAGTACGCTATTTCCACGTACAGTAGTTGCCCGCAGCCTCCACAGCTGCGACTGTTCTCGGCCAGCGCACAGATCTCGCTGTGGGTGGAGCTTCCCTTCCCCTTAAAACTGCTCGCCGTCTAAGGTTGTCCACTTCACTTCAGAGAAGGCCATTCTGGTTAACGAACATTGGCAGTAATTTCCAATAGAGCGGCAATAACTGCTTCCCCACACATTTCACCCAGTTAACGCGTATGAAAGACGTCAACAGTGCTGGCAAGTGGTTCGTATCAAGTCCTGATACTGAGCGAGGTGGCGCAGTGGTTAGCACACGGAACGCGCATTCTGGAGGACGGCCGTTCAAACCCGCGTCCAACTACCCAGATTTAGGTCTTCCATGACTTCCTAAGTCACTCGAGGCAAATTCCGAGAGGATACATTTGAAAGGGCACGGCCGATTTCCTTCCCTATCCTTGAAACGTTCCGAGCTTGCTTTCTGTCTATAATGACCTCGATGTCGGTGGAACATTAAACCCTTACCTACTTTCTTTCCTTCCTTATCCGAAGTCTTGATCCACGGTGGACAGACTAGTATTTGTGGCCATTGTAAAAAGGAGAGAGTGGACCAATTTTCCCTAACTGGTAGTGAGAGTCCATGTTCCCATCTCCTCATTAGCCGCCGGCCGATGTGGCCGAGCGGTTCTAGGCCCTTCAGTCTGGAACGGCGAGACCGCTACGGTCGCAGGTTCGAATCCTGCCTCGGGCATGGATGTGTGTGATGTCCCTAGGTTAGTTAGGTTTAAGTAGTTCTAAGTTCTAGGGGACTGATGACCTCAGAAGTTAAGTCCCATAGTGCTCAGAGCCATTTGAACCTCATTAGCTATGGTTCTACTTATCCGCCACATTCTGTGCTTCGCTCTCGATTCAGTTTATGCTCTACCAGCTTTAAGTGACTCATGAAATACCGTTAAAGTGCTATTCATTGTCTCTTGATGAGACAATGTTGTAACGTATTACATCTTTATGACGTTTCTCATCGAGCCATATACGTTATCTCGCATTTCTAGCTGCTTCTCTCACACAAATAATGATAAAAATTCAGAATTTCAGAGTCGCCACCAGCCCAAGCCCTTCCTAACCATTTAGAAAAAAATGGAGCTGGAAAATTATTAGTTTAATTACTTTTGTAATTTAATTACAAGGATGCAAATTTCTTCAAGTAGCCAGATAAATAGCACCCCATGTCGTGCATGAAGCAACTTGATTAATGCAGGGTCGGAAAACGGAGTAATTGATAAGATCAACACCACAGAATTTATCTTTCACATAGATTACTTATTGTATGTAAGTATTTGGTTGTACATCCTAACTACTCATAACTGGTGCCTGACGAGAAATATTTAAGTAAGAATTACGTGAGAATGTAACAGAACACAATTTAACTACAGCAAGAAGAAACACAGAAAACGGGGTTGGGAGACAATGGTACTATCATCTCCTCTGCAATCATACCATAAAAATATCTCAGTGAGATTCGCATTACGATTCTACGCATGCACTGTTCTGCACAGAGGTTTAACCAATGTTCGAGGTTGTGCGATAATTATTCAACATACTAACTGTGTGTGCTGCTTGCAAACGGCCGAACTAGAGCACGTGGTGCATTCCGAATCAAAATGTTAAGCTGATTTGTAGAAAGCGCACTAAAGAACACTTCATCGTTGTTCAAAATGAACAAAGTAGCTTCCACACTTTTAAATCAAACACGCAAAAATCGGCTATTTAAAGTAATATAATTATGGCACATTCGGAAAAATAACTCGCTTCACACGCTTCAGTTAAGCCGAAGTTCTAACTCAATCTGCTTCTTATCACCTGAAACCACCCGTAAGAGCTACAATCCGTAATCACCAAACGTTTACCAAAGAGTGCCCCCTTTCTTTTTCGAGGATATCTAGTTCCCCGTGCAGCGGAAGCTACCAGAGGAGTAGCCCTCCGTCAGCAACCTCACACACAGAAACAGCCTTCTACACAGCCCTCGACTAAGATGGGTAAACCTCTCTGTTCAGGTATTGAAAACCTAAGTTGGTCATCCTGTGCTCTCCTTCGAACGAGAAGCAACATCGTCTGCTCCCAGCGGACGGTGACCAACTCAGCGTTTCCCACAAAACAAAACCGAAAACCCACATTAAAACACACATATATTATTAAATAGGCCTTATTTGAGTGCTCAGTCTTTCTCTAAGAGTTCATGAGTTGAGCTAAAATGAGGTAGTAAAGTGAATGAGTTGTACCGAGTTCGACAAGCGTCTTATGAAACGACTTCACAGAGACGTTTCAATGTATCGCAAAAACCTGTTCCAAAACTTGTGCATATTTCTCCTGCACAATTTTTTTTAAGTGCTTTTAGGTTTAAGCTGTGTGAAATTAGAATGTTGCAACTTCAGACAGCGACAACAAAAACTAGCCCGTGTTTAGTGCAACTGTTCCTTTACTTCTATGATGTAGCTCAACACGATGAAAATAGTGAAAAATGAATACGCTGCGCTGTAGCCGTTAGTGCTTACGCAAGGATGACTGCAGTCCTTCCCATGGTCATTTAGGTTGAATGCTGTCAGATAGGTCCAGTGATTGTAACAGGCTCTGTTTCTTCATCGCTTTCTTAAATACTTGTGTCCTCAGTACCTCTCCTTGCACATCCATCATCACTTCATTTTTGTAACACAAGATCTGATACGTCTAGCGTCTTGGCTGAGTTTATGCACAACACTATACCTTTCTCCATTGCACCCCTACGATTTTAGAACAAACTACACAGTAAGCTGCGTCTTATCCAAACCCAAATCGTAGCCAAGACCAGATTACAGCTTCCCAGTTACCTTCGTAGCTTCTTCCTCCGCATATACACAGAATCCAGTGACAATCTGATCATCGCTTATGTTCAACGACCATGTGCAATAACCACGCACAGTCGGTGAGTGGCAGCACTAGCAGTGGAGGGTACCTCTACAAAGCGTGTGGGAAGACGCGGAAACTGTGCAGTCGTTGCCGTAATGCGGAAACGGAGCGGTTTATCTGACGTCCGAAAGGGCCATGATAACTGGCTTTCGGGCTAAGGTGGAAGCGTTTCCGTAAATGCTAAGTTCGTAAACTGTTCGCGTGCCGTCGTAGTAAAAGTATGCCGTGCGCGGCAAAATGACGCTATCCAAAACTGGCGTTGAGGCAACTGTGGTGGCCGTCCGGTGTGGCCGAGCGGTTATAGGCGCTACAGTCTGGAACCGCGAGACCGCTACGGTCGCAGGTTCGAATCCTGCCTCGGGCATGGATGTGTGTGATGTCCTTACGTTAGTTGGGTTTAAGTAGTTCTAAGTTCTAGGGGACTGATGACCACAGCAGTTAAGTCCCATAGTGCTCAGAGCCATTTGAACCATTTTAGCCAACTGTGGTGCAATACGGGCCATAGATGAAAAGAATGAATGACAGCAGCGGAAATGTGTACGAGGGAGTAGACGTGCAACTGTCGTCAAGTGACCGCCCAGATGAATCAAGGGACTACCAACAGTGTCTCCTCAAGGAACGTTGCTGCGTATGGTCCTTCGCAGTAGGCGCCTGGTTCATGCACTCATGTTGACTGCTGTTCGTCGGCAACGTAGGCTGCAATTTGCTCACCAGTACCGCATCTGGACGTTCATTGAATGGCAACAGGTGGCCTCTTCAGATGAAGCACGTTTTATGCTCCAACGTACAGAAGGCCACTGACGCGTACGGCTGAAACGTCTGAAAGCGAACAAGGAGGGAGCCTTACGGTCTGGGGAATGTTTTCTTGTCATTCGCTGGGCGATCTCGCCATTCTGAAAGGCACAATGGATCAACAAATGGACGCTTCCATCCTTGGGGACTGTATCTATTGCTACATGCAGTTTATTTTCCCTCAGCACGACGGCATCTACCAGTAGGGGAATGCTACGTGTGGCACAGCTCGCAGGGTACGTGCGTGGTTCGAAGAGAACCAGGATGAATTTAACCGTCCTCTCCTGGCCACCATAACCTACGGATTAAAACGCAATCGAGAATCTGTGGGACCACCTCGACAAGGCTGTTCGCGCCGTGTAACCTCAAGCGAGAAACATAACGCAGCCGGTCACAGCACTCGGGTCGGCTTGGCTCCACATCCATATTGATACCTTCCAGAACCTCATTCACTCTCTACCTGCGCGTCTCGTAGCGGTCCGCGCTGCAGAAGGTGATTTATTCAGTTTCTTGAAAAGTGGTCACGTTAATATGATTGGACAGTGTAGCTGTCTTCCCTCTGCCCAATAGCGATAGTTTATTTCCATCATAACGTCAACACTCTCCTCCCTTTCTTCATATGTACTTTCGTTTTCTTTCTTGCATCTCATGCGCTAAACTAAACGTACTATTTCTCTGTTTTCCCATGAAGAGACAACTTCTTCTCCAGATTTGATTCCTCCTGAGCTACTGCTGCCCATTTCTTTTAGTAAATCGTCAGCAAATCATTAATACAACGTCAGTTAAAGACTGAAGTTTCTGAAATACTATATAGTCATTTTTAATCATTATCATACTATTATAATACCACCACCACCACCCATTCGGGAGGACGGCTGTTCACACCCACGTCCGGCCATCCTGATTTCTACTGCAATAACAATGCTATTGACCTGTAAGTAAAACGTTCTGATGAAGGTATGAAAACAGAAAAAAGCGGACACGTCCTATTAATATACACCAAACATACGAAACCCGTAGATATTCTTGTTCTAGAAGGACTGAGTTATAACTTAACACAGAAATGTTCGTTATTTCGACTAATTATCACTCCTTGATTCCCACACGGCTGCAGTTTTGATGAGGGACGAGGCTACAGTACGACAAACAAAGGAAAAGCGGACACACCGAAGCTATTTCGATTCTGCTGTGGAAGCTTTTGCGATGGACAGCCTTTGGTGTAAACAGGAGTGTTGCGTAACTGCCTTGCCTCGCGACTCTAAGTGGTGCCATTACGAATACCTCAGTCGGCACGTACGTGGACAGAGCCTCGTGTACGACGTTTAGCAGGCACCTACGACGCCCTCGCCTGTGGGAGCGGCCGCTTTCAGTCGCGGCCGTGTCGCGGTGATCCATCACGAGGCGGACAGACAGACAGCCGCTGCAGCGCGCGCGGCACTCATCGATAAGCAGCTGGTGGTGGTGGTGGTGGTGGTGTTGGTGCGCGATCGCATCTGCTGCACTTGCCACCTCGCTCCTCGCGCCGCGACGTGCACCGGCGCGCTCTGCGTGCAGGGCCTATCGAACGCCCCCGCTGCACGTAGGCTGCCGGCGTGCACGTACCGCCAGCGTCACGCGACCCTGCCGCGTTGACGCTTAAACTGCGCGGAAACTGCTTATTATGAAGCCCGGGGGCGTGACGGCTAACCTACGACAACTTCTTCACTGATGGCTAGTGTGCAGTTTGTAACCTGCCGTGTAGAGCAAATTAATAAGGTTTTCTTCCTCAAACAATGTAAGCTTTCACGGCTCGCACTGACGTCACTTAAAACTTACGGGCTAATGAACCGTGGTCGATGTATAAAGCTTTCTCCTAACGTTTCCTCCCTAGAGAGCCTGTATACAGAGAGAGTGGCCATAGGTGACGTTGCCCGGGATTGGTTGATTAGCTTTGGCGCCATTTTTCTGCCAAACGTCCCTCGCGCTTCCTATGGTCGCCGTACTTTTGAAAAATGGCTCTGAGCACTATGGGACTTAACATCTGAGGTCATCAGTCCCCTAGAACTTAGAACTACTTAAACCTAACTAACCTAAGGACATCACACACATCCATGCCCGAGGCAGGATTCGAACCTGCGACCGTAGCAGTCGCGCGGTTCCGGACTGCGCGCCTAGAACCGCGAGACTACCGCGGCCGACGCCGTGCTTTTGAGTTGAGCTCAAGTTCAGAAGACTTTTGGAAACGTTTACAAGGTATTTGAATTATTGAGAGACTTGTTATGCGTTGTGCATGCATGTTCGATTAAGATGTATATCGTTTTTAGTACGTAATTAACGTTTGGTGCATACTGGTAGCATCACAAGCTTTTCTGTAGCCAATATCTGACAGTCCTTACTGGAAACGGAAAGTTCCTGTAATTGTTGTGCCATGCTCATTCGACTTTATAGCATCAAACTTTATTTAGTTCCGAATCAGAACACTATGCATTATTTTGGTTTCAGTATTATTGCCCGACTGTTGACGCAGGCAAGTTGTAAGCACGCTTTCCGCAATTGTCGTGGTTGCTGAAACATTATTCGTAGTAAATAATTATAGGTACTCTTGAAGACAGTTTTTAATAGGCCTACTTACTGTGGGGTAGAAGGGATACGGTAGTTTTCTTGTTATATTTGGTCGTTATTACAGTAGCCTACATTTAACATTACCTGATTTTTGTAATCTTTTGCGTTTGTTATCTACGAGAGGTATTCAGTGACATGCAAAATATTTGAAGACATGACAAGAAGTACTAATACGTCTCACACTTTTTGTGTGTCACAAGTAAAGAACTGCTTACGACTTTCATTCATCTGACGTAATACAGGTACGTTAAATCTTTAGCGTTATGCACTTCCGATACAAAACAAATGCTATACGCTATTTTTTTTATTTACGTTACTTCTATTTCAGTATGTCTAGTAAACGAACTTTAAAGGAGATAAATGCAAGTAACGAATAATTTTTACAGCCAGTGTGTCAAATTTTCCTGTGCTGTACGTAGTAGGCTACTATGAGTATATTATAGCTGTAAAGAAAGGCATTTCACGAATGATTTCGCCATATTGTCTTGTGCTTTTGTTTCGGTGAGTGTGTACTCCACTACTGGCCATTCAATAGTCCCGCCCCCCAGTTTGGCAGAAAAACGGCCGCCGCATCCTCCGGTTGGCCACTCTCTCCCTATACAGGCTCTCTATTCCTCCCCGACTGGGACAGACATCTTCAGAGGTACAGCGGCGAACTGCAACCAAAGCTCTAGCGAGCGCCGAATATATGGGCAATGCAGAGGGCGCCACAGTCCATCGTGTGACGTCGGCTACGAGACGAAACTGAAATTATCGTGTTGCACTGATGGCCGGGAGGCCCCATAAGGAGCAACTTCGGCCGTCGTGTTGCAAGTCTTATTTCAAGTGACGCCACATTGGGCGACTTGCGTGTCGGTGATGAGGATGAAATGATGATGAGGCGACACAACACTCAGTCCACGAGCGGAGAAAATCTCCATCCCCGGCCGGGAATCGAACCCGGGCCCGCTGCATGGGAGGCAAGCACGCTACCATCCAGCTAAGCAGGCGGACTTTAATGGAAAGAGAAGTATATTAATATAAACTGAACGTGAAGTCGCTCATCTTCATAAGGAAAACCTAAAATATTGTATCCCCTTGACGTTAAAACTTTTGTAGATCATAAAACTTCTCTCCTTATCACATAAGCTGATTAAAAAATAAAAACTTTTTGTCTAATTTCTTCATGAGGATTTAGTCCTGCGAGTCTCAGCTACACAGGCGGACGCCCCTCTATACATACGCGCATGATAATGCCACGTTTTCCCTATGACACTCGTCTCAGTGAATTTTATTTCAGGATCACCCGCTTGGTATAGATGTTGCACTACGGCCGATTTATCCGTAGGTCCCAGGCTGCAATTCCTCTTGTGTTCCACTACACGGGTGTTAACACTTTGTTTTTGTGGTACCAACATTAACCAGTCCAGAACTACAAGGAATTTTATATAAATCCACTATAGCCAGAGGATGCAGATCTTAAGCATTCTTTTACCTTCCTGGTAGGTCTGAAGATAGGTTCCACTCCATACTTGCTCAACACTTCCCGTATGCAATCTGTAATTGTACTGACGAACGGAAGGAAAACTTACCCTTTGAGCGGCCATCTTTTCCTCGTCGATCCTGATTCTCTCCCTAGGGCGAAGAGCTCGATCTGCCTCCTTGTTCCAGTACCCATTCTTCTTCAATGTCTACCGTCAATGCCAAAGCTCATGTTTTAATTAAGTCAGTTCACAAGTCCACCAAGATTTTAATTACACCCCTTTTTTGTGTCGGAGGTTTTTTTCCATTTTTTCGTGAAAATACAAGAAACGTACATGCCGGGAGCACGGAGGCAGTCGCATAGAAATCAGCGACGTTGTATTCAGAATTCAATAACTCCGCCTTACAAATTTCCAATCTTTACACAGTCCAGTCTCGCCTGTTTCACGAATTAAGATGAAATGATGGGGACAACACAAACGTAGTCCCCGAGCGCAGAAAATCCCCGACCCGAAACTACACTGGAAACACGCTTAGCGCCACCATCTATGTCTCATTCTACAGAGAATGAATGATAATTTGTCACTATTCTTGTAACAAGTGAAGTGCGTCAATCTGAACGCTCGCAACCGCCTGAAAATTTGCTTAGAATGTAAATCGAACATCCCAAACACAGTAGTATGAGCTGTCCGTATCAAATTGCACCTGTTGTCTGCTTTCGACATTGAACGATAACATGTTGTATCTGCATTAACATGTACTACTCTTAAGATTTCCACAAGGTTTTTGTCACCGCTCCTCGCAAGACACTTCTAATCAAATTACATGCTTATGTATTATCGTCTCAGTTCTGCAACTGGATTCGTGATTTCCTGTTAGAAAGGTTACAGTTCGTAGTAACTGAGGGATGTCATTGAGTAACACAGAAGTGATATCTGCGGCCACTATGGAAGTGTTACAGGTTGGTTGGTTGGTTGGTTGGTTGGTTGGTTTGGAGAAGGAGACCAGACAGCGTGGTCATCGGTCTCATCGGATTAGGGAAGGATGGGGAAGGAAGTCGGCCGTGCCCTTTCAGAGGAACCATCCCGGCATTTGCCTGGACTGATTTAGGGAAATCACGGAAAACGTAAATCAGGATGGCCGGACGCGGGATTGAACCGTCGTCCTTCCGAATGCGAGTCCAGTGTCTAACCACTGCGAAGTGTTACAGGCCTTCTGCCGTTCCTGATCTGCATAAACGATTCGGGAGACGATGTGAGCAACCTCTTACATTGTATGCAGATGATGCTGTCATTTATCGTGCACTGAAGTTATCAGAAGATGAAAACCAATATTGCAAAAAGATTTAGACAGGTTCTATGTACGGCGCGGAAAGTGGCAGTTGACCCTACGTAAGAAGAAAGGTGAGGATATCCACACGAGCACTAAAAGAACTCCATTAAATTTCGGTTCCACGTTAAATCATTCACATCTGAGGGTTGGTACTTTAACTAAATACGTGCGAATTACAGTTAAGAACAACTTAATTGGACGGTTTACATAGAAAATATAGTGGAGAATCCAAAGCAAAAACTGCGATTTATCGGCAGAACACTTGGAAGATACAAAAAAATCTACTAAAGAGACTGCATATACTACGCTTAACAGTCCTCTACTGGATTATTTCTGGGCGGTATACGATCCTTACGATACAGAATTGACGGAGGGCATCGAAAATGTCCAAACAGGGGCCGCTCATTCTGTATTACAGAGAAGTGGGGAAGAGAATGTCACGGTTGTGATAAGCGAGTTGGGGTGGCAGTCATTAAAACAGTGGCGATTTTCGTTACGGGGAGACCTTTTCACTAAATTTCAGCCCCCAACTTTCTCCTCTGAAGGTGAAAATATTCTGTTGTCAGCAACCTACGTACGACGAAATTATCATCGTAACTGCTAGCTAGCATTAGAACAGCAACTGCACACGTTAATGAGGACATACTAAGCTGGAAAAGGGAGGAAATAGAATATCTCTGAGCTATACTGACAGCCACAGATGACGTACACAGTGAACTCCGTTAATCGGCCACTAGAACTAACTATATACAGGGTGGTCCATTGATAGCGACCGGGCCAAATATTTCACGAAATAAGCGTCAAATGAAAAAACTACTAAGAACGAAACTCGCCTAGCCTGAAGGGAGAAACCAGATGGCGCTATGGTTGGCCCGCTAGATGGCGCTGCCATTAAAAATAGGAGCCCCCATTTTTATTACATATTCGTGTAGTACGTAAAGAAATATGAATGTTTTAGTTGGACCACTTTTTTCGCTTTGTGATAGATGGCGCTGTAATAGTCACAAACGTGTAAGTACGTGGTATCACGTAACATTCCGCCAGTGTGAACGGTATTTGCTTCGCGATACATTACCCGTGTTAAAATGGACCGTTTACCAATTGCGGAAAAGGTAGATATCGCGTTGATGTATGGCTATTGTGATAAAAATGCCCAACGGGCGTGTGCTATGTATGCTGCTCGGTATCCTAGACAACATCATCCAAGTGTCCGGGCCGTTCGCCGGATAGTTACGCTATTTAAGCAAACTGGAAGTGTTCAGCCACATGTGAAACATCAACCACGACCTGCAACAAATAATGATGTCCAAGTAGGTGTTTTAGCTGCTGTCGCGGCTAATACGTACATCAGTAGCTAAGTGCGCGAGAATCGGGAATCTCAAAAACGTCGCGGTTGAGAATGCTACATCAACATCGATAGCACCCGTACCACATTTCTACGCACCAGGAATTGCATGGCGACGACTCTGAACGTCGTGTACAGTTCTGTTACTGGACACAAGAGAAATTACGGGATGATAATTTTTTTTTGCACGCGTTCTATTTAGAGATGAAGCGTCATTCACCAACAGCGGTAACGTAAACCGGCATAATATGCACTACTGGGCAACGGAAAATCCACGATGGCTGCGACAAGTGGAACATCAGCGACCTTGGCAGGTTAATGTATGGTGCGGCATTATGGGAGGAAGGATAATTGGCCCCCATTTTATCGATGGCAGTCTAAATGGTGCAATGTATGCCGATTTCCTACGTAATGTTCTACCGATGTTACTACAAGATGTATCGCTGCATGGCAGAATGACGATGTACTTCCAACATGATGGATGTCCGGCACATAGCTCTCGTGTGGTTGACGCGGTATTGAATGGTATATTTCACTACAGGTGGATTGGTCGTCGAAGCACCATACCATGGCCCGCACGTTCACCGGATCTGACGTCTTCGGATTTCTTTCTGTGGGGAAAGTTGAAGGATGTTTGCTATCGTGATCCACCGACAACGCCTGACAACATGCGTCAACGCATTGTCAATGCATGTGCGAATATTACGGAAGGTGAACTACTCGCTGTTGAGACGAATGTCGTTACACGTACTGCCAAATGCACTGATGTTGACGGACATCATTTTGAGCATTTATTGCATTAATGTGGTATTTACAGGTAATCACGCTGTAACAGCATGCTTTCTCAGAAATGGTAAGTTCATAAAGGTACATGGTACATGTAACACATTGGAACAACCGAAATAAAATGTTCAAACGTACCTACGTTCTGTATCTTAATTTTAAAAAGCCTACCTGTTACAAACTGTTCGTCTAAAATTGTGAGCCATATGTTTGTGGCTATTACAGCGCCATGTATCACGAAGCGAAGAAAGTGGTCTAACTAAAACATTCATATTTCTTTATGTACTACACGAATATGTAATAAAAAATGGGGGTTCCTATTTTAAAACAACGCAGTTGATATCCGTTTGACCTATGGCAGCGCCACCTAGCGGGCCAACCATAGCGCCATCTGATTTCCCCCTTCAAGCTAGGCAAGTTTCGTTCTTTGTAGTTTTTTCGTTTGACGCTTATTTCGTGAGATATTTGACCGGGTCACGATTAATGGACCACCGTGTGTGTGTGTGTGTGTGTGTGTGTGTGTGTGTGTGTGTGTGTGTGTGTGTGTGTGTTTTAATTTCGGATGTACGACAAGGATAGGACCGTTATTGATTACAATATATATAAATAAATGGTCTAGTGGAATGCTTCGGAAGCTCCTTAAAGATGTTCGCCGATGTTGCGGTTGTCCGTAAGAAGGTATCAGCGCAAGAAGACAGTAAAGATTTGCAGAAGGACCTGCAGTGGAATGATGAATTGTGTACGGACTGATAGATGCCCCTGAATATAAATTACTGTAACATACTGCGCATACATAGGAAAAAATGGCTCTGAGCACTATGGAACTTAACTACTGTGGTCATCAGTCCCCTAGAACTTAGAACTACTTAAACCTAACTAACCTAAGGACAGCACACACATCAATGCCCGAGGCAGGATTCGAACCTGCGACCGTAGCAGTGGCGCGGTTCCGGACTGCGCGCCTAGAACCGCTAGACCACCGCGGCCGGCACATACATAGGAAAAGAAATCCCCTGTTAAACAACTCACTATCGATGACAAACTGCTGGAAACAGTAACCACCGTAAAATATCTAAGTGTACCTATCTGGAGCGACCTTTTTGTTTTCTATTATTTATTTATTTATTTAATCTCCTCACTATCTACTCAAGGTAGTAGAGTTGGCTGTTGCAGATCCGGCCCATGAAATGGTCCCAGTTCCATTCAGCCAATTATCAGACGAGCTGATAGCGTAGCAGGAAGAATCATAAGGAAGTGTAGTTCATCCACTAAAGAAGTGGCTTAGAAGGCGCCTTTTCAACCGATTCCTGAGTATTGTCCATCAGTCTGGGGCCATTACGACAGATGAAACAGACAAGGAAGAGCCAACGGAGAGCGCTACGGTTCATCATGGAAGCGTTTAGTCGGCGCCAGAGCGCTAAAAGATGCTCAACGAACTCCAGTAGCAGACCTTACAAGATAGGTCAGTGCAATCAAGGAGCTGATTCGTAACTATAGCAGAGTCAGTATTGCGGAGATTTCTCGCTAGTGAACCGGACAACTTCCCTACATTGATTTTATTCTTATTGTGAGGGAGTGTAGAGCACGTCTAGGACTTCAACTACAGGATGGGTCTAACAAAAGTGGCATGGACGGGTGGATACGATTGGAAGCATTAACGGAGGAGGAGAAAAAGTACAGTTACTTCCAACAGGATGGAGCAACTGTACATACAGGCGGCCGAACCTTAGAGCACATTTACACAATCTTCACGTCTTACAGAGTCGTTGGCAGAGGTCAGTCCGGTCGTGGCCCTAGCTGCCCACCCAGGTCACCCGACTTGTCGGCGTGCGATTACTTTGTGTGGGGAGCCCTCAAGTGTAATATGTATCGCAACAACCCTCACAGTCTTCAAGAACTGCAGCAGAACATTTCGGATGAGACTACAGCAATTCTAGCAGTCCAGCTTCGATCCGCCTTCAGCAGATATGCCTGCAACACCACTAAATTGTGTCATGACCGAGAACCGTTTGTGAATGCAAACAAGCTTGTTTTATGATATACACACTAGAAAAAAATCACGCACATTGCGGGCTTTCAAATAACGAATGAAATGGTGTGGTGGCCCTCAACTACGCACCCTCAGACTCACTGTTGAAATATTAAAAATTTTGGCTGGTTTCGTTGTCTAGGGGCCGGGATACGTAGTTGCCGCATTGCAAGCCAAATACTGCTGAGTCTACAAAAACTTCAAGTGGCTCTGAGCACTATGGGACTTAACTTCTGAGGTCATCAGTCCCCCTAGAACTTAGAACTACTTAAACCTAACTAACCTAAGGACATCACACACATCCATGCCCGAGGCAGGATTCGAACCTGCGACCGTAGCGGTCACGCGGTTCCTGACTGTAGCGCCTAGAACCGCTCGGCCTCCCGGGCCGGCTGCTGAGTCTACAGTATACAATTTGAATATACACATGAATCGAATGGTCGAAGGGCACTTGGCAATTGCGAATGTAACGTAGAAATTTATAAATGAAATATTTTCTCGAAAACGGTTCAGAATTGTGTCTTTCTGTTTACATACGTGAAAGGCCTAGTCGTACCCTACAATACAGTATCAATGTGAGCCAAATCGGTGAGGGGCAAGTTCGGACGGTCCCCCTGTCAGCAGATGTGCACCTCAACAGGCAGTGCTCACTCCATCTGCCGAGATCTTCTGCAGTATCGGATATTGCGGTCACGTTGGTTTATGCGATCACTCTCACGCAGACATACAGGCGCGAGGTTTACGGTCACAAAGAACAAGAGGCGTGGGAAAGCAAACGCACTGTTCTCCTGTATGTGAATGCAAAATCACAATCAACGAGCGCAACATACGGTTTGTTTCAACGTTTTCGATGGAAGGTTTGGAACCATCCGCGAAACATTCCAGATCCTGCACCAAGCGATATTAATCCGAAACTTCCTGGCAGATTAAAACTGTGTGCCGGACCGAGACACTAACTCGGGACCTTTGCCCTTCGCGGGCAAGTGCTCTACCAACTGAGCTACCCAAGCACGACTCACGCCCCGTCTTCACAGCCTTACTTCTGCCAGTATCTCGTCTCCTACCTTCCAAACTTTACAGAAGCTCTCCTGTGAACCTTGCAGAACTAGCGCTCCTGAAACAAAGGATATTGCGGAGACATGGCTTAGCCACAGCCTGGGGGATGTTTCCAGAATGAGATTTTCACTCTGCAGCGGAGTGTGCGCTGATATGAAACTTCCTTGCAGATTATAACTGTGTGCCCGACCGAGACTCGAACTCGGGACCTTTGTCTTTCGCGGCACACAGTTTTAATCTGCCAGGAAGTTTCATATCAGCGCACACGCCGCTGCAGAGTCAAAATCTCATTCTGGATATAAATCTTTTCGGCAAGCTCAGAGGACTTCTGGTGAAAGAGATTTTCCAACGACGAAGATGTTGACGTAACGGTTCTTGAATCTTCCGTGACCAAGAAGGGGATTTCTGTTGTCGAGGAAATGCAAGATTAGTAGGGCGCTCCGGCGATTGTCTACAAAGCCCTGGTGACAACGCTGAAAAATAGTGTTTGTTTCTGTGTCACTTAGAATTGCAGAGCATTAAAAGTTACTTGGCCTGCCGCAATAATGTGAGAGTTGTTGTTCTAAGTCTCCTCGTATGTAAATATAGACCTCCATGGAGACTGACTTTCTGTCCCTCGTTCGAACCACAAAATAAGAAAATTCTGTCAAGTCTCAAAACGAACAAGCGGAAGTGATATTTGTGACTAGTCCCAGATAAAAATAAAAATGTCGTTGCAGACAAAAAGTGGCTACGAATTAAAGTTTATTACTTCTTCAGTTTCGTTACCTCCACTGACAGCGTAAATTACGGCAGCGATAAAGAGCAGTAAAAGTGAACGTCCAATTTGCTGCTCTCACCCGGGGGTCGTTAACGGCCTCTGGAGAGCGCTAAACGCGTCAGCACACGCACATTACAAACAGTGGAACCTCGGCGTTCCGCGTCTACTGAGATATCCAAGGGGAGTGGGGTACGTCGCGAGATCCCCGGGCCAGCCGAGAGCGAGATGTGTGCTACCTGCGGGCTGCGCTGCAATCCGGAGCAGATAAAAGCTCCGATAGCGCGCGGCCACTTACACCGTGTCATGCCGGCGTGCATCCGGCTCCGAAAACTGCCGCATTCGCTGTTCTAACTTTGCGAGTTTCTTAGAACGCAATCTCACTGTGGACTCTGCCTGCAACTGTATTCCTCAGAACACAGCTGAAGGAAGCCTATCTGACGCAGCGCAGATACATGCAACGTTCAGGTAAGCTATTTCAGTCGTGCCTCGGTCCCCTACGAGAATTCACCTCATCTGGTCACATATATGTCTTCGTTCAAATGCGTCAACGATGCTGTTATCTCTATGAATTCTCGGATTCCCAATGGTCTCGACACAAAGAAAAATGCCATCGTCTCCAGACAGACAGTCAGATGAAACCGTCATTACACGAGAACGAAACTGCTCTGACGCATGATAGACAGTGGTGGTAAGTCACTAACATGTAGCTGGTATTTTGTGAGGCTACTATTAACTCATTCAATAGCGAAGTATGGTTAGGCTTTCTAGTCCCATTAACAATGGGATGAACCACCGCGCCACCTCGCTCGGTAATCATACTGTAAGGAGGCTGTTTAGGTTTTTATGTTGGTAACGCCACGTAGCGCTCTGTATGAAAATCACTGGCTGTGCTGTGTGCAGTCTGAGGCTGGTTGGCATCGTTGGAATATTTGGAATATTTGCTATTGTAGTGTTGGGCAGTTGGATGTGAACAGCGCATAGCGTTGCGCAGTTGGAGGTGAGCCTTTAGCAGTGGTGGATGTGAGGAGAGAGATGGCAGAGTTTTGAGAGCGGACGATCTGGACGTGTGTCCGTCAGAAAAACGAAATTTGTAAGACTGGATGTCATGATCTGATATATATATATATATATATATATATATATATCTCATGACCTTTGCACACTATAAGGTAAATACATTGCTTGTTCTCAATCAAAATCTTTCATTTGCTAAGTGTGCCTATCAGTAGTTAGTGCTTTCACTAGTTAGAACCTTTTATTCAGCTGGCAGTAGTGGCGCTCGCTGTGTTGCAGTAGTTTGAGTAACGAAGATTTTTGTGAGGTAAGTGATTCATGAAAGGTATAGGTTACTGTTAGTCACGGCCATTTTTTTGTAGGGATTACTGAAAGTCAGATAGCGTTGCGCTAAAAATATTGTGTGTCAGTTTAGTGATGATCAGAATAAGTAAAGAGAGAAATGTCTGTGTACGTTCAGTTTTGCTCAGCTTATTGAAGATCGAATAACGTAAGAGGTTCACCAGCACAGTAATTCATAAATTTATCCAAGGAGATGTTTCATATGTCGACCCTTAGGCGAGGATGCCTCACTGGAATCTTCTGATTTTTTTTCTTGTAGTTTGTGTAATTAGTGAAGCTATTGTTTATTGCTAGCGCGTAATTGTAGAGAGAATTTCCTTTGTAGTTGTAGTTTTTCATTGTTGTACAGTAAAACAGTTGTGGCATGTATGTAGATTTGCACCAAGTATTTCGCAGCTGCGCTTGCAATTACTAGATATTATTTACCGTGTTAGGTTAATGTGTTTTCTTATTTTTACTATTCAAATTGTGCTTTCCTTGTTGTCGTGTGAAATACGTGATAATTATGATGTGTGAAAAACGTAACACTAGGCTCCACAGTAAATTGAGAAATGATAGTGACGACGAGCGTAGCTTATCAGCACCACCGCGTAATGAATTAACAGACATTCAAAGTAGTAATTTGGTAATTGTGCACGTGGGAAATGAAGCGGGCGGCAAATAATGGTGTAGACAATCAAACAATTAGTGAACAGGGAAGCATTATCGATCGATCGGTCGGCAACAGCTCTCCTCGGAATTCCTAAATAACAGGACAAAATTTTGCAAATACTGTAGATTCAGGTTTTGCGACCTCAACTTTTTCTCAATTGAGTCAAGACACATTTTCTGCTTTTCAAAATGCGAATGTTGCCGGTGCAAATGCACTACCGAAAAGCATACAGGAACAGATTCCAGACACTAATATATTATTATTGCAATTAATGCAACAAATCAAACAAAATCAGAGAAACGCAGCAATAGCTTCAAAAGTTAGACACAATGGAACAACATCAGATACAAACACAGCACAGTCAATGATTTTCATACAGAGCGCTACGTGGCGTTACCAACATAAAAACCTAAACAGCCTACTTACAATATTACTAAATCGGCTCCTAGAAAGTCAATAACATTAGATAATAATGCTTGCTTAATTACTGACGCTCTCCCCAGACTATTCAATAATATTGTGTAATAATAGTGTGATTCGGATAAAGACGCTGGTGCGGTCATAATTGCTCTACTTTGTTGCAAGCAGAGAGAAGAGGTGGATCAAGAATGGTTCAGGAAGCGACTAAGATCAGTAACGAACTAAGTTTGATGGTCCAACATATGATTCATTTCTGGAAATGATTCTCCCTATACGTTGATGTCCCCATGCATGCGCTCTTTCTTCCCCTCCCTCCCTCCCTCCCCCCCGCCCCTCCATCCCCCACCCCGGATAAATTTCGGCGGATGTCCATATCCCCATCTTCAAAGAACAAAATAATACAGTTAGAGACGCAGTTTCACTTAGTCAGCGCTTATCTATTACGCTACGATACATTGCTACTTGCAATTCTTTCGAAGATTTGAAGTTTCTTCCACTGCAGTTTCACCTTACAGCATATGAAAAACAGCTATGGAAACGTGTCGTGTAGTAATACGTTGTAATGCCCCCACCATCTGTTTCCCACGATAAGCAAAGTCTTTTATGAAGATTTGAGGGGAGCGAAGATCACAATAAATTTTCTAGTTTACTTAGCTCGCCATGTAGAGTTGGCTCCGGCTTTTCTTGTCTAGGGGTCTGATTCTTGAAGCTGAAAATGTCACTTTTAGGTCTACACGATTGTATTGATCTAAATAAATTTGAAGACTGTCGTTGCAGAACTTTTGCCTTCACGTAAATATATTTTTTCACATTTTAGCATATCATACAGTCTTTTGACTTTCCCCATTAACAAAGCCGAAATTACATCATTCGCATAAAATTTAAAAATATGTCCGATCACATCAGAGGCATGTTTACGACTCTCACATTCTGAGTAAGTAACCATATCTGAAAGGGTTTACAGTTTTTCATAAAAAAAGAATTTCTACTAGCTTCTGTTACATTATTACCTTCGATTATTATTTCATAAATGAATCCAGAAATAAATGTAGTAACCAGTACAGTATTGCGTGGTTAATAATAAAAATTTTAAGTGTGCCAATAGTTTGCAATTTCAAATGTTTCTAAAACATAATTTAACTTCACGTTCAGAACTAGTACTTATCGATTATAACATCGAGACAATCATTTTACAAAGTAATTCATTTTCATAAATTTTAGCGTGAAATATAACACTCTCTGTATAAAATTATGTGAAAGTTTTCAGAAAAGCTACTGAAATAATACTAGCCCGTCCAAAATTTCAAAAATAATACTGGTATCGACAACTACTGCTGAGGAAAAGTAATGCTGGAGGAGGATGTTCCATTACAACATGCACACACAAAAGGATTATATTCGGGTAAGTACTGTATACACAGAGATAAATATCTGTACCTACGTTTATTCATAACTTTGCATTTATTACATTTTTTCAAAATATCATCTTTCGTGGCTGTTCCCTACATTTTATGAGCAACGACTTTTAGGCCTACGATTCATCATTCTTAAAACTTTGTTTTTGTATTCGTTTATGCTAACATTCCACGATGACGGTAATATTTATACGTTTCGACGCACTGCAATAACAAAGCTTCATCTTGTTTCGAATTCATTTTCCACTCCACAACAGCAGCAACAATGACAAGAATAACAACTAATCTAGCGTAACGTCTTTCGTCTGTGTAGGACGCGAGAGACTGCCAAGAATATTGACAATATGGTCCACAACATTTCCAGGCAGTAAAATCTATTTTCAAAGTTTTTGATATTTTCAATATTATTGCGCAATGTCTCTACCTCACTGCTGCGCTATCAATACCATTGCGCATTAGGGAAATACTGTCGATATTATTGACCACGTCGGTGCCACTTAAACAGCTAAAACGTCACGCGAGTCCAGTTGCAAGTTGCCTATCTAACGGCTTCCAGGGGAAATCAGTGAAAATTTTGTAAGCCATAAACTTTTTACTTCCATTATTTTGTTGGGGTGTCAGCAAGAAAATGTTTCTTAGTGGTTTGCAATTATGTGAAAATTTTGTTGGAAGTCGGTAAATGCTCTCATTCTCAAATACTAGGCGACTGTAGTCTGGGTAATTTGAGCACCCCGAGTTACGCTGCCTGGAAACACAAACAGTTTCTGGCTCTAACAATTCAATTATTGTGTTAAACATTTGAGTTAAGATTATACTTCCTAATGTGCAAACTATGGACAGCACCTTAAATTTTAAAATTTCGGTCAATAATAATATGAGATACTTAAAGACAAATATTTTTGCGCCGTCGGAAGCGCCAAACCTCATTCTCCAATAACGGGAGTATATCACTGCGACTGAAACAAATAGGGCCAAAAGAGTGATAATGGGCACCTTGTAATGAGAAACGTCACTCACCAAAACAGTATGATAGTAGACTCAGGTTCTAAAAATTAACTGGAAGTTTCCGTTTTCATTCATTTAGAAGATATAGTCATCATGCTCTTTGCCCAATGTGGCATCAATTGAAAAGACTTGCAACTCGCCGGCCGGTGCGGCCGAGCGGTTCTAGGCGCTACAGTCTGGAACAGCGCGCCTGCTACGGTCGCAGGTTCGAATCCTGCCTCGGGCATGGTTGTGTGTGATGTTCTTAGGTTAGTTAGGTTTAAGTAGTTCTAATTTCTAGGGGACTGATGACCTCAGCAGTTAAATCCCATAGTGCTCAGAGCCATTTGATCTGAACTTACAACTCGGCGACCGAACTTCCCCAGAAGGGAACTCCTGGCCATCAATGCCATACGATCATTTTTCCATTTTCTCAATATTGTGTTTCTGAAAAACTGTATATTAAATTTCATATCAGGCTGTAAGGAGTTTATGGGCTCTCTGAAGATCCTACTGTGACGAGGACACAGACCAAGATAAAGCTGTAAACATACAATATCCGATCAAACGTTTCTGGACACCTATTAGTGGTCATTAATATGGTGTGTGTCCACCTTTGGCATTGACTACTTCAACTCTTCTGAGAACACTTTCAATTAGGTGACTAAATGTCTAGGAACGGCAACCCATTGTTGCTCACGAGCCGAAAACAGAGGAGGCTGTGATGAAGGACGCTGGGATCTGGAGTAAAGTCAACGTTCTAACTCATCACATAAGTGCTCCATTGGGTTCAGATCGGGTCTCCGGGCAGGCCAGTCCATTCTATTCCGGAAATGTTACTGTCCACAAAACAAAAGAGAAGTAGGAGTAATCCGCTGAATTACAGGCCCATATCAGTAACGTAGATTTGCAGTAGGGTTTTGGAACATATACTGTATTCTAACATTACGAAGTACCTCGAAGAAAACGATTTATTGACACATGGTCAGCACGGATTCAGAAAATATCGTTCTTGTGAAACACAACTAGCTCTTTATACTTATGAGGTAATAAGTGCTATCGACGGGGGATGTCAAATTGATTCCATATTTTTAGATTTTCGGAAGGCTTTCAACACCGTTCCTCACAAGCGTCTTCTAACCAAACTGCGTGCCTACGGAGTATCGCCTCAGTTGTGCGACTGGATTCGCGATTTCCTGTCAGAAAAGTCACAGTTCGTAGTAATAGACGGAACGTCATCGAGTAAACAGAAGTAATATCCGGCGTTCCCCAGGGAAGTCTTATAGGCCCTCTATTGTTCTCAATCTATATTAACGACATAGGGGACAACTGAGTAGCCCTCTTAGATTATTTGCAGATGATGCAAAGTCATCAGATGACCAAAATGAATTGCAAAATGATTTAGATATCTGTGTGGTGCGGAAAGTGGCAATTGACCCTGAACAAAGAAAAGTGTGAAGTTATTCACATGAGTACTAAAAGAAATCAGCTAAATTTCGATTACGCGATAAGTCACACAAATCTGAAGGCTGTAAATTCAGCTAAATACTTAGGGGTTACAAGTACAAATAACCTACATCGTTCCGATCACATGGATAATATTGTGGGTGGAGCAAACCAAAGACTGCGATTCATTGGCAGAACACTAAGAAGATGCAACAGGTCTACTAAAGAGACTGCTTACACCACTCTTGTCCGCCCTATTCTGGAGTATTGCTGTGCGGTGTGGGATGCGTATCAGGTGGGACTGACGGATGACATCGAAGAAGTACAAAGAAGGGCAGCTCGTTTTGTATTATCGCGAAACAGGGGAGATAGTGTCACAGACATGATACGTGAATTGGAGAGGCAATCATTAAAACAAAGGCGTTTTTCGTTGCGACGGTATCTTCTCGTGAAATTTCAAACACCAGTTTTGTCCTCCGATTGCGAAAACATTCAGTTGGCACCCACCTGCATAGAGAGAAATGATCATCACGATAAAATAAGAGAAATCAGGGCTCGCACAGAAAAATTTAAGTGCTCGTTTTTCCCGCGTGCCGTTCGAGAGTGGAACGATAGAGAGACAGCTTGAAGGTGGTTCAAGGAACCCTCTGCCAGGCCCTTTATTGTGAATAGCAGAGTAATCACGTAGATGTAGGTGGAGTGCTTCACAGATGATGCTTTATGACGGGGTGCGTTGCCATGCTGATTCAACCATCGCCCATGAACTGTTCCTCTACCATACGCAATACACGATGCTGTAAAATATGTTCATATCCTTACGCATTTAGAGACTTCTGAATGGTAATAAGGGGATCACATCCTAAGAACGTAAAACACACCCATACCGAAACACCCCTCTGCCATACTTCACCGTTGGCACTACACTTGGGGACAGGTAAATTTCTCCATGCATTTACCAAATCCAAACCCTTCCATCGGATTGCCACAGGTTCACTTCAGGTCGCTCGTTTCCATTCATCCCAAGTCCAGTGGCGTCGTCTTCTACATCATCTCAAGCGTCGCTTAGCACTGACGACAAAACTGTTTCCTTATGCGGAGCTGCTCGATCTTTGTACCACATTCTTTTTAAGTCGCTAAGGCCGGTATTACACTCAAATTTCTTTGCCCAATATCTTTGTCAAAGGAATTTGACGGTGTAATAGGGAACTTTGTCAAATATCGTCAAATATTTGATCAAATCTAGGGCATCGCTGTAGATTTGATCAAAGAAGTCGCTTGTCTTCTGTTCACTGCAATGTGGTATGTTACCACGTGGAGCGCTAGCATCGCTGCAGCGTTCTGTCATCTATAGTGTTTTTATAAACATCGCTGGTAACTACACTCCTGGAAATGGAAAAAAGAACACATTGACACCGGTGTGTCAGACCCACCATACTTGCTCCGGACACTGCGAGAGGGCTGTACAAGCAATGATCACACGCACGGCACAGCGGACACACCAGGAACCGCGGTGTTGGCCGTCGAATGGCGCTAGCTGCGCAGCATTTGTGCACCGCCGCCGTCAGTGTCAGCCAGTTTGCCGTGGCATACGGAGCTCCATCGCAGTCTTTAACACTGGTAGCATACCGCGACAGCGTGGACGTGAACCGTATGTGCAGTTGACGGACTTTGAGCGAGGGCGTATAGTGGGCATGCGGGAGGCCGGGTGGACGTACCGCCGAATTGCTCAACACGTGGGGCGTGAGGTCTCCACAGTACATCGATGTTGTCGCCAGTGGTCGGCGGAAGGTGCACGTGCCCGTCGACCTGGGACTGGACCGCAGCGACGCACGGATGCACGCCAAGACCGTAGGATCCTACGCAGTGCCGTAGGGGACCGCACCGCCACTTCCCAGCAAATTAGGGACACTGTTGCTCCTGGGGTATCGGCGAGGACCATTCGCAACCGTCTCCATGAAGCTGGGCTACGGTCCCGCACACCGTTAGGCCGTCTTCCGCTCACGCCCCAACATCGTGCAGCCCGCCTCCAGTGGTGTCGCGACAGGCGTGAATGGAGGGACGAATGGAGACGTGTCGTCTTCAGCGATGAGAGTCGCTTCTGCCTTGTTGCCAATGATGGTCGTATGCGTGTTTGGCGCCGTGCAGGTGAGCGCCACAATCAGGACTGCATACGACCGAGGCACACAGGGCCAACACTCGGCATCATGGTCTGGGGAGCGATCTCCTACACTGGCCGTACACCACTGGTGATCGTCGAGGGGACACTGAATAGTGTACGGTACATCCAAACCGTCATCGAACCCATCGTTCTACCATTCCTAGACCGGCAAGGGAACTTGCTGTTCCAACAGGACAATGCACGTCCGCATGTATCCCGTGCCACCCAACGTGCTCTAGAAGGTGTAAGTCAACTACCCTGGCCAGTAAGATCTCCAGATCTGTCCCCCATTGAGCATGTTTGGGACTGGATGAAGCGTCGTCTCACGCGGTCTGCACGTCCAGCATGAACGCTGGTCCAACTGAGGCGCCAGGTGGAAATGGCATGGCAAGCCGTTCCACAGGACTACATCCAGCATCTCTGCGATCGTCTCCATGGGAGAATAGCAGCCTGCATTGCTGCGAAAGGCGGATATACACTGTACTAGTGCCGACATTGTGCATGCTCTGTTGCCTGTGTCTATGTGCCTGTGGTTCTGTCAGTGTGATCATGTGATGTATCTGACCCCAGGAATGTGTCAATAAAGTTTCCCCTTCCTGGGACAATGAATTCACGGTGTTCTTATTTCAATTTCCAGGAGTGTACATTTAGTGTGTACCGACAACTACAATATTAATAGAGATTATGAAGCTGATGAGGCGCTTTACAACGTGAGGCACCCTGAATACAAAAATAGATTAAGAAGATTGGAGACCTAACCTAACCCTCTCCTGTAGCAAAGAATCGGAGTGTGACAGTGAGCCCGTCTTCTGCAGATGTAGCAGTTCTTAAGTGAGTATTGTGCTTTGTGATATGAGGATACACTTCACTGAGCACATACAGAAATGTATGCTCATCCGATCTTAAGTAATTGATGTACGACTTGACGTCCTCCAGTATGAGTTCACGTAACAAGTTTTGTTGAATGCTTTTATCGTGTCGTCGTAAAACCCACGGCTTCATACAGGTACGTTTCCTTTTTTCTCCCCGCTTCTCTTCCGCATATGCACACAGTACAATTGTGGTACATGCAACTGCTGTTGGCAACAAGTTGTTGTTGTCAGCCATCTTGAACTTTGACGAAAAATGTGATGACAGTGTAACGCCCCTTTTTAGCGCCGCGTCAAAGATTTTTGTCAAATATATTTGAGGAATATTTGATCACATCTTTAATCAAATATTTGACAAAGAAATTTGATAGTGTAATACCGGCCTAAGCACAGTCATTGTAATAGCTGGATTGCTGCTAGCACTTTTGGAACTCACGAGTGATTCTTTCCGCTAATTTCATGCGCTATTTTCACAATCACTCTGCGCAATGCTTGACGCTCCCTGTTCATCAGTACATGATATCCGCATGGTCTTGGTTCAGCTGTGGTTTTTCCCTCGTCTTTCCACTTCACAGTCACATCAGCCACAGTCAACTTGTGCTGGTTTAGAAGGACTGAAACGTCACTGCTGCGTTTTCTCTTACTCAAGTGAAATCCAGTGACTAGTCCATGTCCAAAGCCATTAACATATCCTGACCGGCCCATTCTGCTGTTACGGCTTGTTTACTGGCGAACTTTTAAACTGGTGGCTCCACCTCTCATGACATCTAATACACTACTGGCACTAAAACTGCTACACCAAGAATAAATGCAGATGATAAACGGGTATTCATTGGACAAATACATTATACTAGGATTGACATGTGATTATATTTTCACGCAATTTGCGTGCATAGATCCTGAGATATCAGTACCCAGAACAACCGCCTCTGGCCGTAATAACGGCCTGGATACGCCTGGGCATTGAATCAAACAGACCTTGGATGGCATGTACAGGTACAGCTGCCCATGCAGCTTCTACACGATACCACAGTTCATCAAGAGCAGTGACTGGCGTATTGTGACGGGCAAGTTGCTTCGGCCACCACTGACCAGACGTTTTCAGTTGGTGAGAGATCTGGAGAATGTGCTGGCTAGGGCAGCAGCCAAACATTTTCTGTATGCAGAAAGGCCGGTACAGTACCTGCAACATGCGGTCGCGCATTACCCTGCTGAAATGTAGGGTAGAGCCACGGGTCGTAACACATCTGAAATGTAACGTCCACTGTTCAAAGTGCCGTCAATGCGAACGAGAGATGACCGAGACGTGTAACCAATGGCACCCCATACCATCACGCCGGGTGATACGCCAGTATGGCGATGACGAATACTCGCTTCCAATGTGCGATCACCGCGATGTCGCCAAACACGGATGCGACCATCATGATGCTCTAAACAGAGCCTGGATTTATGCGAAAAGTGACGTTTTGCCATTCGTGCACCCAGGTTCGTCGTTGACTACACCATCGCAGGAGCTCCTGTCTGTGATGCAGCGACAAGGGTAACCGATGCCACGGTCTCCGAGCTGATAGTCCATGCTGCTGCAAACGTCGTATCACTGTTCGTGCAGATGGTTGTTGTCTTGCAAACGTCCCCATCTGTTGACTCAGGGATCGAGACTTGGCCGCACGATCCGTTACAGCCATGCGGATAAGATGCCTGTCATCTCGACTGCTAGTGGTACGAGGCCGTTGGGATCCAGCACGGCGTTCCGTATTACCATCCTGAACCCACCGATTCCATATTCTGCTAACAGTCATTGGATCTCGGCCAACGCAAGCAGCAATGTCGCGATACGATGAACCGCAACCGCGATAGGCTACAATCTGACATTTATCAAAGTCGGGAACGTGATGGTACGCATTTCTCCTCCTTACACGAGGCATCACAACAACGTTCAAACGGGCAACGCCGGTCACCTGCTGTTTGTGTATGAGAAATCGTTTGATAACTTTCCTCATGTCAGCACGTTTTAGGTGTCGCCACCGGCGCCAACCTTGTGTTTGCTCTGAAAAGCTAATCATTTGCATATCACAGCAACTTCTTCTTGTCGGTTAAATTTCGCGTCTGCAGCACGTCATCATCGTGGTGTAGCAATTTTAATGGCCAGTAGTGTAGTGAGCTCGGTATTACATAGGCGTGTCCGGATACTTTTCACCAGACAGTGTACTGAAAATGGACCTGCCTCAGCAGCTGTTGTTCAGGACAGACGGTATCGCTACTCGTTTCCCAGTCGGCTAGCAGTGGTAGCTACTTTCCCCTAGGCTCTCAGAGATGAGGGTCTCGGTGTTGTGGGAGCCGCAGAGCGGTACTCGGCCGCCAACGATCACCGACATCCTTCGCAGTTGGAGGCGGATGCTGGGTGCCCGCTTTATGGCCAGATCTGAGCTGACCTTTTCTACAACCGCGGGACGTGACCAATTCTTGCCCTCAGTTCATCGCCGTTGCGGTTCACCTCCGCGGACGAGTTGCCAGGGCTCTCTGCACCTCGGCCGTTCCGTAACGGTTTCCGACAAACGGAACACCGCTCCTCTTCAACACAGTGAGGATCTACTTCCTTACACACGAATGAACTTCGCTGTTGTTTTTTAAAGATTTTATATGTAATTATATCGTGGTTATACCAGTGCGTCGTACACTGTCAGTAGCTACCTCCAGTGCCCGAGTGTCGATTTCCTTAGGGATGTGCTACACTCCTCATGCACACAATGACGATGCTTTGTGAGCGGGAAAATTGCATTGTGGAGGGAACCCATAAACTAAGGAACTATCCGCAATAACATTTCTAGTGATAGTTCTGCAAGCAAATCGATGAAGCCTTTGCTGAGTTTGTAAAGCTGAACAGAGGCATGAATTTGTTTCGTCATTTTGGGATAAATACTTACATACTGGTTTTTGCGGAAAGGTAGGCCTAGTTGCATTTCCAGTACTTGAATCAGACTGTGACGCGTGACTCGACAGATAACTTGCAAAGACCTTTGCTAGAGATCGTAAAGGTCTGGAAGAAATGAAGGAAGGACGAAATTGAAAATTAACGTCAGAAAAAATTGTCTGTCTGTATGTCTGTCCCTATCTATCTATCTATCTATCTATCTACTCACCCTCCCTCCCCTCTCCTCTCCTCTCCTCTCCTCTCCCTCCCCATACTACCAGTACTCGTATTAGCCCCCCCTGCTGCCCCCCCCCCCCCAATCTTACTCTCCATTTACATCTTTGTCTCTCTCTCTCTCTCTCTCTCTCTCTCTCTCTCTCTCTCTCTCTCTCGCTCTAGTTAGTTACTCTGCTTCCCCGTACTTTGCATTCGCTGTTCCATTTACATCTTCAGCCCCCCCCCCCTTACTCCATTTCGTTTACGTACTAAATAAATTAAAAAATGGTTCAAATGGCTCTGAGCACTATGGGACTTAACACCTGAGGTCATCAGTCCCCTACAACCTGGAACTACTTAAACCTAAGTAACCTAAGGACATCACACACATCAATGCCCGAAGCAGGATTCGAACCTGCGACCGTAGCGGTCGCGCGGTTCCAAACTGAAGCGCCTAGAATCGCTCGGCCACACCGGCTGGCTAAATAAATAAATAAATATTATCATATTGAAAATGGCATAATACATATGTGGCAAACTCGAAACGAGGAGACCATTTTTAGATCAACTGAAAACCGAAAATAGTGCTTAAATTGGCAACACTTCATGCACAAAAATACATAGAAACGCGTTTAGCCATAAGTATGAAAGGAAACAATCGTGTTGCTATTTTTGTCTTATTTCACATCAAGATACCTGTAGTGCTGCAAACCAACGCAGAGTAAAAAAAAAAAAACTCACATATCAGTGCCAAACGAGGGAATACCTCAAAAATGTGCAAGCTGACGGCACTTTCTGATGTAATCGATAATCCGACATACAGTGCCGCGGGTAAGAAAAACACACCTCAGTATCTTCTGCAACGAACTGTTCTTAGATTTAGAAAGTGAACCAAAATTGTAAATACGTTTCATTGCAAACTACTGACGATGTTTTATATCAATAAAACGTAACACGAATGGCGACATAAATGCGCATTTTCTGGTTGTTTTAGGGACAGAACTTAAATACCTTTAAGGTATGTGAAACAACTACGGACATTACGTCCATGCAAGAGGAGAATTTTAATCTGGATGGTCAAACGGAGACGTTAATACCACTCCTTCAAAATGCGGGACCAGTGAGGCAACAGTTCCACCACCTTCTTCGACGTGAAAGACTCGACAAAATGTAGCACACATATGTGATTCTACGTACTTAAATTCAAATTACTTTTACCTACATTGTAAACACGGCCCTTTCTAATACGCTTGTTGAAAGGCCTGGAATACAGTAAAGTACAGGGCGTTTCAAAAAGAAAGAGCAGATTTCAAACATTTATTTCTCAAAAACTACAAATGATAGAAACACAATTCAAACGTTTCTTGTCAGAGAAAGGTTCAAAGTTTTTCAATGGTCCGCGCAGAAGTTCCATGCAAATCCGCAGTGGCGCTGGCGTTTGTTTGTAGGAAAATGGCGACGACACCACAGGAACGATCATTTTGTGTGCTGCAATTTGCAAAGTTAGAGTCCATTGTTGGTGTGCAACGTGCATTCCGCCGTCAATTCAACAAACAGCCGCCTCGTCATAAGCAAATTTATGAGTGGCATCACAGATTCGTAGAAGATGGTTGCATCTGCAAGCGAAAAAGCACGGGTCGTCCACGCACATCGGATGAAAATGTCGAGCGTGTCCGTGCAGCTTACGAAAGGAGCCCTAGAAAATCCACGGCACGGGCAAGTCACGAACTAAACATGTCTAAAACAACGGTATGGCGCGTTCTGAGTAACCGTCTGCACATGAAGCCGTACAAACTGCAGTTATTGCAAGCATTGCGTCCTGACGACCACAACAAAAGGTTCGAATTTTCAACTGCAATTCTACAGGACATGGAAGAGGACAATTTTGCCGAACGATTAATTTTTTCAGATGAATCAACGTTTCACATTTCTGGTAAAGTTAATCGGCATAACGTACGAATTTGGGCGAGTGAAACTCCGAGGGACGTTATTCAACATGAAAGAGACTCACCAAAGGTTAACGTCTTTTGTGCAATTTCGGTAAACAAAGTTTATGGACCTTTCTTTTTCATGGAGAAAACTATCACAGGAACCATTTACCTGGACATGTTAGAAAACTGGCTATTTCCTCAACTTCAGGAAGATTCAAATCACTTCATCTTCATGCAAGATGGCGCCCCACCACACTTCTCTGAACCTGTACGACGGTACCTAAATAACACCATTCCAGGACGGTGGATTGGAAGAGCAGGAGCACAAGATCAATGTCATCGTCTGTGGCCTCCCAGGTCACCAGACCTTACTCCCTGCGATTTTTATTTGTGGGGGTACATAAAGGACTGTGTTTATGTCCCACCTATGCCCGCTACTCTTCAAGAGGTACGACATCGAATTGTTGCGGCCGTGAATTCGGTAACTAAAGACCAGTTGCGTCGTGTGTGGCAAGAAATGAGATACCAGTTTGATATTTGTCGTGTAACAAATGGTGCTCATATTGAGGTACAGTTTTGATATTTGTTGTGTAACATTTGGTACTCATATTGAGTGAAGGACCGTTGGAATTGTGTTTCTATCATTTGTAGTTTTTGAGAAATAAATGTTTGAAATCTGCTCTTTCTTTTTGAAACGCCCTGTATAATTAAATAGCATGTTATATCTCTACACTCTGAAATCGCATGCTCAAAAAGGCATGAATATTTATTTAAATAAAGACTGCACGTATCATTCACATGATAACTGAGATAAAAAAGAAACGAAGATACGCGACAGTTTAAGGAAAAAGTGAATGGTAAGACTATCTGCTAAGTTAGTATCGATATTATTACGCACCAGTTTTTGAAAAATGTGTGGTTTATTTAATACAACATGTTTTCGGACTACATTATCAAGTTTTATGAAACAAGTAATCATTTCTTCGTATTAGTACACGTACTAACACAAACATGACGTTAATCTACCTATACTGTCCTCTAGTATTGCAAATCTTAAAATTAGTATGCCGTTACACACACTCAAAAATAAAAAGCAAGCAGCGAAGATGCCTTATCAAGCATATAAGACTTTTTTGTACTTTTTGTTGTGGCACACAACTCTCTCACAAAGCCCACTTTATTAGTTGCTGTCACCTGTCCTCATTATCAAAGATCGTACTATCTCAGGGAGTGTGTGTCATAGCCACCAACGATGCTGCTGTTGACATTAAATTTTTTGTACGTTCATGTGCAGAATAACAGCAAATCATAAAAACAATCTTGCAACTAAGTTACAACGATTTTTTGTTTTATAGAACTTGATAATGACGTTATGTAGTCCCGAACACGTTGTGTTTAAATAAATCACACATTTTCGATAACAGATGCATAATAACGTGCATAATAACTGAATCGTGACATAGTTGTACTTCTACATCTACACACATACTCCGCAAGTTACCACACGGTGCATGGTGGAGGGTACCTTGGACCTGTATTAGTAATTTTATATCGTGCTCCTCTCGAAGGAAAACAATTGTCTGTAAGCCACCGTAAGAGCCCTAATTTCTCCTACCTCCGTGGCCACTATGCTAAATGAATGTTGGCGGCAAAAGAATCGTTCTGCAGTCAGCTTCAAATGCCTGTCCTTTAAATTTTCCCAGTAACATTTCGCGAAAAGAACGTCAACTTCGCTCCATATATTCCCATTAAGTTCACGAATCATCGGCATTACTGGCTTGGTGATCGAACCTACCAGTAATAAATTTAGCGACATGTCTCTGAATTGCTTTGATGTCCTCCTTTAGTACGACCTGGTCGGGGTCCCAAACACTCTAGCAGTACCCAAGAATGGTTCGCTCTAGTGTTCTATACGCCGTCTCCTTAATAGATGAGCTACACTTCCCTGAAATTCTCATAATAAACCGAAGTAGACCATTCGTATTCTCTACAACCGCTCTTACGTGGTCGTTACAATAACACTTTGCAACGTCACGTCAAAATATTCGATGGACATGCTGAGTCCGATAACACGCTAGTAGTGCTGTAATCGAGCACTACGCTATTCTTTTTCCCACTCATCTGCGTTACGTTACGCTTTCCTACATATAGAGCAAACTGAGATTCCTCACACCAACTAGAAATTCTGTACAAGCGATGAAGATGATGATGTTTGGTTTGTGGGGCGCTCAACTGCACGGTTATAAGCACCCGTACAAATTCCCAACCTTTGATCAGTCCAATCTCGCCACTTTCATGAATCTCGAGGCAGGTGAAAATCCCTGACCCCGCTGCCAAAGTTATCTTGTGTCCACCAGCAGACACTGAACGACGGCATCTTTCCGTTCACCACAGTGACGTCAGCATACAGCCGCAGATTGCTGCTCATCCTGTCCGTTGTACGATGGCTTGACAACAGGTAACTTCCTGAATTGTTCCTCCGACTAATGACGCAGCGATATGATGTTCCTAGACATTTGTGCTGACGTCGGAGATAAATTTTTTCCGTTTTGTTACAGATTTTCGTGAAGTTGAGTCGAAACGTTGATCTACCAGAGCAGCGAACTCCTGAGTATGTGGTAACGCCAGGAGACTAGACACTGACTCTGCATCGCAGCCCGGGTACTCCGACATCCCCGGGATAATATGGCCGCCCAGCAGTGTTAGTGACGTCACACTAAGCGGCCCATAGCCAACGCAGCAGTCCACGTACACCTCCGTATAGACGTGCCTGATGCTAACGATCTTCTGTCCGTCATACAGAAAGGAGCGAACTGATCGATAATTCGAACTAAAGACCAAATTATATATATTCTTCTAAACAGCATAAACGTTCATAATGAAATACCGATTACATATACGGGCAGGAATAAGTTTAATCGACTGAGGAACTTTGCCACTGTTTTATAATTGTCAGAACACTATTTAGCTTTAAAACTCGCATACAGGTGGTGACAAATGCTAACCGACAGCAGAACTTACCATTTTCAAGCCATTGCACTGCAAGTAAATTATCTTAAACACTGTCATACGTAGCAAAACCCTCACAACTTCCGTTTACAATAAGGTAACAAGAATTTGCTTTCTCATAAAACACCTGACTATTGTGAATTTACTCATATGTTCATGGTGACAGCTCTTTTCAAGAATCTTTACAACTGTATCCCCAGTAATAAAGAAGGGAAACAAACGATAGACATCAAATAGTCTCCTTTTAACATAGACATCACTGAACACAAGATTCTGTCTTGCACTATGATACTAAGGGACTGCTCTTTCCTTTAAGAAAGGCCTGACAATTTGAAGTTCACTCTGCTGTTGAAGATACACTTCTAGAAACAATATTAAAAATGTTATGAAAGCTAAGATTAGTAGGAAATCAAAAACAACCAAGTGCATTACATGTAAGAATGTACTGAAGATAAACACTTTTCAAAGGACTTCTAGAAGTAGGCATACATCACATATAGTAAGAAATGTTGAACAACCAAGGCCACCTGATGTGTTACTAAACTATTAAGCCTTTCTTTGCCTGACATAGCAATGTACTGAAGAAGCAAAACATTGGATGTCAGAATATGACATCTGTGCACTCTAAACAATGGAGTTTTCTTAGAAATCAGTGACAACAGAAACCAGCAATGTATGTTAAAACTGGTACGTCTGTTTCAATATTTTTTAAATCATCATCACTGACACATATCACAAAATGAAGCACCATCAACATACACATTGCTGGATTCTAATCATCACCATTCATCTGCACAAGTTTCAGTTTCCTATGTGGGTGCACATTTAGTTCTAAGATACTCATAAGTCTTAAATTCTTTTCTGACTCTAACAACTACCTACATGATATATGATACTGACTTCCACATAATAGCCAGTAAAGTTCAAATCAAGCTACCAATATCTAGTGAGTCAGTTTGAAATTTTCCTTGCAGGATATATGACATATTTAGTTCTCCACAGCAGTAATAATTTATCTTCGCTAAGCCATATGTGCTGTATATTTCTCTAGGGGCAATTTACCATTCTGCAATTTTAAACTTCTACATTTGTCCAACCAAGTAATGAACCTATCCAGTAAATTGTACCACATATCCCTTACTTTGTTAGTCAGAAGTTTTTACTATGGATTCAGATGCAGGCTAATGACAGCTAGCAATCAATTCATGCTAAGCAATAAAATAAGATGTTAAGGCTGTGCCAAAAAGACTCAGTTTTGTTTCTTACAATTTTCAGGAAACTGTAGAGCACTTACATTTGGTTTAACACTTGACAGAGCATAACATCACTCATTTAAAGGGTAAAAGCAGTTTACTTATCTGGACGTTAGTGACAGGGAGGGAGCAATGTATTTTAAGCCATATTACAAAAATGTTGTGGAATTGTGGCCATCCACTCACAGCAATATACTATCGCCATATTGGGCCGCTTGTCGTGACGTCACAGTGACGTAACAACCCCTGTTGGTTGGCCTTGTTTTCTCGGAGGTGTCGGGTACTCACACCGCCAGTAACAGGCGACCCGGCCCGGCCAGCCAGCGTCTGTGTACCTCGCAGTTGCCGCTGAGGTGTTTGTGCGGCGGTCCGCTGGCAGCAGCTGCCGCTACGTAGCTCCTCGTCCCTCAAAGGACACGCGAGGCTGCGCTTTGAGGTCCCGTGTACCCACAGTGCCGGGTGACCGCTGCTCTAGTCGGTTCCCACACAGTGGCTGCATCCCTACGCCCAGTCCGCTGACGTCAGTTAAGTGCCTGCGTGGAGCGACGAATCCAAGGTCTCAACACATACATCGTGATGTGCAAGCACAGAGCTAACACATTCAAACAACGCTTCTGTAAATCAAAAGTCCTTGCCACTCTGAATAGTAATTATTGTAAACAACGAATTTATGGAATATGAATATTGGATACACAAGATCCGTCGAGGGATGTTCCTTACGACTTGGAGCTTCGGCAACGTCATGCGAAGGCTCACAGCCCGCCGCAGTCAGCATCTAACCATTCTTTGGAATGTGAAGTGTGCGAGAGGAGTCACGTGACTAATAGCTCCAAAAATTAATTACGAATTAGTTGTAACAGATTTCCTGCCCTGCTACGCTATTAATCAGCTTCACTCTAACCTGTGACACACCTTTAAATGTGTCACTGCTCGAAAACTAATAGTCTACGCCCTGTAGCTGTTTAACTGAATTCAGAAATATCCCAAGACTCCGACCATCGGATTCGAAAATGTACACCACTAAGAGTCTACACACCACATCCACCTTCTTTCTAGCAACTTGAGCGGTCACAGCCCACAAAACAAAACAGGATAGTAGTTCAAAATCAGAATGTTGAACTCATCAAAAATCGCACTTAGCTTCTACGGACATTATTGTGTTCAACTGTGTGTGAAATCTTATGGGATTTAACTGCTAAGGTCATCAGTGGCTAAGCTTACACACTACTTAACCTAAATTATCCTAAGGACAAACACAAAAACCCATGCTCGAGGGAGGACTCGAACCTCCGCCGGGACCAGCCGCACAGTCCATGCCTGCAGCGCCTTAGACCGCTCGGCGGAAATTATTCTACTTTATTTCCCTGAGTAACACCTAGCCAAGACAGTCTCTTTAAAACTCCTGTGACCTAGAGCCCGCACTCTGGAACGCCTTTCGATAATGAAAAAACTTCATCGATCATGAATGAGCAAAAACTCTTGACTTTTTTTTTTTCTTTGGGTCATCGGTCCTCTGACTGGTTTGCTGCGGCTCACAACGACTTCCTCACCGGTGACATTTTCAGTTCCGATCAGCACTTGCACAGCACGTCCTCAATTTGTTTGATATTTTCAAATCTCTGTTTTCACCTCCAGTTTTTACCCTCTACAGCTCCCTCTAGTACCATGCAAGCTACTCCATGATGTCTTAACACATGCCTATCACGTTGCCCCTTCTTCTTGTCATTGTTTTACGTATCTTCCTCTCCTCGCCGGTTCTGCAGAAAACCTCGTCATTCCTTACCTGTCCATCTAATATTCAACATCCTTCTGTCGCATCTCAACTCGAACACTTCGATTCTCTTCTTTTCCGTTTTTCCCCACAGTTCGCGATTCACTGCCGTACTACCTGTGCTCCAGAAGTGTATTCTCGGATATTTTTTCGTCAAATTAAGGCCGATGTTTGATGTTATTAGACTTCTCTTGGTCATGAATGCACTCTTGGGCAGTGCTAGTTTACATTTTTATCTCCTCCTTGCTCCGTTCATGATACATTATTTTGCTTCCAAGGTAGCAGAATTCCTGCACTTCGCGTATTTCGTGGTCCACAGATTTGATGTTAAACGTATCGATTATCATTTTTTTTACTCCTCATTTCTATCGTTTTTCTTCGCTTCACTCTTAATCCGTATTCTGTTCTCAGTATACTGTTCATTCCATTAAGAATATTATGTAATTCTTCTGATAACACTGTCATTGGCGAAATTTACCGTTCGTATTTGTTCTCCCTGAATTTTAATCCCGCTACTGAAACCATTTTTTTATTTCAGTCATTGCTTCTTCGACGTGCAGACTGAACAGGAGGAAGAGGAAGTTGATATCTGCCATATACTGTTTTTAATCCAAGCACTTAATTTTGTTCAGCCATTCTTATTTTTCCTTCTTGATTAATTATAATTCTTTTTCTGGGAATTTCGAACATGTTGTTAGAAGACATTTTCTAGGGTCAGATATCCTATGAAGGCCTCTCCAAGACTCCACATCCGCCCCACGACTTGTCCCATGCACACGTGGGGGCTCTCAGACGACACCCCAGTGTAGTGAGCCCCAGGTAACTGCACGAGACTGTTTTAACATCTAAGCCTTTCAGCCAGTCAGCCGCAGCAGCTGAAGGACAGGCGCTCCCGTTCGTCATTTCCTGTTGTTCCTGCTAATACCACTCCCCTGTCTGCACTTTTGAGAAGTTTATGTCCAACAAGTGTGGGAAAACACTCGTCTTCATAGAATAGTTATGAAGCCTTAAGACAGCATGGTAGAGTAGGATCTCAAACAGCTTTACACGGTTTGCAAAAAGATCAATTCATCAGCTCCCAAATTAACATAATCCTCTTCCACAAGAATAGGAGAAACGGTCTCTAGCATCCTCAATCATGACTGATACGTTATAGACTGGCCAATATCAAAACAGCAACGTCTTTTAAAATTGCGTACATTCGGATACACATTTCCTATCAAGACGCGCTATGTAACGTCGAACACATGTCTACTGTTGATACTGAAGTCAGCAGAGACAAAGCAGAATCATTCAATTTCGCATTTAAAAACGTATTTTACACCTGAGCATACTCAACAAACAGTGTTTCATCGCAGCACAGACTGTCTAATGAGAGATATTCATACAGATACCCCCAAAATTGTAAAATTATTATGAGTACTTAAGAGTCAACAACGCACCAGATCCTGACGGAAATCCAGTTAAGTTCTGAATTGAGTACGCTGCGTAGTTAGCCCCTTGCTTTGTTAATATTTAGTGAGAATCCCTTGCGCAGCGAGTAATTCGGTGGACTGCGAAAGACGCAGTTCACTCTCGTTTACAGGGAGGGTAAAATCATAAATGCAGAGAATTTTGGGCCCATGTCACAGAATAATGTACAGAGTAATATTTCTGATATTCTCAACGTACAGAGTGTTTTACTATTTCCATTACAGCCTTCTAAAAGTTGAAGGGGAGATTTAGCAGAGAAAGTTCTGATAAGGAACTGATGTCCTGAAATGTACCGTTTGGTTGTAAAATAATTTTGAAGATCGGATCACTTTCAAATCTCCCGCATCACGATTCGCATGCAGAGGAGACAATGAGCTGTGAGTTGTACGCCCTACAGGAGCCCATGACTAAGGCAATGTTTCAAGTACTTGTTGCGGGTTTATCTTCTGCGTGAGGAGAAGAGTGCGACACGTGGATGTGACACTACAATGAACTCGTCTGGTTGCGAACGCACCAGTTTCTCACAGCCGCTGTTGTAGTTGCAGGAAAATTGTGTGTGATGTCATAACTAAGACAGCCACTGGTGACGGTGTCCTCTTTTCAGTTTGTGCCCGTACCGCGAAGAGGGGGGATATGAAAATGAGCAGATCATCTCGGATTTTCAGCCGCACCAGAGCGATTAAAATTATGCTAGCTTTCCAATAAGCACTCCTTGGCCATTGTCGAGTGGTATGACAGCCATTGGGTTGCTGTTACGCCCTTATTTACACTGCTGGCTATGACGTCACTGCTGCTCGCGGCATCGCCATATATGGGCACTCGTTGACTCTGCGTTCGATGTGCCTGCATCAACGACGCGGTCGCTGAATCCCACCATTCGTTTACCGACATATAAGCTGGTGAAGTACTTAAGCAATCTCCTCGGTGCACATCATATTAAAAACTTGGCATATTTTAATAGCCGAATTACACTTCTGCGAGTTAGTCACGTTGACATTATCGTCAGAAATGATTTGGTGAAGCAGTTTACGAATGCGCCTATCAAAGACTCTCTGGATCTACTATCCTAGTTCCTTCTAAGGTCGTGGTCGAGGCAGTAAGGCATATTCTTACGTCTTCGTATTTTCTGTACAACGGCGAGTATTGCGATCAGACGGACGACGTCGCAGTGGGTACACCGTTAGTTCCAGCTGCTGCAAACTCCTTCGTGGAGAATTTTGAGGATACTGTCTTCGACACGGCACCATTAAAGCCCAGTTGCTTCTTTCGATACACTGGCGACATGTTCGTCATTTGACCCCACGGACATCAGAAACCTGAGTTCCTGAACAGCATTAACAGTAACTTCCAGTTCAGCATGGTGGAATAAAAATACAGCGCATTGCCACTCATTCACGTCCTCGTCCGCCGCGAACAAAACGGATGCCTTGGACACACAGCGTCCATAAAAAACACACCCCGTCGATCTGTACGTGCACGCCATCGGCCATCATCACCCTGCAGGATTTTTCATTTACACTTTTTATTTAATTCCCATAAATGCGCCATTGACGAAAACTGATTCTCGTTGGAAGAAAAAATTCTAAAAATAACTATAAATCTCAATATTTAGTCCCGAAATCATAAAAATAAAGTAATACTGAAAAAATAGCTAAGCACTGAACAGGAAAACACAATTCCAGACCGCTTTTTTTTGTGGTAAGTTCCCGTGGGACCAAACTATTGAGGTCATCGGTCCCTAGGCTTACACACTACTTATTCTAACTTAAACTAAGTTACGCTAAGTACAACACACACACCCATGCCCGAGGGAGGACTCAAACCTCCGACGGGGAGAGCCGTGCGAACTATTGCAAGGCGCCCTAGACCGCGTGGCAACCTCGCGAGGCTCATAGAACTTATTAATAATTGGTAACTGAAGCGGCGCGAACCGTGGTAAGGAGCCCTACACTGCGCGGCTGCCCCGCGCGGCAGTCAGCTTGATACAGAGCGTACTGTTACTGCCCAGCGCCTGGAACTGAGCAACTCTGAAACTGCAAAGCCCATCGGCTGTTCGAGTGCTACTGCCGTGATCATAAGAAGAAAGTGACTGAAGGCCAGTGAGACCACGGACGGCCGACAAGATGATAGACTTCAATGTCTCATCCCAGAATGCGGAGGTCACATACTGTAAAGCAGGACAGGCAGCAGTTCAAAATGGTTGAAATGGCTCAAATGGCTCTGAGCACTATGGGACATCTGTGGTCATCAGTCCCCTAGAACGTAGAACTACTTAAACCTAACTAACCTACGGACATCACACACATCCATGCCCGAGGCAGCGGTCGCGCGGTTCCAGACTGTAGCGGCTAGAACCGCTCGGCCACACCGGCCGGCCAGGCAGCAGTCTCCAGCAGATCTCCCAACAGAGTACAATGCTGGTGCAGGCACAAATGTTTCGGAGCTTACCGACTAGGACACATTGTTGAAGATCGCTCTCTGCAGCAGACCTGCCCTACGTGTTGCCATGGCGACCCGACAACAAAGTCAGTTGCGATTGCAGTGGGCACGAGATCATCGATATTGGACCGTGGATCAGTGGAACAGTGTCGTCTGTACGGATGAATCGTGTTGTTGCTCCATATCGATGGTCAAAACATTACGCCATTATCCAGGCGAGCGGTTGGTCGAAGCACGCACCACACCACGGGCCCAGGCAGAGGAGGGGGTGGGGGAAGGGGGAGGGCACTATTATACTGTGGGAGACATCATCTTGATTTTCCATCGTACCTGTCGTAGTAATGTATTACACCATAACAGTTGTGAACTACGCAAAAGTTAATGAGGAACACCTGCAGCTGTTCATGCTTCAGTGTTCTCCGACGGCGATGGTATCTTCCAACATGACAACTGTACGTGGCGTAAGGCAAGACTGGTGCTGCTGTTGTCTCAGGAGCGTGACAGTAAATTCACGTTGATGTCATGAGCACACACTCTGCCTGACCTCAAACCGATGGAACACATCTGGAACGCTAAGGTGGAGGAGGGGGAGGGGGTGGGCGAGGGGGACAGGGTCCATGCCCACGAACCACTGGCCCACAATTTATGGGAACTGTTCGACCTTGAGCGTACCCATCTGCTCCTACTGGCATTTGTCAACTTACCAAGGACGTGTCTAATCCAAATCACGCAGAATCTTTGTTTTACTGCTCTGGGAACGTGTACCAACACACCAGAAGCAGCTGGTCGTAATGCCTCACGTGGCACGAACTTCAGAACCGGTGATCCTATCACTAGCAGCCATAGAGCACAGAAGAGAAATGTTTTATGGTGTTGATCATGGTTTCTTGAGCTTTATGCCAAATGAATATGGTAATTCTCGTCATGTTGCTCTGGCAGGGGCAAGGGCGTAGAAAACGTCTGTGACCTACAAAATGCTCTCTCTCGGGACAAAGTCGAGCATCCTGTTTGGAACTGCATAGTTAAGAGGGGGCCTGATAACACTTTTTTAGCTTAAACACGGGTTCGTCCATGGCGTTACAATTTCCCCTTATGCAACAGTGCAATGTAAACCGTTTGAGCGACTGCAAGATGTTCCCTTTGCGGCAGTAGTTCGGTAACAGCGTGATAATACGCATGATATTGCCGTATAGCGTCATAACACATTTCCTTGGTAGATTTGAGGGCGCGGAGACACACATTTCATCACCTTATAAGGATGCGTAGTTTTACCTGGCTTCTAGTTGGCTATAGGAGAAACGACAGCCGCCCCTATTTATGCTGATGAAAAAAAAAATGGTCGGAGACAAGATTTTACAGTTATAGTTATATGGTGTGGTTACGCCAGGAGGGTCGTTGATCTGCTAACAAAGTAGATGAATGTACATGAATATTTATTTTGTGGATCCGTATCTTAAGATTTCTTTTGTGGACGTGTCAAAACCGTGTGTTACAAGAACCACGTCATTGCGAACAGCTTTATTAATTTTTACAATCCACCTCAATAAGAAGTGCATCGGTGTCCTGAACGGTTAGCTGAATCATTGACAACTTTCATCTTCTTAGCGATCAACTTAGCGCCAAAGGTGTGCCATCTACGCATTTGTGACCACGTGCTGCCTGCTGCGATAAGGGACATCGCAGAAGCTCCGAGATGGACACTAATCATAACTAATCGACATGTGCCTGAGAACTGTCACAAACATTAGCAGGATCACGTCGTTGGCAGTGACGTCATATGCAGAAACAATATTTACAAGTCCACAATGCCGTGGCTACAGCAAGAGCACCAGTGATAGCCGTTTCCTTCGGATACAGGCCAAGACAGGAGTTCGTCACATGTTGATGCTCTCCCGATTCTGACGACTCGGCGGTGGATAAATATGGCCGCTCTCCAGATAACAAGGTAGTGGAAAATTTGTAAAATTCCAGCGAGAAAATACGTAGTGGTTTAATAGCCTCAATGGAGATTTCTCTCTCCTGGGAAGAGTTATAAAGTTAGGTGGACTGAGTCACTTACTAGGTAGATTAGCGTTTAACGATCCATCAATGACGGTCATTAATCCTTTGATCACCAGTTGTTCCTGCCTTAAACCGCTAATTAATTTTGTTTTTATGTACCAGTGCAGTTCGCATGAAAGCACCGCTGCCATTTCCAGGACAGAGACATCTAGCGGTTTACTGGTGTACTTCTATGAATGAAGTACACTATAATATTTAGTTACAGGATTCAAAGCAACAGTCGGGTCGTAGACTGAGCTATATGGGTTGTAAAAGACGGTGGCACGTGGTCCTTTTGTATCTTTATCGTACTGGGGTGATCACTTACAGTGAAAGTAAGTACGTCTAAAGCTACTGTAAAGTAAATATAAGTTTGTGCTACTGCTTTTATGAATGGTTTTGAGCTGAAACAACTGGAGCAATACGTACTTATACGAAAGTTTATTAAATTTCAGACCCATGTTTGCTTGCTACTGATTACTATAATTCCTTTCAGGCATTAGGAGTTCATGGGAGTTTCGAAATACGGGATTGCGTCTAAGAAAAATGCGAAATTGCTCTCAAATGTGTCTTATGAAATGACAGGTGGTAGAAAATTGTATGTCACAGTGGTTCCAAAGTGAAACCACATCTTTAAAACAATACTGATTGTTTACTTTATGTCAGTTTCTTCTTGTATCCGTCGCTTACCATAATAATAAAGGTTAATTTTGTGAACAATTTTAAAATTATAGTTTTTCATATTGGTGGGTCTCAAGCGGTTAAAGACAGAGCACAGTCTCTGACTGAGGAATGGAATCGTCTCTGCCCTTTGTCACGAACCATCCTGGAATTGGCCTTAAGCGATTTTTGGGATCACGAAAAACCTAAGTCCAGATAGACAGATGGGATTGGAACCTCCGTTCTCTCGAACACGTGTCTAGTGTGGAGTGTCAGTGCCGGGGCACAGGGACGTTGTTTTGTATACCGAAAAATATGGCCTCCAGAATTTCTGGAGGGTAGGGAACAATGCAAGATATGTTCTCAGAGCTAATTAACCACCAGCCAATGCGGCGTGGCCCGTAGAGTACCACTGATTATTCCTCCACGAAGCTGCATCGTATGCGTCATCCATAGCGTAGTGAAAAGAGCTATGTCCATGTGTTTGCGTAGTCTCTCAACATTTTCGTATGGCTTCGTGGTCCAGAAGTAAATCTCGCGCCCATAAACCGACGACTCGTAGAAGTTTATTTTTAGTAGTGTACTGCTTGTTCTTAATAATGAAGCGTGATCACAACAGCAGAATTAAAGAAAATTATAAAATTTTTCTTCTCTAGTCTTTCCTTTTGCTGTCGACATCGAATTTCGGCATCAGTCAGCATCCTGCAGCTTTCAATTTTTTTTTGGATTTGGGAAACGGCGATATTCTAATTGAAACGACGTACCTAAAATTCAACTACAATAAGCTTAAATAATTCTTGACTAAAAATTTCACGAAACGACACACGCGACCTTGTACTTACAAAGTAAAACTTACTTAGTCCGAGGTTAACTAACTTGGTGGAGGCAGCAACTATATAATAAAGTTGTTACTGTGGTGTCACCGTCAGACACCACACTTGCTAGGTGGTAGCTTTAAATCGGCCGCGGTCCATTAGTACATGTCGGACCCGCGTGTCGCCACTGTCAGGGATCGCAGACCGAGCGCCACCACAAGGCAGGTCTCGAGAGACTGACGAGCACTCGCCCCCAGTTGTACGGACGACGTAGCTAGCGATGCATACTGACGAAGCCTCGCTCCTTTGCCGAGCAGATAGTTAGAATAGCCTTCAGCTAAGTCAATGGCTACGACCTAGCAAGGCGCCATTAGTAACATTGCATGAATCTAAAGAGACTCACTTGTATCGCCACAATCTCCAGATGTACCAAAAGGATGGATTAAAGTTAAGTATTACAGAAGCTACGTACTTTTCTTTATAGCAATCATTACGTATCCTGTTTCAGACCCCACGCACCCTCTTTGGCTTAGCGCGTGCCTTTCGGCTTCCTCTCATTGTGTCTAGGCTGTCTTGTCTAGACACAACAGTTACAATACAATCCACGATTTAAACCCTTACAGTAGTTAAAGAATAATAAACAATTATGAACTTACAAATGTTCAGATACAGCATGAGCTTTACAAAATACAGAAATACGTTTTACATAAAACCTTGACGAAAGTTTAGTTTTCTGAATGCTATTTTCCGTAATTCAGTTTGTTATCGGTTAGCTTACAGTAACTTTAGATTACTTTTTAATTACACTATTTTAATTACTAACATTTTCACATGGTCTCATACAGAAGCTGAATATCTTAGTAAAGTTGATTTTTTCATTATATGATCGTAAATAATTTTAAACTGGTCGTATGTTATTCTGTAATTAATTTTACGTAAATCAATTGTGTTTTAAAATAATTTTAAGGTTAACACCATTTACAAGCTCGTACAGCATAAACTGATGAGTGACAGAATATTAATAGAAGTTGTAATGTTTTACAGTACTCCCGCCATCGTATCGTGTTGTGTACTAAATGAATATCGACTTCTTCACTACTGCCTTCTCAATGTATTACGTTACACACTTTTCCCGCTGGCATTAGTGGTGTAGGGTAGGGACACCCAAGACATCACTGTGGAGGCTAATTACAAACTAGCACCAGGCCGCCGAGCCACACGCAATTTTACCTCACGTTAAGAAGAGACAGAACACCTTGAACAACTAGAGACAGGACGTTCATATTCACAGGACATGTACATTCTTATGTTCTGAAGAAATGATTGGCTTCTCAGTCACCTCGGTTCAGAATGTATCCTGTTGCCTAGTAAGCACAGGGTCCGCCAAAGTCCCTGATAACTTGCTCCATGCGTGATGGCATCGACGCATATAATGCACGAATGGCGTCCTGTGGTACAGCCATCCATTCTGCATTCACCTGGTTCCAAAGTTCATCTATGGTGGTCGGCACTAGGTCACAGCACTGCACCCATCGTTTCACCGTATTCGACACATTTTCGGTTGGCGACACGTCTGGTGACCTAGCCTTCCCAAAAAATGGCGTCAGGGGTGTTGTGCAGAAAGGGTATGGCTACTGTTTGCAGGATGTCATTCACGAACGTCACACTGGTCATAGTGCTCTGGACATGCACCAACTGTGATTTGTGGTTGTTCACAGTAACACCCCACACCATAAGGCCTTGAGCTGGCACTGTACATCTTGTGCAGATGCAGTTACTGTGATGCCACTCCCCCTGTCTGGGGCGAACCAAACTACGGCGATCATTTTCAAACATAGAGAACCTGGATTCGTCCGAAAACACTATTTGATTCCATTCCAGTCCCCAGCGATGTTGTTCCATACACCATTTCCGTCTAACATGTTTCTGCACATTCGTCAAAGGTAGGTGGAGAAGAGGACGACATGCACGTTACCCGTGCCATAATAAACTGCGACGGACTGTTCAAAAATGGCTCTGAGCGCTATGGGACTCAACTTCTAAGGTCATCAGTCCCCTAGAACTTAGAACTACTTAAACCTAACTAACCTAAGAACAGCACACACATCCATGCCCGAGGCAGGATTCGAACCTGCGACCGTAGCGGTCGTGCGGTTCCAGACTGTAGCGCCCAGAACCGCTCAGCCACCCCGGCCGGCAGGAATGCGACGGACTGTCATCCTTGACAATCTACGATGTGTGTTCCACTGTTCCACCGTTGCGCCAGAGCCGAGAACGACGCAGATCTGTCCTCCAATGCCATTCGGATGAGGTGTCGATCTTCTCGGGGCGTGGTCTGGCTGGTGTGACCTGACCCATCGCGTCGTGTTCTATGGCCTTCCGTGAACCATTCTGCACACATGCATTGCACTGCCGAAACATTTGGTCCTACACGAGCAGCAATTTCCCTGATGGATGCATCACATGCTCTCAGGCCAACAATGCGCCCTCTTCCGAACTCACTGATCTGACGTGAGATTCGCGCAAACGCTACGAGGCATCCTGCAGACTGCTCAAGTCACACTGATCCGTTATCTTTGGTTGATAACGACAACAAGCGCCTCAGGCACATTCTACCTGTACGCCGATGTTGACCAGTGGGGCGACATGACTCAAATGCTAATCATTTCTGCAGTATATACTAATGTACACATCCTGTTAATATGAACGTCCTGTCTCTAGTCGTTCAATGTGTTCTGTTCTGATTTTTGATTTTTTTAATTTATTTTTTGCTCATTTTCAGTTGCTAAGAAAAATATAACGCATCAGAGTCCTTGAGTTCGATTCCCAGAGACTTCTACAGAATTTTCTAGGACGAAAATGTCTGTATCAGGACCTCGCACTCTCAAGATACCAATTGAGGGTCTATTTGAATAAAGTAACATCAGAGACATAGCGAAAGCCGTCCAACTAAAGCCAAACTGAACAGCTTGCGCCAAATAAATATAATTTTCTGCCGTTCATTGTAAGTGCCGCGATAAGCAACGCGTGCCTTCCAGCTGATAAGGCGGAACTGTACTCTGACTTGCCAGGAATACGCCGAAAGTACAGAAATAAAAATTCGCCGTGTGGCGCGGTCGACGTCCAGGGGAGCCACCGGAAATGGCGGCGTAATCACGGCAGTAAATGGCCAGCGGCGCACAGTGATTCAATAAAAGAGGCCCCCGCGCCGTTGACACAGCCGCGGGGCAAATTGTGAGGCAGAAATGTCGCGCGCAATTTCGTGTCCACAGTTGTCCGCCGCCGATGGCAGCGCGATTTTATTCCCCTGGCAACAGCGAGGGCTAATAAAACGGGACAAAGCCGTTCACACAATGCGTCGTCGTCGCCGCTGCCGGCCGCACTCAGCGCTGGGGTCGCGGAAAACCATGTATACCTCTGGCGACTGCATTAGCAATGCGTTATTGGCCTCCTCCCATCCGTAAACCTTTCCCTAGGTCAACGAAAAGGCCTAGTATTCATAAGCCGCACACTGGACACTGCTTTAACGAAAAGTAAAATCCTCCACGTCTACTTGCACACGGACATACATACCGCACAGACCACAGTGTACGGCGAGATTCTGCTTACTACCCAGTTTAGAAATGTTCTGCCTTAATCCCCTAGCTTACTTAGCAAAAGGGTGCTTTGACACACTACCTAGCTAGGTGTTTGTGCTAATTTTTCGCAACTTGAAATGGTCTGGGAAATTAGAACTGTGAATCGTAGTGGGACTCGAACCCTGAACCTTGCCTTCTGTAGGCAATGCTCTAACCGACTGAGCTACAGAGGCACCACTGACGACCCGCCTTCACAAATTTAATTTCGCCACCACGGCATCTCCCACTTGCCTGGGGCCAACGAGATATACGGGCCCTGCAACGAACTTGTGACGTCACACTAGTAGGCCTGTCCGCCGCACTTCAGGTACGTTCGGCTCCGTGCAGGGCCCACGGGAAATCAATATTTAATCGGACATGTAAGGACTAAAGGTCGTAATTCCGTCGTGTGCTATCGAGAACTTGCTTACATTTAGACACGCAGTCAAGAATTATCGAACTCTTCTCAAATTGTTTCTTGGTCTCCGCCAGAGACGGTTGCTGGCACTCATAAGACCTGCGGTGTCACGTGCTCTGACGTACGCGGCACACTATCTTTCTCGTAGGCGTCGCTACTTTCCGAACTCCGCAGAAGTTCTCCTGGGTACGTCGCTGGACTCGCGCGTGTGGAAGAAAGGATATTGCACAGTCCACTGCACTGAGCAAGACTGACTGGAAACAATCCCACATGCCAGAGCTTTCAAAACTTCTCCTCCTAGCAACACAACCTTCTAATACATACAGTTTCACGAGACACACTTAACTAATATTAATCAAAGCGATTATGCTGTAAAAATATTTTAAAGGAATATTAATTTTCACAGTTCATTTCTAACTACAGAACAGTTATAAATTATATTACCTTTCACAAATAAACAACTTTTCAGTGAATTCTGACCTGTATTAGATGGATGGAGGACACGTTCACACGCATTTCCTCATCTAGTCAAATAGAAAACACGCTTCCATACCAATACGGTGCAGAAAATAGCAGCAAAACGACGAGTGCACTTTTACTTATATGAGGGTAATCTTGTTGTACAAGAATCCCAGCAACTGCATAAATATGATTAGTGGTACTCAAGTTTTCAAGTGCAGTTGCTCCGGTTTGCCAGTTCCACCTCTTCCACAAGGTGAAGTTCAGGAGTACTGGAAACCGCGAAAATACACTGCGGAGCCAAAAAAACTGGTACAACTACCTAATGTCTTGTACGGCCCCCGCGAGCACGCAGAAGTGCCGCAACACGACGTGGCGTGGACTCGACTAACGCCTGACGTTGTGCTGGAGGGAACTGGCACCATGAATCCAGCATGGCTGTCCGTAGATCCATGAGAATATGACGGTGTGGAGATCTCTTCTGAACAGATATCTTAAATATGCCCAATAACGTTCATGTCTGGAGAGTTTGATGGCCAGCGGAAGTATTGAAACTCGGAAGGGTGTTCCTGGTACCACTCTGCAGCAATTCTGGACGTGTGCGGCATCTTATTGTTCTGCTAGATTGCCAAGTCCGTCAGAATGCACAATGGACATGAATGGAAGCGTGCTTACGTACATATCACCTGTCAAAGTCGTAAAAAGACGTATCAGTGGTCCCTATCACTCCGATTGCACACGATCCGCGCCATTACAGAGCTTCTAGCAGCTTGAACACTCCCCTGCTGACATGCAGGATCCATGGATTCAAGAGGTTTTCTCCATATTCGGAAACGTCCATCCGCTTGATACAATTTGAAACGAGAATCGTCCGACCAGGCAACATGTTTCTAGTCATCAACAGCCCAATGTCGGTGTTGATGGACCCAGGTGAGGCGTAAAGCTTTGTGTCGTGAAGTCATAAAGGGTACACAAGTGGGCCTTCGGCTCTGAAAGCCCGTATCTATGATGTTACGTTGAATGGTCCGCACGCTGAGACTTCTTTATGGCCCAGCACTGAAATCTGCAGCAACTTGCGGAAGTGTTGCACTTCTGCCACATTGAACGATGCTTTTCAGTCGTCGTTGATTCCGTTCTTGCAGGATCTTTTTCCGGCCGCAGCGATGTCTGAGATTTGATGTTTACCGGATTCCTGATATTCACGGTACATGGTCGCACGGAAAAATCCCCACTTTATCGCTACCTCGGAGATGCTCGTGCGCCGACTATAACATCACGTTCAAACTCACTTAAATCTTGATAACCAGCCATAGTAGCAGCAGTAATCGATCTAGCAAATGTGCCAGACACCGCAGCGTCGTATTCTCCCTGTTTCAAATGTTCAAATGAGTGTGACTTACTAAGGGACCTTACTGCTGAGGTCGTCGGTCCCTAAACCTACACACTACTTAAACTAACTTATGCTAAGAACAACACACACACACACACACACACACACACACACACACAGTGGCCCCGCCATCAGTGACATGGCGCGGCCACTCCGCGCGGCATTCTGCCTGTTTATATGTTTCTGCATTTGAATACGCATGCCTATACCAGTTTCTGCGGCACTTCAGTTTTGGTACTGACAGATCGCGCTAATTTACAGCGACAGAGTCCGCCCGATAGCTAAATGGTTAGCGTGACCTACTGCCGTCCTCAGAGGCCTGGGTTCGATTCCCGGCTGGGTCGGGGCTTTTCTCCGCTCAGGGTCTGCGTGGTGTGTTGTCTTCCTCATCATTTCATCCCCATCCGGCGCGCAGGTTGCCCAATGTGGCGTCGAATGCAGTAAGACCTGCACCACGGCGGCCGGACCTGCCCCGTAAAGGGCCTCCCGGCCAGTGACGCCAAACGCTCATTTCCATAGCGACAGAAGAGTGTCATCTAGCGCCATAATTGAGAGTTACATGCACAAAATAGCGGGATTCATTCATTACCGATGACTGCGGTATTCTGATGAATATCAGCGTCGTTCTTGAACGATATTTCAGTAACGTAACTCGTTACATTAATCATGTGCTACCAGAGATTGCTACGTCGCAGGTAGCAGCTGATTAAGACGATGTGTTACGTTATCGAAATACGTGCAAGAACGACGCTGATGTCCGACAGCATGCACGGAATCTTAAAGATGTCAATAGATCGCCGGCAAAGCTCAAGAGCTGCACAGCATTCATCGTTTTATACATCATATATTGTTACATAAAGCGAAGAGAAGGTTGTTTTGTGTTATTTTATCACATGTTTTTCAATTTGGAAAGGTCCGCCCTAGGATGTGGCCAAACTGGTCCTTTGCATTACATACCATTTATTTTCGTCAGCTGCCAATACTTGCACCAGGCACTGACAATTTGCAAACTTTTCTGGAATTCTTAACGGATTTGAATGATGACATTTCCTTTTAAACTAACGCATCAACTGAAAATACACTCCTGGAAATGGAAAAAAGAACACATTGACACCGGTGTGTCAGACCCACCATACTTGCTCCGGACACTGCGAGAGGGCTGTACAAGCAATGATCACACGCACGGCACAGCGGACACACCAGGAACCGCGGTGTTGGCCGTCGAATGGCGCTAGCTGCGCAGCATTTGTGCACCGCCGCCGTCAGTGTCAGCCAGTTTGCCGTGGCATACGGAGCTCCATCGCAGTCTTTAACACTGGTAGCATGCCGCGACAGCGTGGACGTGAACCGTATGTGCAGTTGACGGACTTTGAGCGAGGGCGTATAGTGGGAATGCGGGAGGCCGGGTGGACGTACCGCCGAATTGCTCAACACGTGGGGCGTGAGGTCTCCACAGTACATCGATGTTGTCGCCAGTGGTCGGCGGAAGGTGCACGTGCCCGTCGACCTGGGACCGGACCGCAGCGACGCACGGATGCACGCCAAGACCGTAGGATCCTACGCAGTGCCGTAGGGGACCGCATCGCCACTTCCCAGGGACACTGTTGCTCCTGGGGTATCGGCGAGGACCATTCGCAACCGTCTCCATGAAGCTGGGCTACGGTCCCGCACACCGTTAGGCCGTCTTCCGCTCACGCCCCAACATCGTGCAGCCCGCCTCCAGTGGTGTCGCGACAGGCGTGAATGGAGGGACGAATGGAGACGTGTCGTCTTCAGCGATGAGAGTCGCTTCTGCCTTGTTGCCAATGATGGTCGTATGCGTGTTTGGCGCCGTGCAGGTGAGCGCCACAATCAGGACTGCATACGACCGGCATCATGGTGTGGGGAGCGATCTCCTACACTGGCCGTACACCACTGGTGATCGTCGAGGGGACACTGAATAGTGCACGGTACATCCAAACCGTCATCGAACCCATCGTTCTACCATTCCTAGACCAGCAAGGGAACTTGCTGTTCCAACAGGACAATGCACGTCCGCATGTATCCCGTGCCACCCAACGTGCTCTAGAAGGTGTAAGTCAACTACCCTGGCCAGCAAGATCTCCGGATATGTCCCCCACTGAGCATGTTTGGGACTGGATGAAGCGTCGTCTCACGCGGTCTGCACGTCCAGCACGAACGCTGGTCCAACTGAGGCGCCAGGTGGAAATGGCATGGCAAGCCGTTCCACAGGACTACATTCAGCATCTCTACGATCGTCTCCATGGGAGAATAGCAGCCTGCATTGCTGCGAAAGGTGGATATACACTGTACTAGTGCCGACATTGTGCATGCTCTGTTGCCTGTGTCTATGTGCCTGTGGTTCTGTCAGTGTGATCATGTGATGTATCTGACCCCAGGAATGTGTCAATAAAGTTTCCCCTTCCTGGGACAATGAATTCACGGTGTCCTTATTTCAATTTCCAGGAGTGTAGTCTCATTGCGCTACGTCGGTAACGCAATGAGGCTATTTACAGATGATATATATATTATAGCCTCATTGCGTTACCGACGTAGCGCAATGAGGCATTATATATATATATATATATATATATATATATATATATATATATATATATACAGGATGTTTGAAAGCCATTTTTACAAAGGTCTAGGAGTGATAGATCACGTCATGGGGAACAACTTTTTTTTACAGAAAAAATGTTCGCTGGCGCTCGAACGACTCTAGGCATCCACTAGTATTCGCCGGTTCTCGGACGATGAGATTTCACCAAATTAGCAGGGTATACTAACCAGGTGTGCACCATGCCACCTACTCCATTAAATCGATAGATATTTTTCAACAAGAAAACCAAAAGAATGAGTGTCTCTAAGCGGAGGAAGCTATTCTAAAAGAGAATCAGGATAATTAATTTTGCCCTACTCAGCTTCTTTCACACGGAGCAGATGACTGGATGACAGGCATCACATATTGCACACGAACGGCGCCTAGTGCCTACACCGTGCCGCCTCTCAGGGGCGTAAGTGGTCTTAAATGATGCTTAGCATTGCCGGGAAGTAGCAGTGAACATTTTGTCTCTAACAGAAGTTGCTCCCAGTGACGTGATCTAGCACCACCGGACGTCTGTTACAAAGATGTTCAAATGTCGGTATGTATACCTTACTTTTTTTTCTTTGTCTTCAGGCAAAACCCGTTCGACTAGATAGAAGTATGTGTTGGTCATAATTAAAAAACACACACCGTGTTGTAGAAAACCGAATAATATAAAGGTATGCGAACAATTACGTGTTGCAATAAGCCTAAAAATTACTTTACTCTGGCTGCACCATTACAATGAAAGGCCAGTTTACATTAAAACTTAATTAAATACAGGATGATTCACGAGTCATGTCCCATAGAACGAAGTCTACATTAGTGATTCATTATGGGACGATGTTGTATTCAGGAATATGACAGGGACGATCTTCCGAAATAGAAAAATCTAGTGAACATGCATACATTAAGAGCTATAAGCACGAGCTTATCTTCGCCACTGTGACATCTCTTCTACCGATCAGGCGTTCGGAGCTCTTAAGGCAAGCATTTTAGAACATATGTTTCCTAGACAATTATTACTTACCTCCTCCGAACATATGGAGAGCAATGAGTTTGCAGTAAAAAAGATTTGTTCCATAGTATCGAAGATGAAGTACTGCTTATAGTTCTTAAGAAACACATTTGAGGGCACGTGTTTGCTAGACATGTTTTGCTTCGAATGATCGTTCCTGTCATATCCCTAGTACGACTTTGTCCTGTGGGACACAACTTCTCAGGAATCAATGGAATGGCAACGGACCTACTAGTGCAGCCGAGTTGCACTGCAAGAGAAAAATTACTCTTAATTTTTAGAGCACTGTACAGTGCTACTGATTTTATAACATTGGGCGAAAGACCTGTGGGATCAGAAATATCAACTTATTGAAAATCCTGAAGAGCATGAGTGGCTCCGAAAGTATAACTGTGGTAGTGCTAGCACATAACTCAACAAGAAACTATGGGTCAGACTCTCTCTACAAATGAGGTGCTACAGCGTCTTCGGTTTGTGACTGTGGAGCTCCGAACCAGACAATCAAGCACATTAGAGATGAATGCCCCTTGCGTTCCTATCAGGGGAGTCGGAGCGACCTCATGAAAGTAACGATACAGGTCTTATATGGATTAGAGACTTAGATATTCACATTTAGTTAGTTTTACATGTAGTTTTGTGTTTTCGTATTCTTGTTGTACACTATACCAATGTTATATACCCCTATTTTTAAACTGCATGTGAGCTATACGAATGAATAAAAAAAATGGATGGTTGTATAACAACATTCCACTAATATCACTAATATTTGTCCAGTGCGCTCTTCAATGAGGCAGAAATTGCAGATTTGAGGGGGGGGGGGGGGGGATGGAGGGGGGAGCGGGTTGGTATTCATTTTTACAAATGTCTCGTTTTGACCTGAACTTAGTAATGACTCCTTTTCTCGAGAGCTCCGATATGAGGAATCAAAAGTGGAGTGCAATGTATTGCTTTATCGTCCAGTATCATGTCCCTTTGATGTTGCTGCCCAAATCCACTAACATGATCCATTTGGTTTTTGTTTAGTTAGTGAGTGCAATATGAAATTCTCTGTACGTTAGTGGCTGTTCGGTAGGGAGTAGCTGCCAGTATGTAAGTATTTTTATGGGAAGGTGTGAACCGTGTCAAAAGTTCTCTGAAATTCAGGGAAAAAATAAGAAAGTATTAATGTGAGTTGAGCCTTTCTGGTAACATGAACTGCCAGAGTTAGCTGGGGTTAACGCTATCGCTACTTACGAAAACCGTGTTTAGTTTTAATTTAAAGACTAGTCTGTGTGGTTATACCTGCCTATAACCCGACATTGCTCTTTCTAGCGAAGCCGTTATGTATCCTATCACTATGTGAATTTCGCGTTGTGTCTGCGATATATGTAAGTTACACAAAAATGTAGGATCTGACCTGCATTCGCCGTTACCGTCACCTGCCTACCAAACCATCGATGAAGATTCTGGTACACGTATCTGATCTAGATTTGGCGCATTACCTCGTGTTGGAAGCAAGTGCTTGACACGTATCACTGTCGTTAAGGGAGGCGCCGAGGAGGAAGTACAATGGCCTCGTAATCAGAATTCCAAGACAAGTCGAGTTTCCTAAAAAATGTGAGGATTAACGAGCGTCTGTCCTTACTTGGTCCGTACGGAAGTAAGATGTGAAGTCAACGTGGGAAACAAGACGGCTACGTTGTTATGGGGCGTGGTTTCAATGAATGTTAACGGTTAGGCTGCGCATGTTTGGAGTTTTATCTCTGCTTCCAATTGATGTCCTAAGAGGCGAGAACAGCGATAGCTCTGACCAGGTTCGGTTAAAAGAACTACAAGTGTCGTCGCTGATTACCCATCTGAGCTATCAAGATGGAGAGATTTAGAACCTTACTACTGGAATAAATCAAGTTAATCGGGGCTAGAATCTCGAAACTAACCCCAACAAGGTGCTTTGGAGTTTGATCTTGGCGTTCGGTGATACTCAGCGGATACGGGATGACAAAGACAAACTAAATGCGTTTAGTTATTACCTTCGAATGTTTCCGTGTGATTTTTAATACGTGCACAGCAGGAGTAAAACAAAACTATGCCCACTATTACAAATGAAAAAATGCGTCTCGCGTATACTTTTTTTCAGCTGTTCTGGTGACTTTATTCTTCCGTTAGCGTCCTTAAAAAAGGATTTTAACAACCAAATGTTTGATTCTTCAACATTTATACTGCAGCAGGTAACGTCCGCTGCTGATGGTATTGCCGCAAAGTTTTCCAAAAGTAACGTCCTACAAAAGAGTATTTTTCCATACGATTAATAACATTTTTATCTCCCGAGATGGAGGGTAACCTCAAATGACACTATGTACTGTTTTTCAACTTCAATCGGGAGTTTAGAAAATTGGAGCGTAGTTATTTGAGAATTGTTAATGTTTCCGAAGACTTTTCAAAACAGAGGATTATACTGTTTGAACAAGACGACGATTCATTCATTTTATTGCAGATTCAGCAGGTGTAACTATTCTTCATCGGTAACATTCAATGTCAAGCATCTGCATTAATTTCCTCCCCATTGATTCATTTATTTTACTTGAGCGAGCATTATTCAGTTGGTACCTTAAGTCACGGTAAGCCACGCTCCTCTACAAACTCCGTTCTTCCATTGTCCCATCTACGCTGTAGGAGAAGATTTGGATATAATGTTCGCTAATCACAGATGGAAAAAAAAATCACTGACGATGTAAATTGAAGTTAGATATGGAAGCGTGCTTAGATAGTTAAACGGTTAAGGTAACTTCCTGGAATAAGCAGGATATCCTGGTTATAGTTAGCGTGTGGCACGAATTTTTATTAGTCAATACACATTCAGTTATTTTTCCCATGCTCAACGTACTAGTGAAATAGGGCCTAAACAGCTAGCTTTGATACAAAGCATCCGCCGTCATGTTCAAAACAGACGTTTGCGAAATATATACAGAATATACAAAAGCATGGTTTGGCTGCGATACGTGTTGATAAAATTCTCTCGATCTTCCAGCCGTGCCAAGTGACTTAGCTGCAACCAAAAGACAGTCGCCAGTTGACAATGGCCGAAGTACTCGGCCCATCGTGAATTTAATGCACATGACGCGGTTGGAATCTCGAGATAATTTTATTTTACGAAACATGGTTTTTAATAACACCACGTGCCACAAAATGCTTTATTTCAATGCCATAATCACTTTCAGGTTATCATGCCTATCTTCTGATGGCCGACATTTCCTATTACATTGATGTTTTAGCCACCAGTATGTCTTCTGCTCCTACAACGCGTTCCAGTGGAAACTATTTGTTCGCTTAATTCAGGAGCAGACGAAATGCTACTGACCACAACAACCTTGAAGATTGGCACGGTAGGCCGCAACTAGTTATTGCATTGAAACGAAGCATTGTAAAAGTATTTGTCGATGGTTGGGCTATTCCACAACAATCACTAACGGCCGCGGTGTTCACAAAATATAACACGGATAAGATAATATACAGGGTTATTCAAGAGCGTGCGCACAAATGGAATAGCTGACAGGAAAGTTGAAATACAACAGATTTGTCATAGGAATTTGTGGCCTCGGAAACAGTCCCCATCCAGTGAAAGCTTTGGAATGTCAGGAAGAACAAGGATAATCAATGCACACTCGCCGTAAGTTCATCAAAGACAATGTACATGTTACTCATGAATGTTGTACGTTGAAGAAGGTGTCCAAAATGGCGACGTTCAGTACAGGCATAACATATTCGTCGAAAATTCTAGGGCATTCAAATACACCAGGAATCGGACGAACCTCCTTAGAAGCTGGAAGTATCCCGCCGGGAAGTGTGTCTTTGTCAGGAAGTAGAAAATAATCAACAGGTGTCAGATGAGGGCGAAGAGGTGGCCATGCAGTTGGACTTCCCCTTCCGATCAAACGGCTACGAACTGTGGCTTTGCGTACATCATGTACTTGCACAGAAAAGTGTGTAGGTGCGCTATCTAGTTGCATCTAACCTTGCGTATACAGAACCAGTACATTTTCTTTCCTGAATTTAAGGCGGTGTGCATTGATTGTCCTTGTTTCTGACATTCTAAAGCTATTAGCGATTCAGAATCACTTCCAATACCACTCGTATTCCAGAACTGCTGTATTTCGACTTCTCTACCAGCCCCTTCAGTTTGTGCGCAACATTTTGAATCACCCACTGCGCAAGCTGGGTTTCGCACAGGATTTAGTATAATCGACAATATCGTCAGTCTATGCGAAAGAATTAGTAGAACAAATGAGTACGATCTACCTCTTTGTCTTGCCCTTATATATTTTGAAAAGCCATTCAATTTGATCACTCACCCAGCTGTGTCTGAGGTTGCAAGAGAATAAAGAGCAGAACACGGCTACAGTGCCCCGATTTGTTGTGCTAGTGAACTGGTGTAATGGTTAGCGTCGTTGGCTGGCGTGCTGTATGTTGCCAGTTCAAACCCAATATCCAAGAATTATTTGTTATTTATAATTTATTATTTCCGGACGGTTCTTGAAATATCTTGTGTTTGTAATGCTTATATATTCTATGTCTGTACAAATAATAGCATTCTGGAATATTTAATGTTTGTATAAAAACCTGCACTCTTGTGGCGACTTTGCCTATCGTGGGGTCTTAAATAATACGGAGCGATAGTTTGTAAGATGACCTTCTTGCAACCATGAACTGACTGCACTGTAGTTCTCATACTTACCCAAGTGCAAAATGTCCACAGAAGGGACATGAACTAAATCCCCTGTTTACGCTATATCCAATATCTAACAAACCCTAATAAATTATTCGCATCTGATTGCATGGGGTTTCGAGTTAGAGCTAGTTTCAGCCCACAACTGCTAAAATTTCAACACCCACGCGACTTTCATAAAAACCTAAGGATAACTAATCAATCACTTTTTGTGCAAACGAATCGCTTAACATAACTTATCTCAGGTTAATCACAAATACCTTGACCATCATACAATAATCAAATCACACTCAAAAACTCTGGCTGTAAGAAGAACTATAAATTTTCTGCTGTAAAGTGGATATTATATTCGTCATGAAATTATACAGAGACTGCGCCTTATTTTCCTGCCTAATCTCAAGTTTTTAGATCGATTAATAAAACGAAAAACACGCCTTGGCTAGGCGCATAGACTCGTTCATGAAATAATCCAAAACAGTGCTGAACATGTAACATGATTAGAAGGCATTTAATTATCCTCGGTTTAGGCGGCAGAGCATTCTTTAACTCTCAGCGGATTGTCGCCTCCATGTCATGGCGTTCGCTGTAGAGGGCAGGTACTGTAGTGGTACCGGCAGTCTAGCAAGCAGTCTGACTTGTTCCAGCAAAAGGCTTCCGCAGCATAATCAGTTCCCCTAAACTGTAAACCATTTGACCTCCCAGTAGCCTATGTAATTAAAATTCTGATTACGTGACCAGGCACAAATGGATGAAAATAAATCTTGACGGGTGCAATAGACTCCTTCCTGGTCAGTTCTGATCAAGCTGCACGTTGGTGTCCCCAATAAACGTGCTTTCAGTACTAGCAGTTGAACTTCAATGCCGACCCTCTCTTCCAATTTGGACTCAATTGTGATTCAGACGTGACAATATAAAAATCTTCTACAACGTGTACAAAGTTTTTGTGAGTGTTGCTGAAGAAACCATGGAATTTCCCATCGAAAATTGTGTAAAGCAAGGTGACTCCGTATTTTCAAAAGTATTTTCAGCAGCCCTAGAGACAGTAATTTCTGAACTGAATTAGAAAACACAGGAAATACAAGTTCAGGGAAAGAGGTTAAATAACCGGAGATTTGGTGTTCATATTATTATATTTCCAAATACTGCAGTACAGAAGAACTTAAAATATTAGTCAACGAACTTGCGTAATGTCTGCTCTGAAGTTCATCAAAAATGAACTATGACAAAACCAAGATCACGATGAATGATTGCGAAGGGCCAGGAATGTGTCTTTCTGCGTCAACTTCTAAATATGAAAGGAGACTTAAAACCAAAAATATCTCGACATATTAAATTAGGCTGGAAAGCTGACGGAAGATACTCTCCAATTTTTTAATGCAAGATGTCTGCTGAGCTGAAACAACAGGTTTTTACCAATGTATACCGCCAGTAACAGCCTATGGCTGTGAGATATGGGCATTAAATGAGTTCATTGTCAGAGAACTCCTAATAGCTCAAAGAGGACAGTAAAGATGGTGGGCTACACAAAGAAAGGAAATCAGTAGATATCAGATGTACAACAAAGGTCACTGAGATAATGGAAAGAGCAAACACTTTGAAATGGCAGTGGGCTGGTCATGTCCCTCGAAGAAACAACGATGGCAAATGGTCAAAAGAAATACTAGATTGGTGCCCAATTTACCAAACACTAACGAGGAAAAGGCCACCGGGGAGATGGGACAGAAACTTACGGAAGACAGCTGGATTCAATTGGCAACAATAAGCTCAAGATCGGCAGAAATTGAAGAAATGCTGTTATCATATGTTGCACACCGACTCAAAGAGGCCACATCACCGATTAATTCAATTGCCTGTTTATATACGAGGGTCGTATATAATCACATTTTTTTCTCAGAACATATTTATTGTTAAGAATCAGAATTTGGTGACAATATACATCAACATGTCCCATTTTTCTATGTAGTCTCTATCACATTCTATGGCCGTACGCCAACGTTGTGGAAGAGCATGTATTCCCTGCTGGTAAAAGCTCTTGTTCTGTAGGCAAAGTCATGTTTTCTCTGCATGACTGACACACCCGTCCCGTAGCAGTCTCGTCCCTTTAATCCCACAAACCAACCAACCAACCAACCAACGCTCTCGTCATATTTAAAGTGTGCTTCCCGTAGAGGATCTTTAAGCGGAACAAAGAGACGGAAATCCGAGGGTGCCAGTTCTGGACTGTAGGGTGGATGAGGCGTGAGCACCTCTTTGAATATCCGAGAGTCTCGATCATTGCAGACGCACTTCCAGTACTGACCGACAACTGTAAAGCCAATTGTCGAGTTGTGATCCACCGGTCGGCATGAATAATGGCATTCGCACGATTCAAAATGTCTCGAGCAGTGGCTGTGACAGGATGCTCCGAGAGCCTGGCTGACCATGGAGCTCTGTTTCTGCACTTCCTGAGGCTGTCACTTATTTTACTCATCGCCTAACTGTACTCCTATCAACTTCAGCATCGCCATACATTCCACACAAACGTTTACTGATGTTCACCACGGTTTCTTTTTCTGCGCTCAAGAATTCAATAACAGCCCACTGCTCGTAACGTGAGTCGTATGTGGACGCCATTTTGACGCTCTACTACGACCCTGCCATCTACCAGAGCAGTTCGAAACTTCACCGGCGCACAGAACAAACATCAAGTGTGAAGCACCAACAAGGACGTTTTTCTATGTACATTAATGACTTTTTTAAAATAATGTGGCGCATTACTTATTGAACGACCCTCGTATATTACGTACATCGGCTTGTTACGTCCACTGATAACGTTACTGGTGCGAAGAAATAAACTTAATCCTCTGTCCTCTGTTCTTTACTACACGTTTAAAAGAAGAAAGACTGAATGAAATCGATTTCAAATGTCACACCATATAGAAATATGTCAAGTGAAGAACTGTTTCGCCCATTATTTTCGTTGCAAGTCTGTGGTTGACTAAATATGCAGTTCGCGTCTGCTTCGTGAGATCACGTTCCGATAGCTTCAGTCGGATAGAGTTCACTCGGTTTCTCCCGCAGATGACTTCGATCTGTTTTACAGCGCAACTAGGTGCCCGCCTATTACGTATTCATGAATTCCAGAGCCAGCCGCCCACTCTGGTTTTCTCTGGGGGCCGGCTTTCTATTATTACCTGGCTCAAGTCCCGCTGCACATCACGAGACAATCTACGTTTTTGTGTGACACGCATCTTATTATCCCTGTATTCGGAGATCACTAAATTACTCGTCCACAGCTGCTTCCACACTGGATTCAATTGAGAACGAGAAATGTGTCTCCAACTTAGGATACCTTTTTGCTGTTTTCGTATCCAGATTTCTCAGTCACTATACGCTAACGCTGTACGATTCAATGGATTAATCTTTCATCCCCAGCGTACTACAGCTGAAGGCTTCCGTATCGTGTAATATAGTGTTGGCTAACAAGAAGGGCCGAATTCCTGCCATCCACAGCTTTCGACGAACTTCGGGTTACTATTCGGGGGGCACTAAAGCAAGTACGCTCGAATTTTTTGAAAAAAAATTCTATATCTAAGATGCAGTTATAGGACTTGTTTCAAACCAGGTCGAATAGTTAGAAGGCTCGAAAACAAGGAAATTTTATTTACACTACCAGGTCCTAGTAGTTCCCGAGATATGGAAGATTTAATGATTTTGATCCGTTGCGTATATACTTCGGCAGAAGCGCCCATGATGACTGAGGTGGTGACGATGTAGCGCGTTCAGATCACAGTCAGTTTGGGTGCTGTCGAGTTCGAATGCCACTGCTTGCAATATACGAGGGTTATTCCAAAAGTAAGGTCCGATTCGCCGTAACTATTGAAATTTGGCGCCAATGACAAAACACGCATGCGCGCCGACTCCCGGCAAGCCTTGCGCGTCAAACGCCGCCATTCGCTTTGTTACTGTTGCTGAGTGTAGTTTACAGTGTCACTTTACAATGTTTAAGACAATTGATCAGCCCGCCGATTGTGAAGTAAGGGCAGTGATACGGTTTTTGTCTGCAAGAAACAATTCAGCGGCGGAAATCCATCGGCAGATTACTGAAGTGTACGGTCCTAACATAATGAGCGACAGTAAAGTGCGCAAGTGGGTGCGAGCTTTTAATGAAGGACAGGATAATGTGCACGATGAACCACGGTGTGGCCGACCATCATTGATTTCAGACGATTTGGTCAATGCGGTTGACAAAAAAATTCGTTAAGATCGCCGATTCACTATTACAGACGTAGACATGCATTTTCCGAATGTGAGTAGAACAACTTTGTACAGAATTGTGTCTGAACATTTGAAGTTTCACAAATTGTGTGCCCGTTGGGTTCCCAGGCTGCTTACTGAGCCCCAACGAATGAAAAGAATGGCTTTTGCTCTTGATTTTTTGGAGCGATATCATAAGGAAGGTGACAGTCTTTTAGACAATGTTGTCACAGGGGATGAGACATGGGTTTCTCACATCACTCCAGAGTCTAAACGTCAGTCAATGCAATGGCGCCACACGTCATCGCCAGTCAAGGTCAAGGCAAAGCAGACAATCTCAACACGTAAGGTTATGGCGACTGTGTTCTAGGATAGACGTGGAGTATTGTTAGTCGACTTTATGGAGAGAGGAACAACGATTAATAAAGCCGCCTACTGCGCTACCCTGACTAAACTTCGACGTGCAATCCAGAATAAGCGACGTGGTCTTTTGTCGTCTGGAATCTTGTTGTTGCATGACAATGCCAGACCCCACACTGCAAATGAAACGCAAGCTCTGATCAAGAAATTTGGATGGGAACAGATGGACCATCCTCCTTACAGTCCGGACCTGGCGCCAAGTGATTTCCACCTGTTCCGTTACTTAAAGGAGTTTCTCGGCGGCAAGCGCTTCGACACAGATGATGAAGTGAAAGAAGCAGTTAAGGACTGGTTATCGTCACAGGCGGCCGATTTCTATAACATGGGCATTCAAAAGCTTGTTGAACGATGTGACAAATGTTTAAATAAGTATGGAAGTTATGTAGAAAAATAGATAAAGATGTAAGGAATGTAAATAAAACAATTGTTTTGAAAAAATATTTTAGTTTTGATTTCTTTTTTATAACCGGACCTTACTTTTGGAATAACCCTCGTATTACTCTTTTGCAAGCGATTGAAAGCCTTCGTGAAATTTAAATATTGTTATTTTAAGTCATATTGCGAACAGTGAGGAAGAAAGTGATCAGCTTGATTGGCTATGAACTTTGACGAGGCGTGTTTAGTCCTTTGTGTTGTTTGCCCTATAGTGGTAGAGTTTTTACAAAACTGCTTCAATTATCGCGCCATCTCACTGTTACATAACTAGTCATTAAATGCATAGTTAACGTAGTGCCTACTTCAAAAAATAGTTTTTACTGCAATGCTAGAACTACTAAGGAACTTCCTGTTCTCCAGCATCTACGATACGTGTTTTGAAAATAGACTTTCCACAGCCACAACGAAGGTGTCAAGCTGCAGTCAGGCTGTGAACAGCAATATGAGCTGCAGCCCTGAAACTAGGCGAGAAAAACTGACATCTATAAATAAATAAAATCACTATATAGCTGTGGAACTTGTATTTACGAAAGAACTACTTTCTCAGCAAGGAACATGAGACAGAATCATCTTTCAAAAATAACTAAGATCATCATGTCAAAGTGGAACAGTTTATTTTCGAGGAATGACATGAAATCCCACCGACCGTTATTGGGAGTTTGTAAGCCCCGTGGTAATGCAGACTATGAAACCAAAAGCAGACGGTTGGATTTCCATTCGTTCATCTGATTTTTTTCCTGTCTTTTATCGCTTCTTTCCTCTCTGGCAATGATTTGTCGACGTTAAAACACCAATTTGCACTGGTTCCGAATCCATGTTAAATTGCACATTCTCCTGTAACTGGCCGACTACATCTATTCGAAGGTTGAAGGGAAGCAAGGCCATACCGCCTCTAAAAGTACCAAGTCCGGTGAAAGGCCGGTGTGTCAAATCACGTGTGTGTTGTGAGAAGCTATACTTGTTATATGCATCAACTTAAAGGACTACCCCAAATTTAATCCTACACCATACGATTTATTTATTTTTTCTGCCAAGATTAGGACATCTAATCAGGTATTCTACGAATTATTCATTATCTCCTGTATGAAATGCAGTGCTTATAAGTAATTGTAACATAAATAAGATGTTGCAGTGCCTGTGCTATTCTGAATTAGGACGTAAAGCTCCGGCGACAGCCGTTATGAAATACATTAGTCTGAGTGGCCACCTCGAGAGGCCCTCCGATCTTATTACTAATTGGTAACTTACGTACTGATGCGCCCAAAAAACTGGTATATGCATGCATATTCAAATATGTAAACTGGCAGAATACGGTGCTGCGGTCGGCATCGCCTATATACGACAACAAGTGTCTGGCGCAGTTGTTAGATCGGTTATTGCTGCTACAATTGCAGGTTATAAAGATTTAAGCGAGTTTGAACGTGGTGTTATGATCGGCGCACGAGCAATGACACATGGCATCTCCGAGGTAGGGATGAAGTGGGGATTTCCCCATACGGCCATTTCACAGCGTACCGTGAATATCAGGAAACCGGTAAAATGGCTCTGAGCACTATGGGACTTAACTTCTGAGGTCATCAGTCCCCTAGAACTTAGAACTACTTAAACCTAACTAACCTAAGGACATCACACACATCCATGCCCGAGGCAGGATTCGAACCAGCGACCGTAGCGGTCGCGTGGTTCCAGACTGTAGCGCCTAGAACCGCTCGACAAGCCCGGCCGGCGAATCCGGTAAAACATCAAATCTCCGACATCGCTGCGGCTGGAAAAAGATCCTGCAAGAACGGGACCAACGACGACTGAAAAGAATCGTTCAACGTGACAGAAGTGCAACCCTTCCGCAAACTGCTACAGATTTCAATGCTGGCCTGTCAACAAGTCTCAGCGTGCGTAGCGTTCAATGAAACTTCATCGATATGCGCTTTCGGAGCTGCAGGTCCACTCGTGTACCCATTATGACTGCACGACACAAAGCTTTACGCCTTACCTGGGACCATCGGCAACGACATTGGACTGTTGATGACTGGAAACATGCTGCCTGGTCGGACGAGCCTCGTTTCAAATTGCATCGAGCGGGTGGACGTGTACGGGTGTGGAGACAACCTCATGGATCATGGACTGCGCAAGTCTGCAAGTGACTGTTCAAGCTGGTGGAGGCTCTGTAATGGTGTGGAGTGTGTGCAGTTGGAGTGATGTGGGACCCCTGATAAGTCTAAATACCACTCTAACAGGTGACACGTATGTAAGCATCCTGTTTGATCACCTGCATCCATTCATGAAGTTATAATGAAATCTAGACCTTTCGCTCCTTACAGTCGTTGATAAATATCAAGGTCTAGATTTCATTATAATTCATTCTTCGAGAGCTGCACGATCACCACTGATATCTGTACAGATATCAGCTCCATATGCATCCATTCATGTTCGTTGTGGATTCCAATCCAACGGACTTGGGCAATTCCAGCAGGACAATGCGACGCCACATACGTCCAGAATTGCTACAGAGTGGCTCCAGGAACACTTTCCTGAGTTTAAAAACTTCGACTGTCCACCAAACTCGCCAGAAATGAACGTTATGGAGCATATCTGTGATGCTTTGCAACGTGCTGTTCGGAAGACATCTCCACCCCCTCATACTCTTACGGATTTATAGGCATCTCTGCACGATTAATGGTGTCAGTTCCCTCCAGCGCAACTTCGCACACTAGTAGAGCCCAAACCACGTCATGCTGCGGTACTTCCGCGTGCTCGCAGGGACCCTACACGATAATAGGTAGGTGTACCAGTTTCTTTGGCTCTTCAGTGTGTATATTAGTGTGTTATGAGTCCAAATAGCCTAGCTATACAAAGGGCACGGTAAGTTGGCCGCCGGCCCCCATATACTGATCGTTGAAAGTCGACACCATTCGGAACAGTTCGTGTCGACTGTTCTCTGTTTTGGACTGCTGCCAACCTCTAAAACAGCAGTTATAGTAGAGATGTGTTGAGAGGTATTTGTGGATTTGCTACGTCTACGAATCACTTTCATTAATAATAATATTTTTCCTTGTATTTAAATGCACTGTTAACTATGACGCACAATCACAGAAGTTCTATAATTGATTTAAGTGCCAGTTATCATCTACTCACTCCGCTGGATTACAATAGCCATAATTAATTTAATATTCCTTCGGCCAAATAAGTACCGCATTTTAAAGTCACTGCCTCTGTAACGTGCGTTCAGAAATCCAAGTTATTTATGTGTCAAAATTTATACTACAGCACCTCTTTGGTACTAGGCAGACACGTCTATGAGCTGACAGCAGTGCACAAGACCAACAATAAAACATTCCCCCCATGCCCTCTCACTTCCTCTGACCCCACAGTGGCCGCGCCACGTACCCCTTTGCCCCTGAGATAAAAGGAAAAATTTACTTAGTTTGGGGCCGAATTCACAAACGCCTATTTAAATTGGACACATGTTAAACTAGTGGTCTTCCGTTTTTACTGAGCAGTAAAGCCACGTCCTTAAGAAGGTGTTAACTTCAGTGGACATTTTTTTATGCTACGCGTTGTTAGATGAAAATTATTATAAAGTATGTCTGAGAAACGTGACCCGCATAAATACTTGATTCGGACAGCGTGCAGCCCGCGCGCCACGGTATAGTGACCCCTGGCAGAGAAGGAAGCGGAATTCTTGTCGCGCTGTGTTAAGTGAGCATCAATTTAATTTTGTCCAATGCCAGTTTTGCAATAGGTGTCAGCCATGATTGAGGCCTTGAGTCAGCCATGTTTGAGGTGTTGAGTAACTGTAACGTTTGTTTATTTTTCTAAACATCGTTCTTGTGAAACACAACTAATTCCTTACTCACACGAAGTGCTGAGTGATATTGACAAGGGATTTCAAATTGATTCCATATTTCTAGATTTTATAAGGCTTTTGACACTGTACCTCACAAGCGGCTAGTAATCAGATTGCGTGCTTATGGAATATCGTCTCAGTTGTGCGACTGGATTTGTGATTTCCTGTTAGAGAGATCACAGTTCGTAGCAACCGACGGAAAGTCATCAAGTACAACAGAACTGATTTCTGGCGTTCCTCATTGCGGCGGGATCTTCTCACGTCATTTCGATCACCAACTTTCTCCTCCGAATGCGGAAGTATGTTGCCGAATAAATGAAAAGCGCTAGTTTTCTTTTGTTCTACAGTATTACTTTTATTGTGTTAACCGGTTTGCGGCTTAAAAGGCCATCTTCAGGCATTTACTGCGTATTCTCACCAAAATGACAGTGTTTGTAAACAACATTGCGAAAGGAGTTACAAGTCTAGATTGAAGCAGAAACGCACAGTAAACAACTTTTTTGACGATGTGGTGGTAATGCAATGTAGAAAGTAAAAAATTGAACAGTATATAAATAAAAACGGAGTAAAGATGCAAAACTTTAACACAATACAGGAACAGCAAGCCTACATAACATTTTATACTACTAAACTAAACCAATAAAATAAAATAAGTACTTGACAAGGCTCGTAACCTTGGAACAGCAAGCCTACATAACAGTTTATATTAATAAAAAAACCAATACAGTACTGATTTTGTTTCTTAATATAAACTGTTATGTAGGCTTGCTGTTCCTGTTTTGTGTTGAAGTTTTTTTCTGTTTACTCCGTGCCGGCCGGAGTGGCCGAGCGGTTCTAGGCGCTACAGTCTACAGTCAGGTTTGAATCCTGTCTCGGGCATGGATGTGTGTAGTGTTTTTAGGTTAGTTAGGTTTAAATAGTTCTAAGGTATAGGGGACTTATGACCCCAAAAGTTAATTCCCATAGTGCTCAGAGCCATTTGAACCATTTTTGTTTAATCATAACATGTAAGCTTTCACGGCCGGCGTCTTCATTAATTAAAACTTCCGGGCTGAATTGCCGTGGTCCATATATAAAACTGCTCCTTTCTGACGTTTCGTTGCCTACTGCGGGCAGCATCATCTGAGGGGAGTCGGCGACTGGCTGCTAGGTGCTGTAGGTCCCGCTTATATAGAGCGCTTAGATGGCTCCACAACTCATCACGTGCTTCCGACTTTAAAACTATCTCTGGCTAGTGCCATCTCTCTCGATTATAGGTAATCGATAGTCACTTCGTTGGTACAGAAGCGACCGCCATATCTTGTCTAGTTTTAATCCTCCTCCTTTTTTATTAAAATTATTTTCGTGCTTGTAGATCTCTCTAGCTTCTCTATACGTGAGGGTATAATAATGTGAGGTCCTAACTATCACGTTTGTCTCACTAAATTTTATTTTTGTTTACTCCGTTTTTATTTATTTACTGTTCTTTTCTTTTACTTTTTACAATGGATTATTACCACATTATCAAAGATGTTATTTACTGTGTATTTCCGCTTCAATCCAGACGTGTAACTTCTTTTACAATGTTGCTTACAAACATTCTAACTTCTTTGGTGACAATACTCAGTAAATGTCTGAATATGGCCTTGTAACCCGCAAAGCGGTTAACAAATTGAAAGTACCGTAATACTGTAGAACAAAAGCAGAGTAGCTCTTTCCATGTATTATAATGTTGTTCTAACAAGAACCGACGGAAGAATCGGTGAACACAATTATTGTGAAGGTGGTTCGATGAAACCCCTGTCATGCACGTAAGTGTGATTTGCACAGGATCCACGTAGATATGTAAGACGAATAAATTCGCCGCTTGGTTGTGAGCTAGGAACTGACTACTTGGCAGCGGCACGTCAGAAGCTGTGCCCAGATGTTCCTGAAGAACGGCACAATACCGACAGCCAGCCAGCCAATTACGCGGCTGGGAGGCAAGCGGCCCTGGATATCGGTCGGCGATCGCGGCCGCTAAACGAAAACTGCGCGCCGCCATAACGACGGAGGCAGCAGTTGCCGCCAGAGATGCCCCTAACGAGATCACAGGGCCCAGATAGAGGGCAGAGCAGGGCAGGGCCAGACAGATGCGTGCCGGCCCTTCTCACGCGGCCGCCGGCCAGCGTGGGCGGCGGGGGCGAGGCCGTCCGTGGTGGTCCGTCTCGGTGGGCGACATCTGATACGCAGACTCTACTTACTCTCATTCATGCCGCGCCACACGGGCGTCTACACGATGTCGAGTTACACCATCACCACCGTATTATCAAACAACACAACGTGTGTGTAAAGCTCAAACGCAGCACTCTCGAGAAATGTACTCGACGGCGGTGCAGAGGACTGCTGTAATTTCGAAATCGCCAGCTTCTCTGTAGAACTACCAGCGAGCTGCACATCGAAACGAGCGCCTTGCAACATCATAATATAGAGGTGCTAACTAACATATTTTGTCCCCTATGTTTGTTGTATATGAATCGATAAAAATCAGAAACCCCTCATTTTTGCAAAATGGGATGATGTCCGCCGCTCGTGGTCTAGTGGCTAGCGTTGTTGCCTCTGGATCAAGGGGTCCTGGGTTCAATTCCCGGCCAGGTCGGGGATTTTCTCCATCCGGGGACTGGGTGTTTGTGTAATCCTCATCATGTCATCATCATTCTAGACGTGGCGAGACTGGAAATGGAAAGACTGGGAACTTGTAACGGTGCTAATGACCACGATGTTGAACGCCCCACAAATCATCATCATCAAAATGAGATAATGGCGGATTGTGTATCTTTGTAGCTAGCAATACTGACTGTGACAGAAATACCTCATGGCGGTTTAATGGTTCCCAGCCGGCCGGTGCTGGCGGAGCGGTTCTAGGCGCTTCGGTCGCAGGTTCGAATCATGCCTCGGGCATGGATGTGTGTGATGTCCTTAGGTTAGTTAGGTTTAAGTAGTTCTACGTTCTAGGAGACTGATGACCACAGATGTTAAGTCCCATAGTTCTCAGCGCCATTTGAACCATTTTTAATGGTTTCCATGTTATGAGATGGTAAATTTTACTCTTTTGTTCAGAAAGGCCTCATCTTCAGTGACATTTCTGCACTTAATGGGTGGAGATATCACTCCCTTTGATTTCTCATTGTTTTCCTCCGTAGTTTACTTTTTTCTCTAAGGTTGCTGTACCTGACTGCTAAACTATACATACATATATACATAGATATACATAGATACACATATACATATATACATACATATATACATATACATATACATATACATATATACATATACATATACATATATACATATATACATATACATACATATACACACATATACATACATATACACACATATATATACATATACATACATATATATACATATACATATACACATATACACACACACACACACACACACACACACACACACACACACACACACACACACACACACATATATATATATATATATATATACACGTTATGTGAATATAGTGGAACTACTATCATACTCTGTTTTCATTGCATTATTACATTGTTTAATTATTGCTTCTCTGTTGTTAAGGCATTTCTAATATGTGTGATGCAGAACCACCAAGAGAGAGATAAGTATACGCGTTCGCATCAAACGTAAATGTCATATTATACAGGAAGCGAGACAGAAAAACAGAAAATACATAAACTGCAAGGGCAAGTACGTTTCGCCCAAAACTCGAGGTTTACATTGCAGCACGTATTGTACACTAGTTTGCTATCAATACGTTAACGAATCGCGCGAAAACGCCATTTGTTGCAATTTATTTGATGTTTGAACTCCTACGTATCTCGTGTCCAATAGGTATACATATTTATTAACGTTTCGGCTCCTGCACCAGGTATGTACAACCTTTTGGGTCTACAATAACGTACCATGTAGTAGAAAATGTGGGATATTTCTCAACATCTTTCAATTATTTGTCCTTTTGATAATCAAATTTTTGCTTCTTCTGAAAAATTTGTGGTATTGGACGTAAGGAGTTTCTGATTTTATCAATTCAAATATGGTATCCTAGTTTTATCTTTTAAATACACCAAGGTGACGAAAGTCATGTGACACCTCCTAATATAGTGTCGGACCTACTTTTGCCCGGCGTAGCGCAGCAACTTGACGTTGAATAGACTCCTGAAGTCGTCGGAAATCCCCTGCAGAAATATTGAGCCATACTGTCTCTATAGCTGTCCATAATTGTGAAAGTGTCGGCGGCGAAGGATTTTGTGCACGAACTCACGTCTCGATTATGTCCCATAAATATCCGTTGCGATTGGTGTCGGGTGACCTGGGTGACCAAATTCTTCTCTCGAATTGTCCAGCATGTTCTTCCAATCAGTCGCAAACAACTCTGGCGCAGTGACATCGTTGTTTGGGAACATGAAGTACAAGAAAGCAAATGGTTTCCAAGTAGCCGATCATAACCATTTCCCGTCAAAGTTCTGTTCAATTGGACCAGAGGACCCGGGCCATTCCATGTAAACAGAGCCCACACCGTTTTGGAGTCACCATCAGCTTGCACAGTGCCTTGTTGACAACATCGCTCCATGGTCTTGTGGGGATTACGCCACACTCGAACCCTACCGTCAGCTCTTACCAACTAAAATGGTAACTCATCTGATCAGGTCATGATTTTTCTGTCGTGTAAGGTCCAAATGATATGGTCACGAGCCCGGGAGAGGCCCCGCAGGCGATGTTCTGTTTGCAAAGGCAATCGCGTCTGTCGTCTCATGCTATAGCCCATTAACGCCAAATTTCGACGCACTGTCGTAACGGATACGTTAGTCGTACATCCCACACCGATTTCTCCGGTTAGTTCCAGTGGTGGTGCTTGTCTCTTATCACTGACAACCTTACGCAAACGCTGCTGCTCTCGGTCGTTAAGTGAAGGCCCTTGGCCACTGCCCTGTGTGTAGTGAGAGGTAGTATTCTCAGCACCCTCTTGACACTGTGGATCTCGGAAGATTGGAGTCCCTGACCATTTCCAAAATGGAATCTCCATGCATCTAGCTCGAACTACCATTCCACGTCAAGGTCTTTTGTATCCCGTCAATTTGATGAACTGCACGACATCCCTTTGGAACACAGCCATGCTGTTCTGAGAACTGGAATCGTCAGCCCAAACCACCAGTCTACTCATTCGGATTCCTACCAACGTTCTGGGCGTCCATCGCCGGTACAATGTTCCTGATGGGTTCCAGCTCACTTCACCACAGCAGCAAAACGAAATCCACAGATATCAACCACCAGACCCTTGATACCGAGTCAATTTAATTTATCTTCACAAGATGACTAACAAAACTCTTGCTCTACCCCAAATGTTAAGAAATATTGCCGGCCGCTGTGGGTGAGCGGTTCTAGGCGCTTCAGTCCGGAAACTCCCTGCTGCTTCGGTCGCAGGTTCGAATTCTGCCTCGGGCATGTATGTGTGTGATGTCCTTAGGTTAATTAGGTTTAAGTAGTTGTAAATCTAGGGGACTGTTGATCTCAGATGTTAAGTCCTATAGTGCTTAGAGCCATTTGAACCATTTAATAAATACAGAGGGGTCCAAAGAAATGTATCCACTGTTTAAAAGTCCATAACTTGCAAACTAATAGACGGAGTTGTCTCATTTTTAGTGAAAGTGTAGCTTAAAGTCCAACTTAAAGATATAACTGTAGGTGTTCGAAATGGTCACCATTAACATACACACCCATACGATGCCGCCGAACAGCAGCACGAACTACTGACTGCAACGTGCTCAGTTGGATATTTGCATATGAATGTACGATGGAGTCTCGAAGTTCATCCAATTTGTGTGGCTTTTGTCGATAAACGACGTCCTTTAGTGTTCCCCACAGGAAAAAGTCCAAAGGAATTAGGTCTGGGGAACGTGGTGGATACTCCACAGCACCTCTACGATCTATCCATCATCCTGGTAGATTTTCGTCGAGATACGCCCTAACACGATTTTGGTAGTGGGGGCTGGGACAGCAGCTTGTTGAAAGTAAACTCTTCCGTCTACATACCAGTCTCGGATGGCAGGTAAAATGGATGTCTGAAGCTTCTGAAGGTACACCTCACCGGTAACTGTACTGTCAAAGAAGAATGGCCCAATCAAGCCCCGGTAAGACAACCCACACCACACATTTACTCCTGGAAAACTCACGTCTGAAACCTTTTCACATGAACCACCTGAATATAAATGATAGCTAGTTGTAGTAGTAGCTTTATTCATCCGTAGATCTCTTTTTACAAGGATATAGGACATGCCAGTCAACGGACTGCCCTTTTATACTTTGTCTACGCGATACTACCGCGATCTGTATATCTGCTCAATGCTATCCCATGGCTTTTATTGCCTCATTGTATTTTGATTCTGTGTGTTAATTACAAATGTGGTATGTGCTGTGACCCGTATGCGTTATTTTGTATTATGGTGTATTTATTTTGGTATAATGTCATTAGGGAAAGCAATATCGTTGGCTGAGAGAAAAAAAACTTGTCTGGGAGTGCTATCGCTGGACCCAAGTGTGACGTCAGAGTAGAGCGCGCAACTGGCTTGGTTGTGAGACTTACGAGCGAACACAAGCAAGTGGCGTGCACTGTCGGAATTGTTACTAGCGAGGCACTAGGAGCGTGACGAGCGTGAATATATGAGAGGCTTCAACAACGTTAACATCCTGCCCCGTAATTTTTCATTGCGAATCGAAGTGCGTCCACAAAATGACATGGAGCAATGGGAGCATGGTAGACGACAACAAAGACAACAGCTTAACATCTGCAACGAATTGTAAGGTTATTTTGTTTTCGTCAATGTCAGAAACTTTGCAAGGCATTACCCAGTGATATTCTCAGTGAAATTTATTACAATGGTGAGTGTTGTACGTAAAAAATGCAGGTAACTGATCCTGTCTTTATCTTCAGACATTTTCACGCACTTAGCGCCCTCTTCCTTTCCCGAGTGTCATTGTTTAAATAACTAAAAGGGAAGTACTAAAAATCATTGCCGGTTTTTTTCTTTGCTAAAATAATAACTGAAAGTAATTAATAACGAAGCTTCTATAAGTTATCATTATTGTTCAATAGTATATCGAAGACAACGTAAAGTAAAATAACTTAAAATTAAAGTAATTTTGGACGTTTCAAATCAAAGGAAAGAATACATTAAGCTCACGTATTTCATAGCAATGTCTATTGTAAAATTTCTTTTGTGTACTAGCATGATTCGTATGTTGGCGTTGACAGTCTGTTGGACGCCAACAGTTGTTTATTTCATACAGTAAATTCTCGTAGTAATTCCAATCTATTTAATTTACCTAGCTTGCCATGTAAAGGAATGTAGTGCACTAAAGTAAAAGTTAATATGAGGTTAAGTAAATTACTATCGAAACAAGAGAGCTACCTCCGATCATTCATCATCTTATCAATAACGAGTTTAAATATGTCTCCAAATTAGCACAGTTAAGTATAAACGTTATAAGACCATTTCTTTTTTTATTCATTATTATTTCGTAGCGTATTGCGTTGCTACACGGACAGCCAAATGATTAAGTATTTATTGTTGTACGCTTTAATGGTGAGATAGTGGACAGACATTGTCCAATTGAGATGGCGACCGTATTAATTAATCGCTGTATTACTTCAATTAGTTTCGTTGTGGACTCTGAGTCATGTTGTACCCCCTTTCGTTTCGGATCTTATGTAATACCACTGCTTTAAATATTAAATATAATCCATATAAGTAATAAGTTCAGGAGTAGAACACGTTGTTCATTACGTATAACGATTGTTGTGTACTTCTCTAATCTAACCGGTCAAAAAATTAAATTCGTTAGGCACGCGCGATTGTGGTTATATATCACATTAGGCGATTAGTCAGGGGGGAGCTTACAATCAGACGGAGTCCAGCATTCGAAACGCGTTGTCAACAATTAAATTTTACTGACATATTACTTTGTGATTATTTATTTATTGTTACAAAAACTGATCTCTTCAGGCTCACGTAGTTTACATCAGCAAATTAGCAGAATTTGCTTTTTATACATTACGTGTCGCACGAGAGAGAAAGTCGCATCCAGTGAATAATTTGCGGTAACCGTGAAGCCCAATTAGATGTTCTGTGTTTTATTGCCTTGGAGCTAGATATCCCCTTGTTCGAGCACGATACAGGTAACAGAGATTTTCAATAAGCATACACTGAAAGTGTGGGGGCATTTACAGTAGTCATTAATAGACGATGTGTCCATCCCTCGTCTTTATAATAGCATGAACACTTCTGGGGACAATTCCAACGAGATGTCTGCATGTCTGTGGAGGAATGTTCTTCAAGAGCCGAGACCAGAGAAGGTAGTGACGTTGGACTCCGGGGGTCCGGGGAGAATTCAGCGTTCTACCTTATCCCAAAGGTTTTCAGTTGGGTTCAAGTCAGTACTATGGGAAGACCAGTCATTTGATGAATGTTACCGTCCACAAAACATTGCCACAGAGATGTTGCTTTACGACATTGTGCGTTGTCATGCTGAAGCAAACAGTCATCGTCTCTGAACTGTTCCTGTACTGTAAGTAGAACACAAAAAAATGGTTCAAATGGCTCTAAGCACTATAGGACATAACATCTGAGATCATCAGTCCCCTAGACTTGGAACTACTTTGACTACGAAACTACTTTAACCTAACTAACCTAAGGACATTATACACATCCATGCCCGAGGCAGGATTCGAACCGGCAACCATAGCAGCAGCGCGGTTCCGGACCGAAGAGCCTAGAACCGCTCGGCCACAGCGGCCGGCGCAGAACACAATTCTGTAAAATACGTTCATATTCTTTCGCATTCAGCGTTTTCTTCAGCGGAACAAGAAACCCCAACCTAAGCATCAAAAACACCTCCACACTGTAACACCAGGTCGTCCCTACTTCACTGTTTGCTATAGGCGTAAGGGAAGGTGACGCCACTGGCCAGACCTAAATATTCCATCGGACTGTCACAGGGGACAGAGTGAGTTAACAGTCCGTATCACTCGTTTGCACACGTTCACTGTTTAAGGACGCCCCTCTTGAGAGTCGCTTAGCGTTGGCTGTAGTAATGTGTGGTTTATGGGGAGCTGCTGTTACACTGCACCCCATTCTTTTAAACTCCCTACGCACAGGCAGTGTACTACGTGAAGTTCTGGTAGCACTTTGGATCTCTCGAGTGATTCCTTCCGCTGAAATCATACGATTCTTTATAATCTTCTTTCACAATGCTCGACGGTCCCCGTCTGTCAGTTAGGGCTGTGATAAAAAGATAAAATATCGATATACCAACATCTTTTTCCAAAAAATATCGATATACAGGGTGTATCAAAAACAATATACATATTACAAAGTATTATTTTGTACAAACTATCGATCACTATGCCTCGGCTCGGCTACTAGAGAAGCAAATACAGAGTCTAGTTTATATTAATAGCCGCTAGATGTCAGTTGTCTTCTGTTTTGCTTGGTAACCGTCATATGTCTAAAATGGCTACTCTGCAGCAGAAATCATTTTGTGTTCTCGAGTGTGCGAAGTGCAATTCCGTGGTTGCAGTCCAAAGACGTTTCAGGTAGAGGTACCAAATTGATCCTCCTGTAGGGAAGCAGCCTACTCACGCTGTAGTAAATTCACATCAGTTTCCATTGTGTGCCAGCCAGTCTGCTGTAACTAGCTCTGACGTCATAAATGTTGCGCAATACTGTAAAAATCAAGCAAAGAACCTAAAACTTTTCTAGCATGTCAGAAATAATACTAAATTAATGTGTGTTAAATATCAGTTCGATAACTTCAGCCATTTTCGAAATTTGGACGTTTTTCTGAAAAAATTATTGGCGCAACAGAAAAGAGCTAGAGACTTCAAAATTTATATTTAGATTCATCTTTCATAATGATTTAATAAAAATAGTACTTTGGATTTCACATATTAAGATTTTAGTGGAAATTCGTGATTTTGTGGTTTTCGTCTCAAAACCGAAGGAAGCAAGATAGATTAAGTAGGCTAGTAAATAAGGCTAGGATGTTTAGATTTAAATAGGTTGGAGGTCCGCTATGATTATGAAGATGTGTAAAGTTTCTTTTGAATACATATAAAATTATAGCGATAGTGGATCTCAAAAGGGCCAGTTCAGAGCTCATCTACTGCGTACAGTGTAATTTAATTAATTCTCTCGCCCAGAATATTTAACTTAGCCACGTCAAAATTTTATTATCAATACTTACCTGCGTGCTGAATGCACGTTTAAATTAAGAGCTTCTTCGGCCATCAGCAAAAGAAGCTATAAATTATTATGTAACTTGAAGTGGTGCGTTACTAGCCCAGCGGCTAGTCGGGAGAGCCGAAAAGATCAGGCGTTCCCTTAGCCGTCCGCACCGCGGCTTTATACACTCCTGGAAATGGAAAAAAGAACACATTGACACCGGTGTGTCAGACCCACCATACTTGCTCCGGACACTGCGAGAGGGCTGTACAAGCAATGATCACACGCACGGCACAGCGGACACACCAGGAACCGCGGTGTTGGCCGTCGAATGGCGCTAGCTGCGCAGCATTTGTGCACCGCCGCCTTCAGTGTCAGCCAGTTTGCCATGGCATACGGAGCTCCATCGCAGTCTTTAACACTGGTAGCATGCCGCAACAGCATGGACGTGAACCGTATGTGCAGTTGACGGACTTTGAGCGAGGGCGTATAGTGAGCATGCGGGAGGCCGGGTGGACATACCGCCGAATTGCTCAACACGTGGGGCGTGAGGTCTCCACAGTACATCGATGTTGTCGCCAGTGGTCGGCGGAAGGTGCACGTGCCCGTCGACCTGGGACCGGACCGCAGCGACGCACGGATGCACGCCAAGACCGTAGGATCCTACGCAGTGCCGTAGGGGACCGCACCGCCACTTCCCAGCAAATTAGGGACACTGTTGCTCCTGGGGTATCGGCGAGGACCATTCGCAACCGTCTCCATGAAGCTGGGCTACGGTCTCGCACACCGTTAGGCCGTCTTCCGCTCACGCGCCAACATCGTGCAGCCCGCCTCCAGTGGTGTCGCGACAGGCGTGAATGGAGGGACGAATGGAGACGTGTCGTCTTCAGCGATGAGAGTCGCTTCTGCCTTGGTGCCAATGATGGTCGTATGCGTGTTTGGCGCCGTGCAGGTGAGCGCCACAATCAGGACTGCATACGACCGAGGCACACAGGGCCAACACCCGGCATCATGGTGTGGGGAGCGATCTCCTACACTGGCCGTACACCACTGGTGATCGTCGAGGGGACACTGAATAGTGCACGGTACATCCAAACCGTCATCGAACCCATCGTTCTACCATTCCTAGACCAGCAAGGGAACTTGCTGTTCCAACAGGACAATGCACGTCCGCATGTATCCCATGCCACCCAACGTGCTCTAGAAGGTGTACGTCAACTACCCTGGCCAGCAAGATCTCCGGATCTGTCCCCCATTGAGCATGTTTGGGACTGGATGAAGCGTCGTCTCACGCGGTCTGCACGTCCAGCACGAACGCTGGTCCAACTGAGGCGCCAGGTGGAAATGGCATGGCAAGCCGTTCCACAGGACTACATCCAGCATCTCTACGATCGTCTCCATGGGAGAATAGCAGCCTGCATTGCTGCGAAAGGTGGATATACACTGTACTAGTGCCGACATTGTGCATGCTCTGTTGCCTGTGTCTATGTGCCTGTGGTTCTGTCAGTGTGATCATGTGATGTATCTGACCCCAGCAATGTGTCAATAAAGTTTCCCCTTCCTGGGACAATGAATTCACGGTGTTCTTATTTCAATTTCCAGGAGTGTATATAAGAACGCAGCGCGAGGAAGCAAGGCCCCAGTTCTCTCCAGACGCTGAATGACACGCAATCTGTGTCGGGAGTCGCGTCGCATCAGTGTCACTGCTACAAACAGCCTCGGATGCCGTATAGTGTTAATTCTGGGTTGACTTTAATTATCGATATTCGGTTTGCGTATTGTCGTATTTTCACGTGCCGTCGCGGGACAGACATTCTACCAATTATTTAGCGTGGCGTTTGATGAAATATTTTCATCAAATTATGGCGAGCATTCTTTTTAACATTTAATTCGGACATTTATAGTTGCATCAGCGCATTAGACTCTGAACTGCTCTGTTAGTTAGGTTGTAGGGATACTTGTGTTTTTTATCAGTGAATTTCAGAATATACTCAACTATTTTGGAAAACCGTTTTTGATTAGAAATCCCGGACAATCTCCTAATTCCTCAGAGCTATAAGCTGCAGCTGTAATAACATTCTCAGATAAAGTGGGCACTAGGATCTCTAATTACTGGTTCCATGTTTTATTAAATCACTTTCTGGGTGCCAAAAAGTAAATAGAGAGCCAGTGTTGAGAACGGCGAAAGACAGCATTAACAACATTCTAAAAGCCAGAAACTGATTCAACATGCAAGCATTTATCCAGCAATTAATTTGATTTCTTTATACAGCACTTATCCGCCGCCCCACACTCCGAATGGGTGGAACACTCGCAGATGGTATCGACAGTTTCTAGATACAGAATGCGTATGTGAAGGAAAGAGTCCTGGCCGTCCACATGTTCCTGAAGAAAATGCTGCACGAATTCAAACTGCTTTCCAACGTAATCCTTCAACATTAACTCGTCGCGCCAGTCGGGAGTTACGACTGCCTACAACAACAATTTGGCGTGTTTCGAGACATCGGTTGGTTACAAAGCTGTACAAGATACGGCTGTTGCAAGCTCTGCGTTCTGATGACAAACGCAAATTTTGTAACGAGATTCTTGATGCTATTGACAATAACACTTTCGCAGAACGCATCGTATTCAGTGATGAAGCGACATTCCATGTTAGTGGGCAGGTGAACAGACTCAACGTTTGAATTTGGAGCCTACAGAATCCACATGCAGTCATTGAACATGTACGAGATTCGCCCAAAGTCAATGTGTTTTGTGCGGTATCCCGATCATCTGTTTACGGCCCATTCTTCTTTGATGGAAACACGGTTATCGTTAAGCAGTATCTCGCTATATTACAAAACTGGATGTTTCCGAGGCTGCACGAAGACAAATTCATTTTTCAACAAAAAGGGGGAACCCACTCGCTGGAGTCGGAAAGTGCGTGAATATGTGAAAAACTCCACCGAACCGTTGGATTGGCCGTCAAGGAGCTGGCGACTTAGCATGTCTCAGCTGGGCTCCATGGTCACCCTATTTGACGGCCTCTGTCTTCTTCCATTGGGGTTTCGTTACAGACAACGTTTATGTACCACCACTCCCACAGAACCTGGAAGAGTTGAAGAGCCGAATCCGTACGGACATGCGTGCCGGAGTATGGGACGAATTTGAGTATGGATGTGATATTGTTCGTGTCGCTGATTGAGGACGTATTGAAGATCTGTAATCTGAACTTGACAGGATCGTAAATGTGTGTGCTAAGTTTCATATTTGTATGTCATACAGTTTAATAAATATATGCATTCGAAATACGTAAATTCTTTTTGAAACACTCTGTATATCGGCGGTATTCTTATTCCAATATATCGATATCAAAATGGTAATATCGAGTGGAGATAATTTTATTTTACATTTTATTTTTTCGTAATTTTCGATAAATATTTGAAATTTTTCTTCTGAAATTGTAGCAGAACTTAATTTTACTTTCACTGTGTGAAGGACGTTCCTACTTTTTGAGCTTTCATCGGGCCCGGTCTTTCTTTTTCACTTTCTGAAGCAAGTATGGATGGACGAAAGAACAAGTCCGATTGCACTGGCGGGTGGCAGTGTGAATGAAGTAACAAGGTATCCCATGTGCAGAAATAGTACACAAATTGCGTTAAAGAACTATTTTTAGCTCGACTAGTGTGCTATTTCTTCACATCGGCATTCTTCACAAACAGTTCCTGAAACTGATGAACACAAATCTAAATGACAATATTGGTCTTTGCAGTGGGTGGGGAAATTCTGGCGTAATCGGCGCTCGGTTTTACCAACGGAAACAACAACGTCCAACAAGACCTCGCAATTTTGGCGCTACAACTGCTAGGTCATCGGCGTTTGCAGAAACGAAACAAAACAGCGAAGTCGACGTGAAGTGTTACAGACAATTCCGATATGTGAAAAGACAACTTTTATTGTGCCACTTACACGCAGTTACCATTGTTAACGAAGTGGTTATCGCCAAGCATCGTTTTGTTTTTAGTTCTTGCTCTAAGAGGGTAAGCAGACTGATAGATTGGGGATGTAAAGAATATCTTATAACAAATCAATATTTAAATATACATCTCTAAAACTGGCAGTACATTTAACACTGTGTAAGTTGGTTTTTTTTTGTTTTTTTTTTTGTTTGCTGGTACGTCGATATTTTCCGTAGATCTATCGATAAGTTACCGCGGACAGATAATAATAATTTCTTTGACTATCGATATGTCGGAGTCAGTGAGCTCTGCTGACCCACCCATTCTGCTGGCACTGCTTCTCTGCTGACAACACGATACACACCGCCCCATTTTATACTGGCAGATCCGACTCCCGTACTATCAAGCACTCAGATCCGCATTACATTGGGGTGTCCGGATACTTGATTTGTTTTGGTTACATTACGCGTCGCTCGAGAGACCACAGCAGCTGAATCGTAATCTCCTTGATCTGACATATTGCGTCTTAATATGTCTGAGAGATATCTCCCTATGTTCGAGCACGACACGCGTAATGGCGGGATTCAAAACTAACATACTTATTATTTAGCGCTCTGGGAGGATTTAGAACGCTCACGCAAAATTGTCGTAATTTATGTGATAAAATGGGATACCTACAGCCGTCCTTAGGAAGTCATTTATTGTAAGGCTACCAGTTTAGGTGCTTCAGTTCACCATCTTCAGGCCTTAACTGAAGCCGAGGGGGTCAATCAATATACGGCTTCCTCCTATGTACGAGGTGCGACACTAAAGTAATGAGACTGATGTGAAAAAAAATGTTGCGTACAGTTTTAGTCAAGATTAGTGTTGTCTCCTTCAAAGTAGTTCCCTTCTGATTGCACACACTTTTTCCAGCGCTTGATGCCATTGATGGTAATATTTCTGGAACTCTTCTTCTGTAATATCCTTTAAGACTCTCGTCACAGCTTTTTGGACATCTTGCGTTGTTTGAAAGTGGTGTCCCTTAACCGCCGTTTTGACTCTTGGAAATAGAAAAAAGTCACACGGAGCGATATCTGGTGAATAAGGTTACTGTATGTACTGAAATTTGTTGTGAGGTTAAAAATTGGTGTACTGACAGAGCAGTAAGGGATGGCGCATTATCGTGATGCAGAATCCAATTATCAGCAATGTTGGCACGGACACAAAGAACTCTTTTTACGAAATCTTTCTAAAATTTCTTTGTAATAATATTGGTTAACCATTGCGAACTTTAGCGTTTTGTTTCTGGATCGTACAGAAAAAAAAAACTTTTATCACCAGTGATTACATGGCACAACAATTCTGGATTGATTTCAGTTTGCTCTAACAGATCGGCTGCCACATTTTTCTGTGTTTCTAGCTGTTGTGGTGTGAGATTTTTGGGGACCATTTTTGCACAAATCTTTCTCATACCAAGATCTTCAGTTATCATTACACGAACCGTTTCTCGATTGATGTTCAGTTCTTCTGCAATCATTTTCACGGATAATCTTCTATTAGATAGTACGAGTTCACCCACCCTGGTCAAGTTGAGATTCGTCCATGAGGTTGATGGTCGTCCAGTGCGGTCTTCATTTTCAACATTCGTTCTGCCTTCACTAAACATTTTATGCCAACGAATAACTTGACTCTTGACAACCTCCTCTCCAAAAGTCTTCTGAAGCTTACTGGAAGTTGTCGTCGCGTTTTCACCCAATTTAACGCAAAAAGAAATCGCATACCGTTGTGACGAGAGACACAAACATATGTTAGATTATTACATCACAACTCACTACTGAGCAGTTGCATCGATGTGCCGTTTGGACTAGAAGCAGCTTATACACCAAGCTCAAAGATATTGTGCCTACGCAAGCCTGCAGGGTTGCCACAACTTGCAAAGAAAATCAGTCTCGTTACTTTATCGTCGCACCTCGTATATCTCGCAAAAAAACCATCAAGACAAAATTAGAGAGTTTGGAGCCCACACGGACACTTACCAGTAATTGTTCATATGGGACTGGGAAAAAGGCTAAGTGACACTATTAGACGAAGTACCCTCCGCCACACACAGAAAGCTGACTTGCGACGTGTAGATGTAGATGTTAAGCCATTACAAAACGTTCCGGTTTAAAGTTCCCGGAAAATGATCGCAGGTCAGCTTCAACAGCAATCGCATATGGATTATCATTGCCGAAAGAGCGATAATGCAGACTGTTAAAAACAACCGTCAAGCGTTTAAGATACGCCTCATCGATGAATGACGCACATGGGTGGATGGTGTAGCCCACTTTGACGGCCTTAAGACGTAATTTTAATAAAAAAAACTTTAATTAGTTTAATTCAAATATTTAAGTAGAAATACTAATAGTTACAAAACGGAATACAATATAATCCTAAGAGAGAAAAGGATTAAGAATACTCTAGATTAGAATTCGTTTGTTTGTATTAATCTACAAGTAATAGAGACAATAGTGTCTCGCTCTCACTTTGTCCAGGTTGGTCTGTTAGCTCATTTTGGTACGATCACCTCGTTTCCTCATTGAGTATTTTAGTTTGCCAGTGTGGCCTCAGTTGTCTGAGACTGCCGTCATGTGTGAATGTGAGTTGGCGTTTGCGTGAATTTGTATGTATGTGTTTGCCGTCTAATTCTGACGAAGGCCTTCTGGCCGAAAGCTTTATTTGTGACAGTATGTTTGTTGTCCCTATTTGAGAGTCAGAATCTCCGCTATATGGTGAGTGGCAACTTTCCTTTTCACAATATTATTTCGTTTTTTGTTTTTCTCTAACTGATAGAGCGGAATTTTCAAATAACTGAATATTATAACAGATAAATGTAATTAAATTCACGTTTACAAAAATTCCGATTGGAAAGAGAATGATATAATGAAAAAAATGAAACGAATTGAATAGTTTTTAGAGTATGAGAATTTCACTCTGCAGTGGAGTGTGCGGTGATATGAAACTTCCTGACAGATTAGAACTGTGTGCCGGGCCGAGGCTCAAACTCGAGACCTTCGCCTTTCGCGAGAAAGTGCTCTACCAACTGAGCTACCCAAGCACGACTCACGACCCGTCCTCAAAGCTTCAATTCTGCCAGTAGATTACCTCCTACCTTCTAAACATCACAGAAGCTTTTCTGCGAAGGTAGGAGACGATGTACTGACAGAATTGAAGCTGTGAGGACGGATCGTGAGTCGTGCTTGGGTAGCTCAGTTGGTAGAGAATTTACTAGCGAAAGGCAAAAGTCCTGAGTTCGAGTCTCGGTCCGGCACACAGTTTTAATCTGTCAGGAAGTTTCAGTTTATACAGTGATTAAAATAACGTGGCAAAGGAACAGAAGTAAAAAACTACACTTAAACCAATTAACAGAATAAAAATAATGATCTAAGTCATTTCGATAAAGTTAAAAGAATATAAAAATCTACTGCACAAGATGCGTACCCCTCAACCTCCTGCAAATGAAACTATTATCCTACCCATTACACCACGAAAACAGTCTATGTAACACCACCTATTTAACACTATTGAGCATCACGCAAAATCCTGGAATTGTTTTCGTCGATCACTCACAAACGAGGGTCCACCAGGGCGAAAGGCTGAAGGATGTGATACCTGGTATGTTTACCGACATCACCGTACATTCGGTTTCAGAAAGTCGATCCCATTGCTGGGGGACCACTGCTTGTTAGTGTTCGCTGATACTGGTTTTGAGCTGAGCGCCTCCCTGAGGGAATGCACGCATTTCATTCCCACTGTTATACAGACAATAATGAGAAAAACAAAAACGTGACGTCCTGAATACCCTCGTCCATTGTGCTAAAGTCGTCTCACACGCAGAAAGTCTGCCACTAGAACTGAGCAATCCCCGAAAAGTCTTCCGGGAAAACGGGTACAGCCACAGACAGGTGTCACAGGCTATATCTGGTGTTCAGATGGTTCAAATGGCTCTGAGCACTATGCGACTCAACTTATGACGTCATCAGTCGCCTAGAACTTAGAACGAATTAAACCTAACTAACCTAAGGACATCACACACATCCATGCCCGAGGCAGGATTCGAACCTGCGACCGTAGCGGTCACGCGGTTCCAGACTGAAGCGCCGTTAACCGCACGGACACACCGGCCGGCTTATATCTGGTGTGACACGCAAGAAACACACCAACAGAGAAGAGAACACCACCGAAGAAGAAAGCAAGAAACTTGTCTTTTTGCCTTCTTGTGGTACAGTGTCGGGAAAATAACGGCCTTGCCGCAGTGGATACACCGATTCCCGTGAGATCACTGAAGTTAAGGGCTGTCGGGCGTGGTCGGCACTTGGATGGGTGACCATCCAGGCTGCCATGTGCTGTTGCCATTTTTCGGGGTTCACTCAGCCTCGTGATGACAATTGAGGAGCTACTCGACCGAACAGTAGCGGCTTCGTCAAGAATGCCATCATAACGACCGGCAGAGCGTTGTGCTGACCCCGCGCCCCTCCCATCCGCATCCTCTATGAGAATGACACGGCGGTCGGATGGTCCCGGTACGCCACTCGTGGCCTGACGACGGAGTGCTGAAGAGATATAACATTTCATTGGTGTTGAGGCCCCCAGCAAAAAATTCTTCAGTTCATGAGGTCTATGAAGGAGGATCTAGGGCTTAGAATGCCTGGAGTGTACAACATGCCATGTCAGTGTGCCTGTTACTACGTCGACCAAACAGTACGCACGGTGTAGCAAGGCCGGACGGAACACGAGAGGTGCTTACTCTTAAGCTATCCAGAAAAATCAGCCGTGGCAGAACACGCCTTAGAAAACGGACACCGAATTCTATTCAACGAAACATCTGTCGCTGTGAAGACGAAGGGATTTTGGGAGAACGTCATGAAAGAAGCTATGAAATAAAAACCTCTGAAAACACCATCAACAAGGACGGAGGTTTGCCGCTCAGCAGAGCCTGAGACCTGGCTATCGCGATGTTGAAACGGGCGCGATGGACGCAGAATGAAAACATTACCATATAAGGCGAGGAAGAGCACCAGTGACGTCATAGCCAGCAGTGCGGCTATGTGACGACGCGGCCACGGCGACACAGCAGTCAGTTTTACGAGTTGACAATGACCGGGGAGAGCTCGGTCGAAAGCTCGTGGTATTTTTACCACCTGACGCGGCTGGGGGCCCGAGAAAATTTTATTAATAATGAGAAAAATTAATGACTCCGTTCCGCCCCCCTCCCTACAAGACATAAACTGACTTGGCAGCGGTGGTAAACACGAGGCAGCACCTTCAGGAACAAAGAGCCGTTTGAATGAGTTGCGTCAGCTGTGTCTAAGTAGAACACAGGGAACCGGTCGAGATGAGCGTGTTAGCGATAAGAGTGATGGAGCAGTTCCGCCGCCCGTCTCCTAATGGATGTACCGCGTCCGACCCCCGAGACGGACAGGCCCGGCGCCGTTGTTGTTGTTGCGCGCCTCGGCCCGCGGCCGTGGAAAGCCGGACTTCATTCACGGCGTCGCCTTAGAAAGCGGCCGGGCGACCTCTGGAGCGGCGGCGAGGCCGGCGCTGAGCGCGCGACGCCGGTGACAGCGGCTGTCGACGCGGCTGCCGGGGACCGCAGGAAACCACGACGACTGCTGGGCTGAGCGTGTTGACAGCTGGCCGCTAGTGAACTACGACAACGAAGGAGGCACTCACTCCTAGCTATCGACGCCGCGTACGATCTTACCCGTCCGAAGGTACCAGGTGTACCGGTACAAACATGTCGATAGGTAACATTTGTTGTGAACGAGCCTTAATTTTTTGTTTTGTTTGGTTGGTATGACATCTGTCAAAGATATTTAGTATACATCAAGTCATGGAACAAACAACATCCTATGTTTTCATCGTGTTAACAATGTCGAATTTTGTACCAGAAAGTGATGATTTGCAGAAAACATTAATTTTTTGTTTTCATTTGAAAAAAAGTGCTGCAGAGACGCATCGAATGCTTCTCGAGGCATATGGTGATCATGCTCTATCAGAAGCAACATGCAAAAGATGGTTTCAACGCTTCAGAAATAATGATTTTCATGTAAGAAATGAAGAACGTGGAAGACCACCAAAAAAGTTTGAAGATGCCGAATTGCAAGCAATATTGGATGAATGGGCCGATACTTTGAGTCAGAAGCAAATGGCATCAATGCTAAATGTTGCACAACAAACACTTTCTCTCCGTTTGAAAGCTATGGGAAAGATCGAAAAGTGTGGAAAATGGGTGCCACATGAATTGAATGAAAGACAGATGGAAAACGGAAAAACCATTTGTCAAATTTTACTTCAAAGACATGAAAGAAAATCAGTTTTGCATCGAATTGTTACTGGCGATGAAATATGGATTTATTTTAAGAATTCTAAACTGGAAAAATCGTGGGTTATTCCGGAACAACCATCAACATCGACTGCAAAACCAGATCGATTCGGCAAGAAGACAATGCTCTGTGTTTGGTGGCATCAGAAAGGTATGGTGTATCATGAGCTTCTAAAATCCGGCGAAACTGAATAATAATCGCTACAGACAACAAATGATCAATTTGAACTATGCATTGGTCGAAAAAAGACCAGAATGGGCCAGAAGACATGGCAAAGTAATTTTTTTACACGACAATGCACCTGCACACAAAGCAAAACTGGTTCAGGATAGAATCAAAACACTTTGCTGGGAGCTGTCACCCCATCCGCCGTATTCACTAGACTTGGCCCCTTCCGACTACCATTTGTTTTCATCAATGGGACACGCATTGACCGAGGAACACTTCGATTCCTACGAAGAAGTCGAAAATTGGGTGCCTGATTGGTTTGCTTCAAAAGACAAACATTTCTACTGGCGTGGTGTCCACAAATTGCCAGAAAGGTGGTCAAAATGTGTAGAAAGCAATTGCCAGTACTTTGAATAAAATGTTTTTACTTTTAAAGTCAAAATTAGTGTTTCATTTTCACAAAAAAACGCTCATTTCGTACCGGTACACCTGCTAGATCAGAGTTCCGCGTCCCGTCGATGACGTCATTTTCTGACGGAAATCCTCCTGGTGTCACGATTTTCACCTTTGGCTTAAATGCTCTTAGATTCTGGTCGTATGTGACGTCCACCGGCGTCAAAATACAATCAAGTCCTTCACTGCGCGATAGCAGTGGTAACGTTCCCGACGACAGGTGTCACTAAACCGAAGTTACTAAACGTAAAAATCAAACACCCTCCGAATAGACCTTGAAGGCCCAATGGCACCGACCGGTCGCCGTGTTTTCCTTAGTCCTTAGGCGTCACCGGATGCAGATACAGAGAGACATGTGGTCAGCACACCGCTTCCCCGTCTGTTGTCTGTTTTCGTGACTGGTGCCGCTACTTCTCAATCAAGTAACTCGTCAATTGGCCTATCAGCAGCTCAGTGCAGCCCGCAACCAAACAGCACTCGCCAGACCTGGACGGTGACCCATCCAAGTGCTAGCCCGGCCCGACAGCGCTTAGCTATGGTGATCTGACGGGAACCTGTGTTACCACTGCGGCAAGGCAGTAGGCCGTGTTACTAAATATACACTACTGGCCATTAAAATTGTTACACCAAGAAGAAATGCAGATGATGAACGGGTATTCATCGGACAACTATACTATAATAGAACTGACATGTGATTACATTTTCACGCAAATTGGGTGCACAGATCCTGAGAAATCGGTACCCAGAACAACCACCTATGGCCGTAATAACGGCCTTAATACGCCTGGGCACTGAGTCAAACAGAACTTGGATGGTGTGTACAGCTACAGCTGCCCATGCAGCTTCGACACGATACCACAGTTCATCAAGAGTAGTGACTGGCGTATTGTTGCTCGGCCACCATTGACCAGACGTTTTCAATTGGTGAGAGATCTGGAGAATGTGCTGGCCAGGGCAGCAGTCGAATATTTTCTGTATGCAGAAAGGCCCGTACAGGACCTGCAACATGCGGTCGTGCATTATCCTGCTGAAATGTAGGGTTTCGCAGGGATCGAATGAAGGGTAGAGCCACGGGTCGTAACACATCTGAAATGTAACGTCCACTGTTCAAAGTGCCATCAATGCGAACAAGAGGTGACCGAGACGTGTAACAAATGACACCCCATACCATCACGCCGGGTAATATGCCACTATGGCGATGACGAATACACACTTCCGATGTGCGTTCACCGCGACGTCGCCAAACACGGATGCGACCATCATGATGCTGTAAACAGAACATGGAGTCATCCAAAAAAAATGACGTTTAGCCATTCGTGCACCCAGGTTCGTCGGTGAGTACACCATCGCAGGGGCTCCTTTCTGCGATGCAGCGTCAAGGGTAACCGCAGCCATGGTCTCCGAGCTGATAGTCCATGCTGCTGCAAACGTCGTCGAAATGTTCGTGCAGATAGTTGTTGTCTTGCAAACGTCTCCATCTGTTGACTCAGGGATCGAGACGTGGCTGTACGATCCGTTACAGCCATACGGATAGGATGCCTGTAATCTCGACTGCTAGTGATACGAAGCCGTTGGGATCCAGCACGGCGTTCCGTATTACCCTCCTGAACCCACCGATTCCATATTCTGCTAACAGTCATTGGATGTCGACCAACGCGAGCAGCAATGTCGCGATACGATAATCCGCAATCGCGATAGGCTGCAATCCGACCTTTATCAAAGTCGGAAACGTGATGGTACACATTTCTCCTCTTTACTCGAGGCATCACAACAACGTTTCACCAGGCAACGCCCGTCAACTGCTCTGTGTGTATGAGAAATCGGCTGGAAATTTTCCTCATGTCAGCACGTTGTAGGTGTCGCCACCGGCGCCAAGCTAGTGTGAATGCTCTGAAAAGCTAATCATTTGCATATTACAGCATCATCTTCCTGTCGGTTAAATTTCGCGTCTGTAGCACGTCATCTTCGTGACGTAGCAATTTTAATGGCCAGTAGTGTCCAATCAAGGCCTTCAGAGCGCGATAGTGGTGGTAACGTTGCCGACGACAGGTGCCACTAAAGCAAAGTTACTAATCTTAAAAAGCAAACACCGTCCGAATAGACCTTGAAGGCCCAAAGCACCGATCGGCCGCCGTGTCTTCCTCAGTCCTTAGGCGTCACCGGATGCGGGTACCGAGGGGCATGTGGTCAGCACTACGCTCCCCCATCCGTTGTCAGTTTTCGTGACTGGTGCCGCTACATCTCAATCAAGTAACTCGTCAATTGGCCTGAAAGGGGCTCAGTGCAGCCCGCAACCCAACAGCACTCGGCAGACTAGGACGGTGACCCATCCAAGTGCTAGCCAAGCCCGACAGCGCTTAACTTCGGTGATCTGACGGGAACCTGTGTTATCACTGCGGCAAGGTCGTAGGTAGAGTTACTAAATATAATTTTTCGCGATTCCTTCATTAAAGAAGACCAAGTAAATATTTCAGGATTTGAATGGACAACTGCTGCCAACATGACAAACTTACGAATAGATACCCTCGGCGTAGTGATGCAACTCAAATCACTTAAGGACAGGTTTACTATCTTTGGTTTAAAAAATCGATTTTTTAAAAATTGCACTTTCGGATTCATAAAAGTGTTTAGAATCCACCCCTGAAACGGTTTTTCGGAATACGGAGCGGAAATGTTTGTTATTCGCGGTTGAACAAAAAAATGCACCTGCCTGAAATCGGCCTTTTTCACGCACAAGTTTTTTTTTCTTTCGGAGGACGAGATATTGTACCGGTGCTTTGGAGGAAACACACAAAATTCAAAAGGAAGTTTGAACGCATGTGTTTGGAAGATAGCCACCAAGCTTTAGCATTCTGGTGCGAAGACTGTGGAGATTGCGACTTTCCTGGCAGTGAGCAGCTTCAACGAAGGGTATTCAGCAATTCTGAAGACCATGACAACGATGAATGTCACCATGGGATTCTGTTCGACGCAGTTCGCCAAGCATTCGGACGACTACCGGATTCAAGCGGCCGAAAACCTCTTGTCACCGGCCGACCATACGAGTGGCTGTGGAGCAGCGCAGGATGGCCCAGATCGGGCAGAACGCCCTCTACAAGGAAGAGGAAGGACTAGTTTATGGACCCGAAATAGCAGGTTGAACGTACGTTGCACAATATTGCTTTTATATGTAGTCACAACTTCAAACGCGTTTTTCTCTAAATGAGCATTTTTAACGCGCGATATGGTAACTGAACCGATTGGCATGATTCTTTGTTTCCGACGAAGCTAACTAAATTGTCTAGGAGTTGTACCACTTTTATTCCGTTCCATCAACAATAAGTATTTTTACTTGTCCGACGAAGTCGAAAAATCGCTGAAAAAAAAACCACTATTTTTTTCTAATGGCCGCCATTTTGTTTCCTATGGTCCAAATAACTTAAGCGAGGTACAACTCCTAAAGAATCTAATGTACTTCGCTATCGTCATCTCAATTTTGATTTCAGTAGAGCCGGCTAACCTGTGACATACCGCGCGTAGAGGTCTACATCGGAATTTTGTTTCGTTGCGACGGCACTTCCGCCTTTGCTCTTCGATATTTCCGGTCAAAAAAATCAGTTTTGTAGAGGAAAAATCAATAAACATTTTGACCAAATTTGACATTGATATCTGTAACACAGCCCGAGAAAAAAAAATTCTCCAAGATCATGTTTTTTTCGGGCCAAAGACCGTAAACCTCCCCTTAATAAAGGGAAGTCTTGGTCCATAGAGTACACCAATTAGGTTGCTTTCGAAGTATGTTGATGTAATAGCTCCATATTTAACTATCATACATAACAGCTCCGTCGACGAAAGATCCTGAGCACTGGAAAGCTGCACAGGTTACACCATAACACCAGGAAGGAAATAGGAGTCGGCTGGTCCCGGCGGAGGTTCGAGTCCTCCCTCGGGCATGGGTGTGTGTGTGTGTGTATGTGTGTGTGTGTGTGTGTGTGTTTGTCCTTAGGATAATTTAGGTTAAATAGTGTGTAAGCTTAGGGAGTGATGACCTTAGCACGTAAGTCCCATAAGATTTCATACACATCTAAACATTTTGAAGGAAATAGGAGTAATGTCTTGAACTACAGGCCCATATCAATGTCATCAATTTGCAGTAAGATTTTGGAACATTTACTGTATTCTAACATTACGATATTGAGGTGCGAGTGTTTTCTGTTCTGTCGGAAATGTACGACAGTACAGACACAACTCATATCTACAGGGTGTTTCTGTAAGAGCGTGAAAGAATGTAACAGCCCACAGAGAATGTCCCGCTGAACAGTTTGAGGTAGGAAACCTGGGGTCGGACAAGCCAGCTTAAAGAGGTATGGAAGTAAACTTGTCTACCGCTTTGCCTAGTATTACTGTTTTCCAGCTTATTTTTAACTCACAAGCGCACAAGTTTACACGTGCTGTACTGTTTATTTACATGTACGTTCTTTGTTTCCGGTAAAGTACCGAAGAGGCCGAGCCTGATCACTAGGAAGTCATGATGCAGGTTTTGTTTACTTTACTTTTCCATAAGGTGGCTGTCTTGTATCGTATTTACATTGTCCCATGACAGAACGTGCTATGAATCAACAACAGGACGGTGCACCGCCTCACTTCAGTGTGGATGTCCGAAACCATCTCACTGCTGTACTTCCTGATCGTTTGACTGGAAGGGGAGGTCCTACTCTATGGCCTGCAAGGTCACCCGACCTGAATTCCCCTGATTATTTCCCAAGGGGGTATCCAAAGCCTGTTGTTTGTGAGGCCCCAGTGGATACGGAGATGGGACTAGTTGCCAGAATTGTAGCAGCCTGTGAGGTGAATTGAAACACAGCGGGGATATTTGTCAGGGTGCGTCAGAATCTTGTTCGCCGATGTGATGCCTGCATTGAGGCTAGTGGCTATCAGTTTCAGCACATTTAGTAAGGTACAGTACTAACGGTACGTTCATTGTGAGAATGGTGGTATTTGTAGGTAACTGTAATTAATGTAAATAAAAAAGTACACAGTAATGTGATTTTCTTCCTATTATCTCCTTAATCTGGCTTCTCCGACCTCAGATTCCCTACCTCAAATTGTTCAGTGGAGCATTTTATCTGCCCTGTTAAATTTTTGCACGCTCTTACGGAAATACCCTGTACAATTCTACGGGCGCGACGGATGTCTCAATGTTTCAGCGCGGATGCACGACCAATGTCGGAACTCCTACGACAATCAGAAATCTGCGAGTAGGTGATTAATGGGCGGGGTTCGTCTGTCGTGTGGCGAGCGGGAAGTTGGGAATTTGGGTCAGACGGGAAGCGTGTCCGGATAGCCGAGGCGGTTAAGGGAACCGTTCTAGAGACGCGGAGCAACCGGGTTTGAGCCCCGGCCCGGCGCAAATTTTTAACTTTCGCCGTTGAATTGCCACAATGCCCCATGCGGCTGGAAGTCGTTATTTCCTTCTTATCTCCCTCCCATCCAGATTCCTTTCCGTTCCTTTCCCCTCAATTCGTCGAAGACAACGATCGGTTGATACAGATTCATAAACCATCGTTCCCCCTAAACAGAACTAACTGACTGACTATTCACACGCAGTAATGATTGCAATCGACAGGGGAACTCTGATTCCATATTCCTAGGTTTCCAGAAGGGTTTTGACGCTGTACCTCAAAAGCGACTTCTCATCAAATTGCGTGCCTACAGAACACTGACGTATTTCTGAGAAAGAACTCGTGATTTCCTCTCAATTATTATATATTTTAAATGAACACACCACCTTTTGACTGTATTATTATTTATTTAATTACGCACCAGGTTTCGGCCCTCTACGCTATTTTCGGCCTTTTATGGCGTATCATTAACATATACTGCAGGACCTGAAGCTCAAAATTTCCCACAAATTTAGAAAATTATTGGCTCCCACGAAATGCCAGATGTAAAATCACCATCTTGTAAAAAGATCAGTAAATAATAGTGGGAGCACGTCATGTTTAGCAGAAACAGGTTTACTTTGCTGTATATGAAAGACGAACACACATCCTTGAGTCGTAATGATAGCGAAATCCCATGGCATTAAAGACCAAAACCTGGGTCGTATTTAAATAAACAACAGTACAGTCAAATGGCGGTATGTTCATTTAAAAATTATTGTTTGACTGCTGATCAGCAACATCAAAAACTGTTTCCCTTCACATAGGTCACAGTTCGTAGTAATTGGCAGGAAACCATCGAGTGGAACGGAAGTGATATCTGTGGTCCCTCAGGGAAGTGTCATGGGCCCTCTGCTGTTGACTGACTGCATGTGAACGATTTCTGAGACAATATGAGCAACCCTTTTCTTATTGCGTCCAGATCATGCCGTCGTTTACTGTTGTGAATAGTAATAGCAAAATCAAAACCAATTACAAAACGATTTAGACAAGTTATCTGCATGTTGCGAAATGTAGCATTTGATCCCTAAACAATAAAAAGTGTAAGGGTCTTCTAAGTAATAAAAGGAAACCGTTAAGCATCTGTTACATGGGAAGACAAGTTCAAGTACATACGTAAGTATTACAATTACGAAGAAATTAAATTTAAACCAACAGACAGAAATTGTAGTGGGGAAGACGAACCAAAGACTGCATTTTATTGGCAGAACACTTAGAAGATGCAACAAATATAGCTGCAGAAAATACTTACAATTACGCTTGTCTTTCCTCTGCTAGGGAATTGCTGCGTGGTACAGGATCCTTAATATTGACGGAAGACGTCGAAAAAGTTCAGAGAAGGGCAGCCTGTATTGTTTTATTGCGAAAAAGGGGAATAGAGTGACACCGACATGATACACGTGTTGGTACAGCAGATGCATTTTTCCGTGGGGTGATATATTTTCACGAAATTTGAGTCACCGACTTTCTCCTCTGAACGCGAAAATATTTTGACACCCACCTACATAGGAAAGGACGACCATCGTAATAAAATAAGAGTAATTTGAGCTCGCACGGTAATGTTTGTGTGATCGTTTTTTCGAGAGTGGACCGGCAGAGAAATAGTCAGAGTGGTTTTATGACCATTCCGCTTAGCACTGGAGTGTGAACTGAAGGAGAGTCATGTAGACGTAGCTTGAGTTTTCATTCTTTTATCTGAATGCTCTTGTATAGCGTATTTCACATTTACTGAAAATTGGAATGGAACAACAGTCCTCTCTAGGGCCAAGAAACAGTTAATACGGCAAGCTGTATAACAGATACCGACATCTTCCTGACCAATTTTTATGCCAACTCCGAACTCCAACTGGTATTTTAGCAAAGAACACTTTTTTTATAAAAAAAGGATAAGTAGGGAAATCTAATATAATTCGAAACTGTAATGAATTGAATTTTAAGGTATGCTCATTGTTTCATACAGTAAGTATGTGTATTCGGTTTACTGTAATGTGGAACGAGAGAACAAGAATCATTGTTGCAGCCGTAATTTCTGCATAGAGGAATGTGGCGTGAAAAGTAGAGCAATGTATGCATGGAAAGGTTAGGAATATACTGAGGTTACTGAAGTGTGTGATAACTGGTTTCCGAAGTGGACAAAGTTAAGATGTAATGTACAGGGACAAATTTTGCTCTCTTCCAGTGAGTGTAGTAAAACTAATTTCAAGTAAACTGCGTGTAAAGAACGCAGACGTGGTTTTGTGCACGGAACAGTATTGTGTTACTGGAGTGTGAACTGGAACAAATTTCTAGTTAGTCAGTGTATTTGTAGAAAACGGAGCACAGACTACCGAAAAAGGATAAAACTTGTCCCAGTTTTTACGTCTGAGCTCGAGTCAGTCTCTTTGGTTGTGTTCTCACCAGATTAAAATTCAATGATTAGTTCGAAATTACAGTTTATAGACAATTAATAATAATAGAGTAATTTTTGCTCACGCGGTGAGCTGGCGACCTTTCTTAAGTAATTTGCAGTCTAAAATTGTAACAGACTCAGTTTACTTACTCTGAATTCCACTATCTATTTCTTTTTTTTCCTTTTTTTGTCAATTTTTGCAAAATTAGTCACGCGATAACGGTTATAACGGTACCTGCACTTACCTGGATTTCCATTATTCCTCGGAATGGATGTCTTTACCTAACAATAGAGAACATTAGGTGCACGTGTCGTTTAAAAAATATGAATTAATATGAAATGTAGGTCCGATATAACTGTCATCAACGGACACAATTTGAAATACAACATTTACGGATTATGTAGTCGGTACGAGAACAACCGTCTGGTTGAAATGGTGCCTTTATATCAGTTTATTTCTCGCTTTTTTGGCGATTGTTATTTCGGTTTTATATACGAGGGTTTCCCAGAAAGTAATGCAGCGCATTTTTTTATCAGCCGAAAACAATGCAACGAATGCGAAACGTTACGTATATATTATCTGAAGTCTCAGAGAGCGCGCCAAGTTTCCGTCACTTCCGACAGATAGTGACGTAACGTTAGCGGCAGCCCCGGACGGTGCACAAGTCCTGCCCCATCACGCCCCTCCACACCAATCCATATCCTAAGCTCCGCCCATGACCTGCCGTATGTTCCAACATCAAAGTTGTTCGTATCACAGATATGCCAGTCGTAACAAGGGAGAAAATCAGTAGTTAGTAAGAAATACAGTTTTTCCGGTACCATTGTGAAAAGAATTAGAAATATGTTCATCAATAAGAAAGAAAAATAAAAATGGTATCCACACTGTCCTTTTTATTTCATGAGCTTTCATCTGCACTATATCAAAAAATGTGATATTTGTTAACTGCAGTGAGCGCAAATTTCCGTCACATCGCGTAGTGTAAGAAATTCTGTTGGGAAATATTAATTGGTAGTATCGCCAAGGATGCTGTCCATTATCTCGATTGTCTAAAGTCAATGTTGTGCATAAACAAGGTAAAGTCGATGTCTTGGTTTGTTTCTGATTACCTCATTAAGACTGAAGAATATAAGAGTGGGATAATGTAGAAATGCCTAATACAAGCAGTCAGATATTTATACAGTGACATTCTTCATTAATATTTGCCTCTGTAATGGGTGAATTTTTACTTGTGAACTCTTATGACTGCTTGCTTATAGCAGACACGAGATTACTTTGAGTTCTTCCTCAGTGTTTGAGAGCTTTAGAGCTGCCTATTGTTAAACATATGTACATAATTTTTTCAGTGTCATTCCAACACATCTTATCGTACTTTAATGTCTGTTAGATATCAGTTTTGAGAGCAGTTGGCCACAAGAGTCAAGATTAGGTACTTTGTGAATGATAACTTTATTGAGAGTGCATATCTGTGTTTCATTTTGACGGTATTACACAAACTACTAAGAAGTATTAACAGCACAACACTGCTAGTATGAAAAACCGCGGTAAAACAAAAAACGACGAACAAAAACACGACAGCGACGAGGACTACCAAAGATCATATTGATGCGCTCTTGGCTGGTGTGGCGGGGGTAGGTGTGTAGGGGGTAAATGGGCGGGGCTTGTGCAAATGTCCGGGGCTGTCGCTAACGTTTCCTCAGATAGTGTAGCTGCAGGACATTTTCAAAATGGCGTATGTGGGTGATGTACGTTACAAGCAACGTGCCGACTTTGGGTTTCTCACTGCAGAGAAAGAACCTGTGGGGAATACTCACAAACGCTTGTGCAAAGCCTACGGAGTATCTGCTGTCGACAGAAGTATAGTTAGTCGCTGGGCACGGATAGTGAGGTCGTCAGAAAGCGGTTCCGTGGAGCTCTACGATTTGCAGCGGTCGGGGAGACCATCCACGGCTGTCACACCTGATCTAACACCCTTGTACTTTCACTTGTTTGGACCATTAAAGGATGCCATTCGTGGAAGACATTTTGACGATTATGAGGAGGCGATTCACACAGTGAAGCACTGGCTCCGCCACCAGGGCAAGGATTGCTACCGAAACGGCATACGCGCCCTTGTTTCGTGCTGGAGAAAGGCCATAAAATGGAATGGAGGTTACAGGGAAAAATAGGTTGTGTAGATAAAACACCATTCTTTTGTGTGTGTAATTCTCTTTATGTTGAACAAAGAATTGTTGAAGAAAAAAAATTCAGTGCATTACTTTCTGGGCAACCCTCGTAGTTCAGCTGTTTTCCCGTACATACTGCATATTCCGCACGTAATAGATTTTAGATTGTGTCGCTGAGACAAATGTGCATGGCACGTGAGTTTTGATATATACTTATTCGTGCAGTGGAAAATTAGTTAAAGCTCAAAACCAAGGGAAACGAAACTAAAAAAAATTATGCTACATCATAAACGTCGTTGTCGGATACAGAAGCAATGCAGAACGTTTCACTGTACGAAAGCCACCGACAGAAAGGGAAGTTGGAAGGAATAACTGTCGAAGTTCAATTTCCACTTTATTTTACAGGCCTGTCTTGATCACACATACTTTTACACGGCTGTATTACTGGTATCGGCTTCTACGATGTTCAAATGTGTTACGAACAAAGACAGGGTGTAACTAGCTAAGTTCAGTTTGCTGACGCTAAATCTATAGAAGGCCTGGTGCTACACGAGAAGGATAGAAAGTGTTTACGCGATTAACATCTATGTATACAACCATACATACTATAAATTATTCTGATGTAGTATCAACGTCAAACTAAACACGTAGATACGGAGTAAGTGCTGGTGATGATCAGACTGCGCCTGGTATTTATGCTAAGAATTGGGGCCGGCAGAGGGCACTATAGCTAGGGTGTATGATTAACCAGTGTCGCAAATGTAATGCTTAAAATGCAGTATGCGTAGTTATTAATTAAAATTACTTCACATGGCAAAACGAGCTTCTGACAATAAAACATGTAAATGACATACTATAAGTGGAATTAGATCCATACTTAAAACCTACATAAGAAGTGTAAATACTAATAATATGAAGTTCCTAGCCTGGCAAAGTAAAACATACAATTGTGTAAAAGCCAGTATAAAAAGTTAAGGAAACAATCACACCTAAAAACCAAATCTTCCAGCATGACAAAGAATTACAGTAACCGTAAGTGTAAGGTAATTGACGAAAAGTGGCTATTTAATTAAAAAATTAAAAATCTGTAGTCGGTAATACATCTGGAGTGGGATCTCAATGGCGGCGGGTCGTTCCTTCTCTGCATGACATTCTGGTTTTCCAGCAGTTGAACTGACGGAGTAAGGCCCAGTGTCATAGTCGATGGCTTTATGTCTTCAACTGATAGTTAAATTTCCATATCTCCACTGCCTGGAGGGCACTGGAGATCTAGATTAGGATCACAACGGTCAAAGAAATGGGACTGTATTATTATAGGAATTAAGACTCCAATGTTATGGAATACGAGTTCTTTGCGCCACCTCACTCAGTGCTAGACTAAGGAGCACATCTGACTGCGCGCAGGGAGTTTAGCTGCTGCTGTTTCTGACGCAATGTGCTCTGCAATCCGGCGGCTAGGTTCCGGAGGTAATCTTACACTGTAGGGAGGGGCTGACAGACAGGGATGGAGGGACAAGCGAGGGGGTATGGATAACGAGAATGAAGCGGTGGTGGAGGGGTGGAGGAGGAGGAGGAAAGGATTAGAGAGAGAGAGGGGAGGGGGGGGGGGAAATGAGGTGGTCACATGTTGATACGGAAACTGTTGCGATGATGGTGGCACTTGCGACTCTCCCCAGAACCCCGCTGGCTCCGGGGTTGGGCAGCGCGCCAGAGCGGGCCGCGCACAGTTCGGTGGCGCGCCAGCGAAACGTCAGCGACTGGCGTCACGTCACGTACGGGACCGGGGGACGAGATGGCGGCCTTTGATCCGCGATCCGGCCGCCGGCCCAGCGGCCTTCTCTCTGCATTCCCGCGGCGGATGGCGGGATCTGCATGCGCTCCGCGCCGCGCCTCGCTCAGGGAAGGCACGGGACGTGTTTTGGGAGGACGACAGCACCGGCGTTGCGGGACCAGCGCTCGATACTGCGGCCCAGCTGTGCGCCATGTCGCAAAGCGCCACGCGCCAAAGTAGCATCGAGTGTAGCTGAGAGAATGGCGACAGGACCCTTACAATTCACTATACACTAATAATGTCGTGTGACGAGGGCCTCCCGTCGGGTAGACCGCTCGCCTGGTGCAAGTCTTTCGATTTGACGCCATTTCGGCGACTTGCCCGTCGATAGGGACGACATGATGATGATTAGGACAACACAACACCCAGTCCCTGAGCGGAGAAAATCTCCGACCCAGCCGAGGATGGAACCTGAACACTTAGGATTGACAGTCTGTCGCGCTGACCACTCAGCTACCGGGGGCAGACCACTATACACTGATCAGCCACAACATTAAGACCACCTTCCTAATTGCCGTACTTCCACCCTCGCACGGATAACAGCCGCGACGCGCCCTGGCATTGGACCAACGAGGCCCTGATAGACAGCACATACAAGCCTGACGCCACATTCAATCACATCCGAGATGTGTTCGATCGGGTTCAGGTCCGACGAGTTGGGGAGCCATCACACCAACTGGAACTCAATTTCAATTGGCTCTGAGCACTATGCGACTTAACTTCTGAGGTCATCAGTCGCCTAGAACTTAGAACTAATGAAACCAAACTAATCTAAAGACATCACACACATCCATGCCCGAGGCAGGATTCGATCCTGCGACTGTAGCGGTCGCTCGGCTCCAGACTGTAGCGCCTAGAACCGCACGGCCACTCCGGCCGGCCAACTGGAACTCGCCACAGTGTTTCCGAACCACTCCATCACACTCCTGGCCTTGTGACAGGGGCATTATCTTGCTGAAAAATGCCACGCCGTCGGGGAACATTATCGTAATGAAGGGGCGTACGTGGTCTGCAACCAGTGTACGACACTCACTGGCCGGCATGGCGCCTTCGGGGAACATTGACGTGGGTATCAATGTTTCCTGTGGAGTGTACTGGTGCTGCCGCCAGCTTGTCTCAGTCCTGCAGTACAGGTGTCGAGGAGTTGTTCCCCTGGAAGACGACGGATTCGACCCCTCATATCGGCATGATGAAGAAGGTAGTGGGATTTATCAGACCATGGAACGCTATGCCCCTGCACCAACGAAATTGGTTCAAATGGCTCTGAGCACTATGGGACTTAACAACCGTGGTCATCAGTCCCCTAGAACTTAGAACTACTTAAACCTAACTAACCTAAGGACATCACACACATCCATGCCCAGGGCAGGATTCGAACCTGGAACCGCAGCAGTCGCGCGGTTCCGGACTGAGCGCCTAGAACGGCTAGACCACCGCGGCCGGCTGCACCAACGTCCAGTGCCAGTGGTCACATGCTCATTTGAGCCGGCCGTTGTGGCCGTGCGGTTCTAGGCGCTACAGTCTGGAACCGCGTGACCGCTACGGCCGCAGGTTCGAATCCTGCCTCGGACATGGATGTGTGTGATGTCCTTAGGTTAGGTAGGTGTAAGTAGTTCTGAGTTCTAGGGGACTGATGACCACAGCAGTTAAGTCCCATAGTGCTCAGAGCCATTTGAACCCTTTGCTCATTTGAGTCTTAATTGCCGATGTGCTATTTGGCTGCAAAGGCTCACTGTTAGGAGTCTTAGGGTGCACTTTGTGTTGAGATAGATTTGTACTATGGCCAGCGTTAAAGTCTGATGTTAGTTCCACCACAGTTCGCCGCCTATCCATTTTACTAGTCAGCCCAGTCTACGACGTCCAACATCTCTAATGAGGGATGGTCGCCCAACCCCACGAGTCTGTAAGTGTTTTCACCTTGATCTCGCCACATGTTGAAGACACTCACCACAGCACTCCTGGAACACCCAGCAAGTCTGCAATTTCCGAAATTCTCGTGCCGAGCCTCCGGGTCACCAAAGTCTGCCCTCGATGAAACTGAGATAGACGGCCCACCTTCCCCATTCTACACACGGACAGCACGCTCACTGATCCTACATGCACCGTGCGTGTGTCTGACTAGCAGTCATTCGTCACCAGGTGAGGCTGTTATTGCCAGGACAGGTTTATGTCAGTAGTAGGTCGGTTGTCATGATGTACTGGCTGGTCAGTGAACACAATGGTCCAAAGAAAAGAGGCACGGAAATTGTTTTATGCACCTTAAGACAGACAACCCAGCGGACGACATGGATGATGTAAGGTGAGTTGCGTATCTTACGGTTCATGAAATATTTTCCGCACCAGTTTTACTTGGGTCATCCTGTACATAGAGAATGGAGGAAAACAACATTACCACTCAGTGTAAGGTAGGGGACATCGAATTGAGGCAAATTTTCTGGATAACTGTATGTCAGAAATCAACCGATGTAGAACTATACCCATACAATGTTAGCCAATCAGCAATAAGCGTGCGGAAGTGAGTGCATTTAAATCAGCTTGTCCCGGCCAGCGCTTGTTGTGTTAAAGAGCGCAGTTACTAATTAAATCAGCTAAACATAATTGTTTCAGGCAAAGCCAAGGGTGTTCTGTAAACTGCCTCTAGTGAAATATTTCCCCAGAAGGGATCCATTAATTTCTTCGTCCTAACTTGGCAACTTCACCAGCAGGTGCAAGAGCTGAGGTGTCGTGTACTGGTAGTGAAGAGGGCTGGAGATTCTCGAATACGAACTAAAAGGCAAAATTTTTTTCAGTGGGAAGTCGTCAACTTGCTCTAGTTTGTCGGGCGCAATTACAAAATTTTTGATTTTGCCCCTTTCTTCAGAAACTGCAATTTAAAACAAGAAAACCAAATTAAAAATAAGGAATTTAAAATTTGTTTCTCCTTTACTTGGCAAACTACACTTTAATATTAATGTAAAATGAAATATGGACAATACCCGTGGATCAGCGTGTAGTACAAGTAATTGAATACACTGACGGAGAAAATTATTAAAGTAGAGTAATTAAATTTCGGGAATACATATGTATAGGTAAGATATTTGATTAAGATTGCAAGGTAACAAGTTATCGTTAGCGCGAGATCAGCCATTGCAAATGTGAAATGCCGGTACATTAATAACCAGTGTAACCGCCAGGACGTTGAATGTAAGCTTGCAAACGTGCATACATTGTGGTGCATCGATGTCGGACGTCAGTTTCTGCGATGGAGGTCTACGAGTGTTGCAGCACAGGATGCTGGTTGAGCATCACGATGGAGTTGTCATCTGATGATGTCCCATATGTGCTCGATCGGAGACAGATCTGGTGATCGAGTAGGTCAAGGAAACATGACGACACTCAATAGAGCATGTTGTGTTACAACAGCGGCTTGTGGGCGAGCGTTATCCAGTTGGAAACACCCTCTGTAATGCTGTTCTTGAATGGAGCACAACAGGTTGAATTGCCAGATTGGTTCAAATGGCTCTGAGCACTATGGGACTTAACATCTAAGGTTATCAGTCCCCTAGAACTTAGAACTACTTAAACGTAACTACATCTACATCTACATACATACTCCGCAATCCACCATACGGTGCGTGGCGGAGGGTACCTCGTACCACAACTAGCATCATCTCTCCCTGTTCCACTCCCAAACAGAACGAGGGAAAAATGACTGCCTATATGCCTCTGTACGAGCCCTAATCTCTCTTAGCTTATCTTTGTGGTCTTTCCGCGAAATATAAGATGGCGGCTGTAAAACTGTACTGCAGTCAGCCTCAAATGCTGGTTCTCTAAATTTCCTCAGTTGCGATTCACGAAAAGAATGCCTCCTTTCCTCCAGAAACTCCCACCCGAGTTCCTGAAGCATTTCCGTAACACTCGCGTGATGATCAAACCTACCAGTAACAAATCTAGCAGCCCGCATCTGAATTGCTTCTATGTCCTCACTCAATCCCACCTGATAGGGATCCCAAACGCTCGAGCAGTACTCAAGAATAGGTCGCATTAGTGTTTTATAAGCGGTCTCCTTTACAGATGAACCACATCTTCCCATAATTCTACCAATGAACCGAAGACGACTGTCCGCCTTCCCCACAACTGCCATTACATGCTTGTCCCACTTCATATCGCTCTGCAATGTTACGCCCAAATATTTAACCGACGTGACTGTGTCAAGCGGTACACTACTAATGGAGTATTCAAACATTACGGGATTCCTTTTCCTATTCATCTGCATTAATTTACATTTATCTATATTTAGAGTTAGCTGCCATTCTTTACACCAATCACAAATCTTGTATCCTCCTACAGTCATTCACGACGACACCTTCCCGTACACCACAGCATCATCAGCAAACAGCTGCACATTGCTATCCACCCTATCCAAAAGATCATTTACGTAGATAGAAAGCGACAGCGGACCTACCACACTTCCCTGGGGCACTAAAGATGATACCCTCACCTCCGATGAGCACTCACCATCGAGGACAACGTACTGGGTTCCATTACTTACGAAGTCTTCGAGCCACTCATATATTTGGGAACCATTCCCATATGCTCGAACCTTAGCTAGGAGTCTGCAGTGGGGCACCGAGTCAAACGATTTTCCGGAAGTCAAGGAACCTAAGGACACCACACACATCCATGCCCAAGGCAGGATTCGAACTTGCGACAGTAGCCGTCGCGCGGTGTCACACTGAAGCGCCTACAACCGCTCGGCCACTCCGGCCGGACGCGCCAGATTGACGTACAAATTTGCGTTCAGGTTACGTGAGATAACCACGAGAGAGCTCCTCCTGTCATACGAAACGACACCCCAGACCGTAACTCCAGGTTTAGGTCCAGCGCGTCTAGCACGTAGACAGGTTGATCGCAGGCCCTCAACTGTCCACCTCCAAGTCAAGACACGGCCATCACTTACACCGAGGCAGAACGAGCTTTGATCAGAAAACATAACAGGTCTCCACCTTGCCGTCCAGTGAGCTCTCGCTTGACACCACTGAACTCGCCAATGGCGGTGGTTTGGCGTCAGTGGCATGCGCACTACAGGGTTTCTGGCTCGGAGCTGCCCTTCAAGTAGCAGATTTGTAACAGTTCGTTGCTCAAATCGCTGCTGCAGATGAATTACGATACGACAGAGCCATAAGCCGAAAACGATGGTCTCCCCCCTCGGTAGTGCCAACTGGTCGTCCGGGAGCCTGGTCTTCTTGCGACCGTACATTCCTGTAACACCACTGCCAGCCACCACGTACACCGTCTACATTCCTGCGAAGTCCTTCTGCAATATCGCAACAGGAACATCCAACTTCTTGTAGCCCTCTAACACGGCCTCGCTGAAACTCTGTGATACATTGATAATGGTGTCTTGTCGCCTTAAAAGCATTCTTCACTACTACCATTACAGAGTATATTCAAAGCAAACCTGATTTCCATCCTCATAGTGGTGTTACTAGTATGAAGAGACGCCATCTTTCAGATGTAGAAACACGCCTACCAATCTTCGTTTATGCCACAAACTCCTGCTGGGTATTGCGATTTTTTTTAAAAATTTGTCTATGTACATGATAAGCGTTGTCGTGCTGAATAAGAGGGCGGGATTATACATGCATGTAGGTAATATAACGTGTATCTACGTAGCTTCTCCTGCAACTCTCCTCTATGTGTCTTCAAACCATGAAAATAGTTTTGTTTATAATTATAATTCTCCATTCCATTATCATTATTGCCAAGTGAAAGGTAGATGACAATTACAAAATAGTACATTAAAACAACAGCGCAACCATCACACAGTTACACGATAGGACAGAGCATTCATCATAAAATAAGGAAAAGCAGGATTTAACATTGGAATCAGTGTAAGAAGTAAGAGGCTACATGACGTAGAACGTCATGTAGACCAGTGGTGGTGACCCTCTTACGGCAGCAGGGTGTTTACGTTGTTGGTCAGTTGCTTGGCGACCTCGACGCGAGCCGGATAGAGCGCCATAGCCCTCACTGCGGGCCCAAGGAGCGTTTCCGCCCTGCCTTAGTGTGCAGATAGTTTCTAGGAATACCGGGCCCACCCTCATTAATAGCACTGTTATGTGAAGTGCTTCTTCCTCGCCTTCCTGAGAGGATTTTCAGAAGTTTCTTTCCAACAGGTATTGGAAAACATCGGCCATCATGGGAAAGTCTTAAGCATTTTAGCCAGGCTAGTACGTCTTGACCACAAACCTCTTAGAAGAAATAACAAGAACACCAGCCCATCATCTCCAGACTTAACAAAACCCTCTGTCCCTAGATACCGGAGACAGGCTCTAGCGGCCACAACAACAGACAGGATGCGCACAATGTTGCGGCCAAGAAATTGTTTGTTACAATGGGATCGATATGGCAAAGTAGGCTTTCTCGTTGAATTCCATCGATGAAATCTTCGCGGGTTGTCAGTCCACCCGTGGAGTCGTGCTGTCGAAATTTTCCGCGAGTTTCCTGCCGTTGATGGTAATGTTTTCGTATTATTAGCCGAGTCGTGACGTCAAGTTGACGTGACGTTTCGACGAGTTTCCTACATGTCATCTTCAGGCGAAATATCGGGTTTGTGTCCAGTTCGTTCCTTCCAGCGGCTTGACCGCAGACTACTTTGCCAAGAGCCCAACGAATATGTCAATAGCGTAGCCTTGGATACGTGGGATTGAAACCCCGTTACGCCCTTGACAACGGAATCTGCGGTCCAGCTGCTGTAAGGAACGAACTCGACACAAACCCGATATTTCACCTGAAAATGACATGTAGGAAACTCGTCGAAACGTCACGTCAACTTGACGTCACGACTCGGCTAATAATCCGAAAAGATAACCGTCAATGCAAACTGTGTCGTTTTTAATAGGCCAGCTCAGTCAGTTACGTACGTCGGGAATTGTATGTTGCGAAAATGCCAAGTTCTCTAGACTAAATTAACTGGCACCTGACATTTAACGTCCTAAGATACGACGTTGTAGTGGTAAGTGGTGTCTGTGGACAACCATCACAGCGCTCCATTTGCTCAGGTGACAAAAGCCATGGGATACCGATTTTCACATGTAAAAATACCGTAGTATCACGTACAGAAGGTATAAAAGGGGAGAGACGTTGTGGAACTCTCATTTGGACTCAGGTGATTCATGTAAAAAGGTTTCGTAAGTGATTATGGACGCACGACACTAGTTAATATACTTTGAACGCACAATGGTTGTTGGAGTTAGATGAATGGGATATTGCATTTCGGATACCACATTTCAGGCATTACCTCTCACCACGGACAACGCAGTGGCCTACAGCCTTCACTTAACGTCCTAGAGCAGTTGTCAGTGCAAACAGACACGCAACACTGCGTGAAATAAACACAGAAATCAATGTGGGCGTACGAAGAATGTATCCGTTAGGACAGTGAGGCGAAATTTGGCGTTAATGGGCTATAGTAGCAGACGACAGACGCGAGTGCCTTTGCTAACAGCACAAAACCCCTTGCAGTGCCTCTCTTGGGCTCGTTACCATATTGACTGTGCCCTAGAAGACTGGAAAATCATGGCCTCGTCAGATGAGACGATTTCAGTCGGTAAGAGCTGATGGTAGGGCTGGAGTGTGGCGCAGACCCACGAAACCATGGACGCAAGTCGCACCAAGCGACAGTGACTGCTGTTAGTGGCTCCAAAATGGTGTGAGCTGAATTTACATGGAATGTTCTGGGTCCTCTGGTCGGATTGAACCAATCATTGAATGGAGGTGGTTATGTTCGACTACTTGTTCATATTCCCAAACAACAATGTCACCAGGCCACAGTTGTCCGCGATTGGTTTGATGATCATTCTGGACGATTAGACCGATTGGTTTGGTCAACCAGATCGCCCGACATGAAGCCCATCGGACATTTATGCGGCATAATCGAGAGATGAGTTCGTGCACAAAATCCTGCACCGGCAACACTTTCGCAATTAGGGACGGCTATAGGGGCAGTATGCCTCATTTCTGCAGGGGACTTCCAACGACTTGTGGCCTCCATGCCACGTCAAAATGCTGCGCTACACCGGGAAAAGGTAGATCCGACACGACATCAGGAGGTGTCCCACGAGTTTTGTCACCACAGTGTAGTTTCTAAGTATGTCTCTCCTGTCCGCCCGGTTGGCCGTGCGGTCTAACGCACGGCTTTCCGGGCGGGAAGGAGCGCCTGGTCCACGGCACGAATCCGCCCGGCGGATGGTAACATTACATTCTCCGTAACTTCAGTAACATTACAGGCTCACCAAATTTTATAGTAGTTTTGGAATCAAGATGGAGGCTCTTTACACGTCATTTCTATCCCTTTTAACTTTCATAAAAACTGCATTTATTTTATTATGCCAAGATATCAGACAAGTTGTTGGAAATTATAGTACACTCAAGTATGGTTCTTGTTGCAATACACATTCAAACAATTTAATGTGCAACAGCATAACTCTCTGTAAATCAAAATAACGGTAGCCTTCCGGCAGCTTAGTTCTGTTATTAAATATTTGTCTTCACTGACCGGGGGGGGGGGGGGAGACGCCTGACTCTGAACACTAAAAGGGGGAGGGGGGAATATTGCACTGCTAGTGAACCATCGTAAATTGTACTGATCCAGATTTATTCAGAGGAAGTCATAATTTACAGTTTATGCATTAGTCACTTACAATTATTAGATCTCCAAAGCTATGTTACATAGCCAATTAAGTACGAAATATTCTGTTTTATACCCTACTGCAACCTTAAATTTTACGAGGGTTTAGGAAAATAGGGTTAAATATGTCTTTGCTAGACACCAAGCGTCGCTTCAGAGTGAACTGATGATGCGCTCTGTCTTGTACACATGCAGTACTTTTAATTCTCCTGAATGCCAATGAAATGTAGGTTGATAACGGTACAAACACATGTCCTTTGTCAGTTGTGACTATGAGTGTCTTTTGTGAGTTGTTTATGAAATAAATACTGTGATGCGAAGACATGCTTTTGTTTATCAATATTTATACTGTCCTTGGTTACAAGTACCTGGTAGTACAAGTGAAGTTTGAGACCCGAGACCTGGTATAAGCTACAGACATTGAGGTCATTACATCGCACGACGAAGATGAAATCCATAAGTTGGATTGCTGGCAAGACTTAATGGCAGCTAACACTATTTTTATCGACTCCAGCGTAAGTAACGTCACAAGTGCCATACTTCCCCCTCATATCTCAACTCTACAGTTTTATTTCAGTATGGTTAGCATTTTCCTATTTTTCGATGATCAAAATTATGTCTTCGAAATTAACGTCTTTCACTTCCCGTAAGAATCAGAATCACCATATGGCTATGGCTGTCCGGTCCACTAAATTTGTACGACATAAAATAATTTTGTGTTTGAAAGCAAGACTGTCAAGAACGAGTTGCAACGACAGCTAACTGCCTCTGAAAAATTCTGATTCACATAATGTCATAAGAAATCAGGATGCTATCTCACCATGCAGTACTCCAGGAATATCAGTCACTTACAAAAGTAGGAATAGGAACGCAATAGTTCATGTATATCACCAACCGAAAAACACTAAGAAGTCACCCTGATGAAGGGTGTCTACTACAGTAGTCGAAATGCCAATTGTAATACCATGAAGCTGTTGCACATCCGGAAGTATACGAAGTATGTTTGACATACGACGTATATTAACATGCTTAATGTCTTTCAGGTCTTTTCTGAGTACTCCGTCGCGAACTCATTAACATCTTGCACTTTTTTCAGGAATACTGTTAGGATGACTGAGTCGACATTATGAGCTATCACATTTCCGAGCACTTGTCTGTTCGTGGTTTGTAATTGCTTAAAGATCGGCGTAACACTTACCACATTTTCCAGTCCCGCAATAGAACGTGACTGGCAGCAATCACGCAATTGGTCAAGGCACAGCACTTACCTGGAAAAAAAGAAAGAAAAAGGACATTAGAAAATTAAACGGAGCAGCAACTCAATTCTTTCTTTGATGTGAAGTACAGTAACGTGCTATCAATGAGTTGTCTCGCACACCAGTCGTCTCACTTTAGAGAAATGCCGAGTTGGCTATGTCATTATTATCGCACAATTTTCGCAATATTTGACCTGCATGAACGCCTAGTAAAGTCAGGTTTGTATCTAACAGTCACACAGTTATCAAAAGTTTTAAATCTACCCTAAAATCACTTCTTCTGGACGACTCCTCCTATACCATTAATGAACTATTTGAAAACTCATAGGCTGTAATAAAAAGCTTCTTTTTAATGCAGTTGGATGATTAGGAGTAAAAGAATGTGTTCATTAATTTTAACATAAATCATATATACATACCCTGTGAACAGACTTTTTCTTTTTTTTTTTGAAATCGTTGGAAATCGGTAAGTGCTCTCATTTTGAAACACTAAATCAATATATCTGGGTAATTTAATTTGAGCTCCATTTTAAGAAAAAGCGCGTTCTTGACGCATTCAGTGTTTTATCACATCTTATCTCCTGAACTTTGTGTCGTACAATGTTATAATTTTGCAGGATATATGTAGTCACTCTGTGTAAACTGTGTTGCGAATACACTTAATAGTGAAGAAGCACTAAATTAAAACGTCATGTCCTACGCTGCAGTTTTACTGCATGAACAGCGAAAATGTAATAGCCGATAAAGTTTTTCCCTTTAATCATTTTGTGGGGGGCGGGGAAGGCGCGAAGAGGTGGGTGGAGGTGTTTGAGAGCGGCAAAAAGTTTCAAGAAGACTTGAAATTGTGTGCAAAGTTTTTTGGAAATCGCTAAATGCCTTCATTCCAAAATACTCGACAAATGAATTTCGGGTATTTGTGCACAGTCAGTTTGCGTTGCCGTAAGGGGAACACACAGTTCCTAACTGTATTACTTGTCTTATCCTGTTGTTGCACCTCTTAATGAGTAGAAATGGCTCTGAGCACTATGGGACTTAACATCTATGGTCATCAGTCCCCTAGAACTTAGAACTACTTAAACCTAACTAATCTAAGGACAGCCACAACACCCAGCCATCACGAGGCAGAGAAAATCCCTGACCCCGCCGAGAATCGAACCCGGGAACCCGGGCGTGGGAAGCGAGAACGCTACCGCACGACCACGAGATGCGGGCCTTAATGAGTAGATTAAACTTTTGAATTTGGTCAGTAGTTACGAGAAATACTGGAAATTAAATTTTTGTGGGCCATGGAATCCGTTAGTTTGGCAACCTGCAACTGATATACTGGTTCCGAGATAGTCGCTTCACAATTTAGGTGAGGTTAAGCACTTACAGCGGAAACCAGTGGAAACGAAACCATGAATGTATGAACCGTCTAGACAATGGAGGTGACATTGAACGTAAAAGGTCGAGCATATTTGCCGTGTGAGTAGTAGTATTAATATTTTAACTTGATTTAATGTTGAAGGAAATCGAGACTTCGCTCCTTTTCTGATAAAATAAGTACTTCACATTTTTAAAACGAGGGGTATCCAGTGCAAAATTGTTATTCTTCTCGGAGTGAAGTCTTTTATAAATGTTCGCTGGTTCCAGAAATGACACATTTGAGTTCGGTATGTGTTGTAACTACGGAACGGTCGGTGAAGCAAACACTAAATTTCGCGAGTCTTTTATGGTCCGAAAAATAAGGTATTAAATTTGAGAATGAACATACAACTTACCAGTTTTGTTTTCTCATCCATGCTCTTCTAATTGAAAACGGGCACAAACTTCATTATAATTTCTTGCCACACATTCGTTTTCATCACTTTGCTGGTATACTCATCGCTTTTCATATCCCAAATAGCAGGACGACTTTCTACTTCAGTTACAAAATCTTCTGTGTTAATCAAATCCAAACTCATGACTACAATGTGTACAGTATATGTACAACGAATGTTTCGCATCACTCTCTCAAAAATGACTGCCTGTCGATTGGCAAATCTGCAGCACTGTGTCTGTGATCGGTATGCCAGTGTGAACGCTCCAATTCGAACTAATGCACGTCTGGCAGTAACTGTTGTAAAGACAGTGACCTTGTCTGTGAGTCACGGCTGGGTCACAGTGGCTCTGTGAGGCAGTGTAGTGCCCCGGTGTGAACGCTCCAGTTCAAACGAATATATCTCTGTCGGTGACCATCGCTGGTGACCATCACCAGTGTCCCAGTGCGAAACGGGCCTAACACGCACAGAGACACAATAAACACAATCAACACATAAATGTGCCAGCTTGCTAACAAACACACCAACACCAGTACACATGGACACACGAACACCCACCAGTAAACACCAGAAACCAGCAGCCACCAGCACGAATCCAAACACATCAATACAAATCGACACGCATCGGTACAAATCCACACACATCAGTACAAATCCACACGCATCAGTACAAATCCACACGCATCAGTACAAATACACACGCATCAGTACAAATACACACGCATCAGTACAAATACACACACATCAGTACACACACACACACACACACACACACACACACACACACACACAAACACACACACACACATACACACACGTGTGTCTGCGTGATGATATTATTTAAAGCGGCCAGGCTCGTAGCCGCAACAAGCTGGCCATGGCGAAGCGCGGCCGGTGCGGTAATTTGGTTAGCGTGCGAGGCGCGGGCGCGTCGCCGGTAATGAACCGGGAAGCGAACAAAAAGGAGCGCCCCGGCCGACCGAGCCGGGCCGACAATTAGGAATGCGGCGCCCGACAAGTGGCGACACGCCGCCGATAAAAATCACGGATTAGGGCCGTCTTGCCGGCCGGCCGCCCGGGAAATTTATAATGGCATTACCAAATGGCGGCGTAGCAGTCCGGCCGCACAAGCGAGCGGCCGATCCCAGCCACAGCGCGGCCGTCGACACGAAAGGACGGCCTAATCCGAGACCGCGGCCGTCTCCGAGGAGAGGGGTGAGGAGGGATCCAAGAGGAGCCAAGTGCCACCTGCTGGAATACAGACCCTTATTCATTACAGAATTATCGCTCTTTTGTAGAACTGATTGCGTGTGATGCGACTAAACCAATGATTTAGGAGTGTCGAGAGCGACGGGGAGCATTGTGTCTGTCGTGAGCTGTAAATAACTTGCGTTCGTTCGTTTGTCGGACAGTTTACGGTAAATTATAGCGTCACCTAGGCACGGGGCCGCGATTTTGGCACCGTTTTCTAGTCATGGAGGACGGAGAGCTTCGCAGAACATTGCCTAAATATAATCCGCAGCCGGCCGTTGTGGCAGAGCGGTTCTAGGCGCTTCAGTCTGGAACCGCGCGACTGCTACGGTCGCAGGTTCGAATCCTGCCTCGGGCGATGAATGTGTGATGTCCTTAGGTTAGTTGGGTTTAAGTAGTTCTAAGTTCTAGGGGACTTTTTACGGTTTGTGATAGATGGCGCTGTAGTAATCACAACAGTGACCATAGTGCTCAGAGCCATTTATTGTAGACCGCAAGTTTTTGAACACACTGCAAAATCAGTCCATTTGATGTGACCGCAGAACTAGGAATCCAATTGAGGAGACGGGGACTGTATTTTTTCAGTCGTGGCCCTTTCACTGCCGTGGCCGTGTATACAAGTCCTGCTACGTCGTTCCACTTTAACGGGGTAACTAAGTAAAGGGGCCGAACGATTAGGGTGTCTTTAATTATCAATGTATTTATTTTTTTTAAAAAAAAAAGGCACTCCAAAAATCAATAACATTCAACATGCAAGTGTCGGAAATCATTCATTAACAAAAATCACCCACAATTTTAGAAAAACACAACAGTAAACCCATCTCTATTAAACAATAGACTTTCAGCCCTCAGGCTCGTCAACATCCGCAAATGGTAAATAAGAAAATAATCCAAGTATTAAGTATAAACTGATATTGCATGAAAAATCGCCAGCTGGCAATAAGAAAATTTACACAGAGTCCTCCCTGAAATGACTTGGCGATTTCTGCATAATCAAACGTAATAACAGTACAAAACTCGACAGAGGAAGTGCTCCCTTGTGCAAGAGTCAGCCACTGTATGTACGTTGAATGATACCATTAACAGCACCACATTAAATACAGAACAGCATCTAATTACTGTGCATTAAAATCAGTTCAAGAGAAACAGTATCATTAGCACTGAACAAAACGAAATCTTGCAAATAGGCATATACAGGGTGGTCCATTGATACTGACCGGGCCAAATATCTCACGAAATGAGCATCAAACGAAAAAACTACAAACAACGAAACTCGTCTAGGTTGAAGGGGGAAGCCAGATGGCGCTATGGTTGGCCCGCTAGATGGCGCTGTCATAGGTCAAACGGATATCAACTGCATTTTTTAAAATAGGAATCCCAATTTTTATTACATATTCGTGTAGTACGTAGCCAAATGTGAATGTTTTAGTTGGACCACTTTTTCCGCTTTGTGATAGATGGCGCTGTAGTAATCCCAAACATATGGCTCACAATTTCAGACGAACAGTTGGTAAAAGGTAGGTTTTTTAAATTAAAATACAGAACTTTTGTACGTTTGAACATTTTATTTCGGTTGTTCCAATGTGATAAATGAACCTTTGTGAACGCATCATTTCTGAGAACGCATGCTGTTACAGCTTGATTACCTGTAAATACCACATTAATGCAATAAATGCTCAAAATGATGTCCGTCAACCTCAAAGCATTTCGCAGTACGTATGAAGACATTCCTTTCAACAGCGAGTAGTTCGCCTTCCGTAATGTTCGCACATGCATTGACAATCCGCTGACGCATGTTGTCAGGCGCTGTCGGTGGATCACGATAGCATATATGCTTCAAATTTCCCCACAGATAGAAATCCGGGGACGTCAGATTCGGTAAACGTGCGGGCCATGGTGTGGTGCTCCGAAGACCAATCCACCTCTCATGAAATATGCTATTCAATACCGCTTCAACCGCACGCGAACTATGTGCCGGACATCCATCATGTTGGAAGTACATCGCCATTCTGTCATGCAGTGAAGCATCTAGCAGTAACATCGATACAACATTACGTAGGAAATCAGCATACATTGCACCATTTAGACTGTCATCGATAAAATGGGGTCCAATTATTCTTCCTCCCATGATACCGCACCATACATTAACCCGCCAAGGTCGCCGATGTTCCACTTCTCGGAGCCATCGTGGATTTTCCGTTACCCAATAGTGCACATTATGCCGGTTTATGTTACCGCTGTTGGTGAATGACGCTTCGTCGCTAAATAGAACGCGTGCAAAAAAAATCTGTCATCGTCCCGTAATTTCTCTTGTGCCCAGTGGCAGAACTGTACACGACGTTCAAAGTCGTCGCCACGCAATTCCTGGTGCATAGAAATATGGTACGGGTGCAATCGATGTTGATGTAGCATTCTCAACATAGACGTTTTTGAGATTCCCGATGTTTGCGCAATTTGTCTGCTACTGATGTGCGGATTAGCCGCGACAGCAGCTAAAACACCTACTTGGGCATCATTTGTTGCAGGTCGTGGCTAACGTTTCACATGTGGCTGAACACTTCCTGTTTCCTTAAATAACGTAACTATCCGGTTAACGGTGCGGTCACTTGGATGACGCCGTCCATGATACCGAACAGCGTACATAGCACACGCCCGTTGGGCATTTTGATCACAATAGGCATATATCAACACGACATCGACCTTCTCCGCAGTTGGTAAACGGTCCCTTTTAACACGGGTAATGTATCACGAAGTAATGTGTCACCGTGCGCATTGGTGGAATGTTATGTGATACCACGTACTTATGCGTTTGTGACTATTAAAGCGCCATCTATCACAAAGCGAAAAAAGTGGTCCAACTAAAACATTCATATTTCTTTACGTACTACACGAATATGTAATAAAAATGGGGGTTCCTATTTTAAAAAACGCAGTTGATATCAGTTTGACCTATGGCAGTGCCATCTAGTTGGCCAACCATAACGCAATCTGGTTTCCCCCTTCAAGCTATAAGAGTTTCTTTCTTTGTAGTTTTTCGTTTGATGTTCATTTCGTGAGATATTTGGCCCGGTCAGTATCAATGGACCACCCTGTATAAAAAAAAAAAAACACTATGATACAACTAATAACGAAATAAAGCAACGTGTCTTCCTTCTATCAGTGTGTTGCTGCGGAGTCAAATACTTAGGTACGACGTCAATCTTTCCTCTTAGTTCTTACTTCTGTCGCAGACAACACATTCATACACATCTGCCTTAGTGCTTGGGGAACATCACAGAACAATAAAATGCCGCCTGTAACAAAACTGAGTTAATAACTTTCAGGAACAATGTTGAAAGAGGGCTAATTCCACAATAATCCGCAAGGCCGCTTCGTTGGAAGCACGATAAGCGCTTTAAGTGGTTTACTATAACACCGCGACCAATGACAATCTCAGATATCAGAAACACTTAGCATCATCAGCGGCACAGCCTATCCCCTTGGATATAATCAGAGCTTGGGCGCGTAGTCCACAATGCATGTTCCAATCCAGAAACTGTCAAACACGAACAATCCGAGTTCGTCCAAGGCGCCATGGTAACCGAGGTCGAGGCGCAACGTCCCACCGCCTTCCTCGTCTCGTTGTACGCCCCGCGCACCGGTGAATAGCCGCGTCCTCTGTCTGCGTCGGACACGAACCCGATGCCCGCCGGAGGTGAAGTCGCGAACCGCGAGAGGCACCTGTGTCGACTCGGCACACCACTATGGACGCCTGAATGCCGCCGACCTCTCAATGCTGCGGCCGAGTTACCTCCACATCTCGGTGAACAAAAACGTTTCGAGTATTGATCATACAACATATGAGAGCCATTGCGCGCTATCATTTGCAAAAAGCCTCGTTTCGTTATCTTGAAGTGTTTATGAAATATGACGTTATGACCATATATGATTCACGATGCGCATCGACTTGAGTAGACGCATCATGTGCGAACGTCATTCGGATATAAAACCCGTTAACTCTAGAGCGAAATGAGATACCCTTCTCCTCTCAATTTTAAATAAAATTTCTGTGTCGTATCTACATTTCATTCGCTACAATGCATGATCTAAAATCAACCATAAGCAGACTTCACACAAAGCGTATTTACCTTTCTTAGCTCTTTAAAATTTCGTGCAATGTTTTATTTAATTTGATGCACCGCACTAAGTATGACGGATAACGAAATATAGAAATTAACAGTAGCCAGACGAATCATGAACGATGACTCAGAAACATGTACATTTCTATTATTTGTACGACGATTCTGATAGTGTAAACAGAATTTCGATATCTTTATTAGTTTAAAGTTTAGTATCTGACGGTAAATTATACAAATAACACCCAGCAACGAATTTCCAAAATCTAAAAGTTTCATCCGATTTCGTCGATCTACGTGTCTTTAGAAAGCTATTAGTGTAAACTTATTGGTATGAATTACAGGCATGTAACTTAAATAGTACATGATTTATTGGAGGTCAAAGTGGCCGATTTCTATCGATAGCGTCAGGCCATGAGTACTCGAGTTACACGAAAAAACGGTAGCAGCATGCTTATAGACACGTTTATTCATCTACGTCTTTGTTTATATCTGATATAGACTATTCATCAAGAAATTGGTTAAATATTTACTGTGTGTTAGAAAGCATAGAGACAATAGGCTTGTGGCCTACCTTTTGCTTCTTTTCTTTTGATGTATGTTTATTTAATTGTTTATGTATTTAATATGTGTGTTAGAGCGTGTCTATGGTCCAGCCGTAGGAATATTTATTTAATTTCAAGTTACTTAAATGTAAATCCAGTATTAGATATGTGTTTCAATATATTTGTGAGTGTACGTTGGGTTGGAGACATGGAGGGAGCGCTCTAGCCAATCACAGACAGACGTATGGAGGTTGGGGAGGACCATCGCTAGTTCGGGGGAGTGCGGCGCGAGGGACAGTCGCGGAGAGACTTGGAGAGTGTGGAGTGGTTTTCACGTGTTCGCGACAGATAGAAATACTTCGGAGTGTCGACTTGTGCACTTGTGAGATTTCCGTGGCTTCTACACTGGAGACGTAGTGTGCGTTTAGAAGTGAATATCTCGCAAGCTATGTTGTCGTTCATAACTAATTACGTGTAGTCGGAATCTATTGTTTCCCTGTTATTTAACCTATATTTTATTTAATTGTTGGACCATCGACACCAATAAGTGTTTGGCAGAAATATACCGCATTCTCAAAAGTACTTCCAGTATTGTACTCATCAGTTGAAGTCGTTAAGATAGAACCTGCAGATTTTATTTAATTGCAATCTTTCATTTATAAATTTATATGCTACATTCATAATTCGCAATTGCCGAGTGATAGAAACCTTCGACCATTCGATTCATGTGTGTATTTTTATCGTATACTGTAGACTCAGCAGTATTTGGCCTGTAATGCGGCAACCCCTAGACAACGAAACCAGCCAAAATTTTTAATATTGCAACGTTGAGTAGGAGGGTGCGTAGTGTTTTTGAAAGCCCGCAAGGTGAACATGTTTTGGACGACCACTTTTATTGCGAGTCTCGTGTCCAGACGTGCTGCACTGTTGTTATTAATGCAGCGCCGCACGAAACATTTGTTCACAATACCTGACGACAGTACAGCACTTCAAGGCCACCAAATATCATTTTACAACGAGAGCTAATGAACTTAGGTGCCTCTAATGCATGACACCATGTGGTACTGTTTATCTACGGCGTGGCAACACGAGCGCTTTACCAACCGAAGCTGGTGGCTTGGTAGGGAAAGCCGGCTCGCACTTGGTGTTAACTGGGCAACGGTGTGTGTCCCCTCCGGTGAACCAAACGACGAAAGTCGCAACTAACTTTAAACGCAATATAAAAGTAAATCGAATCGCTGAAACGACGAGGCAACTTAATAAGATGTATTAGACGTATTCTAAGCATCGTACACCGCACTATGTGTGCGACTAAGTGAGAGCTTAAGAGCTAACTACATGCGTAATTGTACGCACGTCGTGGTTGGTTGCCAAAGGGTGTAGGCGTCCTGAACGCGAAAGTAGACGTGGTTTTCTTCAGTGTCGCTGAAGAGTGCTCGCTAACAGGGTTTCGACATTTTTCCGGACACGTCGATGCTTTCTCGTAGATGTCGTAGCGTCTACGAAGTCTAACGCACGTCCGCATCCCAAATCTACGCAGTTCTACGCCGCGCGAGACAAATTATGGGTATTATTGCATCACTGATCAGGAAGGAAATGGTGGATCTGCTCGCTGCACTGTCACACTTCTTCACGAGAGTCACCGTTCAGCCTTTGACCTGCGAGATTGTGCTGAAACAGTCGCTACTTTTAACACTCCCGCTCGCCTATTTGTCGATATTTTGATATCCTGATGATCGAGGGCAACGCCACTGTCACTAAAGTTGATACTGTAACACTATTAAACAAATATGACGCGAATCGTGAAGATGTGGATAATAATCACTACACGTTACTGTCATATTGCTGAGAAGCATTTAAACTCACCCTTGTCGATATTATGAACAACTGATGACAATAAAGTTCGCTTCGACAAAAAGTAACACAGTGAAAATTCAGTGCATTGTTAATTTCCTCTTAGTAATGTATGGCACGAAGTTTAAAGAGATCAATATCGAATTCCAGCTGCGCGAGATTGATCTTAATAGTACGAAGTCTCATCACCAACAACTTACTTTCTCACTCCGCGGTTACTTAAAACATCCCACCTTCTTGCAGGAACACAATTACGTTTTATTCGCCAAACATGTTTAACACAGTTGCGATATCTCTGTTTGAAAAAGTTACCTGGATTAGGAAAAAAATATGCTGATAGAGTTTTTATTTCGTTGTTTAGATTACATAAGCAGTTGTAATTTCTTTTTTTACGTTGTGTATGCCATGTGGATGTCAAACTAAATTGATCACTAGTCTGTATTAATGTCATGCAATATGCTGGGATAGTGAGGATATTTGTGTGTGTTTTTTTTTACCTAGCTTGTCAGCTGGAATATTCCGCCTGAGCAGCAGTAGGAGGTATACAGCAATAATTGAATAAAAATAAACAAACAAAATTTATCGTGTTCACGATTGCTTACGTACTCCAAGATCACATGCACCCACGTAACCACAGTCCAACGATTCCAAAATTCGACCGATTGACTGAAACAAGTACATATACTCTGGGATCTTTTGTTATCTGTGATTCTTCTAGAATAATTCTTCTTTTTGTTCGAACTTTTATAGTGATCAAACGTGGTTGATGTCTTGTAACACTGAGGTCTGTAGAAAAGCTGTGTTACTTTGTTAATTAATATTTGAAAAATAAAGTTTCTGTGTCATTGAAATGAATTTTCTTTGTTTAAAGTTTTATTTCATTGTAATTCTCGTCCTATATAAACGTTAAGTTTTCTGCTCAGCTACAAAACAGAGTAGTCATTAGCGCTATTGATATACAGCGCAGTTCATCGGTAAGTGCTGAATAATAAGCGATTAACATCGAGAAATATTTTCAAATGTTAATGCATATAGTGAAGGTATAAAAATGATTTAATATATATTACTTGTTAGTAGTAAAACAGGGCCCTAAAGCAGAATCGATAAGTGATTGTCTTATGTTAGCCGCCATCTTAGTGAAATATTGCAGCGACAGTTTTAAATTGATTTTCTATACGGACATAAATGATGTTGGTCATAAGTGCGATAATAATTGTGTATTGGTGGCCCGGAACTCACTTTGAGGAAGTAAATTCGACTTAGATTGTGAATAATCTTTAAATATAGTGCAAATCGAATCTTACGTGATATGAATTTTTATCCGTTGATGTAAGAAGCCTGGTTATTTCGTAAGAACTTTTATGAAATATTTTCACAGGAAAAATACATTAGTGTTGTGTGCGTGTAGTATTGTGTGACAAAAGTGTTCACTTTGCTTAAAGAGACGTGCTGCTACCTCGAATAACAGTAGCGTTAAATTCGATAAACGATCTGCAACTTAGTGACATTTACACTGCTTGACAGACAACATAGCTACACGTTCCCAGGAGCAGTGTTTAAATAAAACCTCATGTTACATTGATAATAAGTAACTAGTATTATTGTAATCTTGCTGAAATTGTACAACACGCAGTCAAACCACAATACTCGCACGCCACACACTCAAGAGTGACAACAAAATTGAAACAGCTCGGACTGTACGAGAAAAAAATGCAGAATTGCGGCTTGTCGTACTGTATTGATATGGATATGTTTCCATATTTGGCTCACAGATTACTAGCCCCCCGGCGTGGCCTGTAGTGGAGGCTTGGTGGGCCCGCAGGGGCAATACGAGAGTTACTATGATGATGGATGGGATTATCAGTTGAACAATAAAGCGCGAAGGAGGCCTTTTGCTGCCACCCATTTGTTTCTGTGTTGGTGTGAAATGGGAGGCATATGCAGGGATTATATTTGACTGCGTTTAGCTTGCAGTGCCGAGAAATCTCTGGAGTGGATTACTGAAAACCCGACGAGCTGTCAGAGGCGTGTTTACCGTAATTTCAGGATGCTCCGCTTCTGTTTATTGGTACTGAGGTTCGCGCCTCCATGTAATTAGCAGGCTGAATTTTATGAGCAAGAATGTGTGTGCTAAAAAGGGAATTTTGCGAAGACTGCTTGTGCACTGGCGTCGGAACTGTTTATCAACCCTTGTCAGGCCCAATCATTCTGTGCCCAGTTGGTTTACACAGCCGCCTGTTCATGCGGTTCTGTGCACAAGCCTTGGGCAGCAAAAGCTCACTCTGTCCTCCTTCTGCAGTGTTAATTTTAAACAGCAGCACTGGAGGCCACCGCAGTGCTCGGAAAAAATAAGTTGATATTTTGAAGCAGTTCTGAGTCATTCTATTTGTTAATCAAACGAGGCTCCTTTTTCATAACCTTATCGTTTGTTTTAAATTACTTAAACGATTCACTAGATATTGAGATCTCTACGGTCATTCTTATTTAATGTGAATAATAATTATTTGAATATCACTGTCGAATCCTGTAAGCCTTGCTATAATGTCCGCTTCTTGTCCTACTTTGGTCATTTTGAGTATAAGAAGTTTTTGGCAGTGGCCTATTATGTGCCCGGTTCAGTTTTATTAAATTTTTTATTGGTGTTTTCTGCTCATGAAGTTTTGGTAATTTTTTACATATGTTTAAATTTGGCACAAGTTTGAATCATTATTCCTTTATCTTACGGTCTGGCAAAGTGATTTCGTGCAAGTTATACCTGACATTTTCTGCCATCACTGAGTATTGTTCAGTATTCAAATTGTTGTTTTATTAAATTCGTAATTGGGTTTAATATAATTCAGTCTGTGCAAAATAAATTTGTATGTTGTACCAGTGAATGAACTGTGCCAAATCCCAATTGGTCTAACCCTTCCTCGTTTTCTTTCCTCGCCAAATTAGGAGGCCGTACTTTCACATTGCAGAGTGTTAGCTTTATTCGAACTTCGCAAAATCATTCTCCTTTATCAAATACTACCTACTCTTCTGTACCGCCATTTACTATAAGATCAATTCCCGAAGAGTTTGGTTGCCTTTTTCTAACAATGAATCTTGTATGACTGTTGCAACCGACTAAGACTACTGTCCTTGGAAGTTAGTAATGCTGACTGCTTTTTTTTATGTAAATCCTGGAATATTTTACCACCTGCTGCCTTTGTGATAATTTAGTAAGTTACGTTCCTTTCAGTCCGTCGTTCAAATTGCGCTGTTCATTACGTCCAGAGCATACAGTTACGTTTCCCTAAACTGGGAAGCTTCAAGACTTTGTTCAACGAGCTCCAGTGGACGATGCTACGGAAAAGACAAACACCACAGGTAAGTTTGCACTTTGAATTCCAACAGTGAAAGTTCCAAGACGTTCAATTACTACGTGATTTCTTCTAACGTACGTCTCTTGCAACAATCATGACTTTAATTACAGGAATTCCAATTTGTACGGAGGTCAGTCTTCTGCTGCATTATTCACGACGCGCGAGTGTAATAGGAGCAGAGGAGATCACAGAGGCGCAATTATTGCCCCATTTTGGTGACGAATACAGTGAAAGGCTAATGGCACGGCACGTAAGGGCAATTTTTTCCCTCCTTATAGACACTGTTGTGATAACATTTATTTCTTTATTTATTTTTATTTAATTATTGCTGTATGTGTCTTAGTGTTGCGCAACTGAAGACGCCTAAATTTACAAAGTGTAATGTAGTGACTGCTTGTGTCACAAATTTAAACAGACGATAAAGCAATGCTGCAGCACTGATTTGAGGTAACCGATCAGGATATCCAATCGCATCGGTCGAGTAATTTATGTGAAAGCAGCCGTTCATGGGCAACTGTGAGAACAGCTAGAAGCAACCAACAGTTAATCTTACTTAACTATCAACATGCGGGCGTGCTTAATGACTTGCTACTTCATATGCCCGTATCCGCTCCTCTACCCTTGAGTGTATCACGGTACGCCCCGTGTAGGAGAAGCGCGCTCCCCTAATTAATGAACCAGCCCCCCACCCCCTTCCCACTCTTATATTCGTCAATGAAGGCGTACAGGAGGAAGACATCCTATTTTTTACCTGATCGTTCGAGTAATCTGACATTACACTATATATTGCTTCTGCCATAAGACGACAACTCTTGTCAACGAAACATCAGCCAAGAACAGATTTTTTTTTTTTTTTTTTTTTTGTGGTTTTAGGGCGCACAACTTCAATGGTCATTAGCGCCCTGACTACTCTAAGAATACACCGCGAGGCACAAGTTGACCACAACAACTAAAAGGGACAACACGATAAAAGAGGACTGACAGGCATAGGATTAAAAAACAGCATCATCAAATGTCCTTAGCGAGGTTTGTCAAATTGATAAAACGAAGAACACGAGCAGCTGCTCGTGGGTCATCCGCTAAAATGGCATCGAAAGTATTTGGCAGGTTAAGATCGAGGCGCAGTGTGTTAAGATCTGGACAGGACATTAAAATGTGTCTAACCGTCAGCAAGTGCCCACATGGGCAGAACGGCGCCGGCGCAGCCGTCAGCAGATGGCGATGGCTGAACCGGCAGTGTCCAATTCTTAACCGGGCTAAAACGACCTCCTCCCGCCGAGAAGGGCGTGAGGAGGACGTCCAAGCCACGGGAAGAGGTTTTAAGGCCCGAAGCTTGTTGTCGGTAAGTGCAGCCCAATCGGCATGCCACAGCGATAAGATGCGCCGACAAATGACCCTGCTAAAATCGGACGAAGGGACACAACAAGAAGCTGTCCGAGGCTGGAGGACCGCAGCCTTGGCCGCGGCATCTGCAGCTTCGTTCCCAGGGATACCGACATGGCCAGGAACCCACATAAAGTTAACTGGAGAACCGACGTCCACCAGCTGCTGAAGAGAGCGTTGGATCCAGTGTACGAAAGGGTGAACCGGGTACGGATCACTGAGGCTCTGGATGGCGCTCAGGGAATCTGAGCAGATGACATAAGCAGAATGTCGGTGGCGGCAGATGTAAAGAACAGCCTGGTAGAGGGCAAAGAGCTCAGCTGTGAAGACCGAACAATGGCCATGGAGCCGGTATTGGAAACTTTGTGCCCCTACAATAAAGGAACACCCGACCCTGTCATTGGTCTTAGAGCCATCTGTATAAATGAAAGTCATGTCGATGAACTTCGAACGAAGTTCCAAAAAACGGGAGTGGTAGACCGAACCGGGGGTGACCTCTTTTGGGAGCGAGCTGAGGTCAAGGTGAACGCGGACCTGAGCCTGGAGCCAAGGTGGCGTGCGGCTCTCGCCCACTCGAAAGGTTGCAGGGAGTGAAAAATTAAGGTGTTGAAGGAGGCGACGAAAGCGAACTCCAGTGGGTAGCAGGGCAGAGACATACAACCCGTATTGACGGTCAAGAGAGTCGTCAAAAAAGGAACGATAAGACGGATGGTCGGGCATTGACAGTAGCCGACAGGCATACCGACAAAGCAGTATATCGCGCCGGTAGGTGAGTGGCAATTCGCCAGCGTCAGCATGAAGACTCTCTACGGGACTGGTATAAAATGCTCCGATCGCAAGTCGTAAACCCCGATGTTGTATGGAGTTGAGGCGGCGTAGGATGGATGGCCGTGCAGAGGAGTATACGAAGCTCCCATAATCCAGCTTGGAGCGGACGATCGACCGATATAGACGAAGTACGACGGTTCGATCCGCTCCCCACGACAGACCACTGAGAACACGGAGGACATTTAGAGAACGGGTACAACGGGCGGCCAAATATGACACATGTGGAGACCAGCTAAGTTTCCTGTCAAATGTAAGGCCTAAAAATTTGGTTGTCTCCACGATTGGGAGTGCAACGGGACCGAGTCGTAAGGACGGTGGGAGAAACTCTTTGTAGCGCCAGAAGTTAATACAGACCGTCTTCTCGGCAGAAAAACGGAAGCCATTGGCGACACTCCAGGAGTAAAGAAGGTCAAGAGAACGCTGAAGACAGCGCTCCAGGACACGTGTACACTGCACGCTGCAATAGATGGTAAAATCGTCCACGAAAAGGGAGCCTGATACATCAGCTGGGAGGCAATCCATTATTGGATTGATCGCGAGGGCGAAGAGAGCGACGCTCAAGACTGAGCCCTGTGGCACCCCATTCTCCTGGCGAAAGGTGTCGGACAGGACAGAACCCACACGTACCCTGAACTGTCGATCCATTAAAAAGGAACGAATAAAAAGAGGAAGGCGACCGCGAAGGCCCCATGTATGCATGGTGCGGAGAATGCCCGCCTTCCAACAGGTGTCGTAAGCCTTCTCCAAATCAAAGAACACAGCCGCGGTCGGGCGCTTTCGCAAGAAGTTATTCATAATGAAGGTCGACAAGGTAACCAGATGGTCAACAGCAGAGCGGCGCCTACGAAATCCACATTGTACATTGGTAAGTAGGCGTCGAGACTCGAGCTGCCAAACCAATCGAGAGTTAACCATTCGCTCCATCACTTTACAGACACAGCTGGTAAGCGAGATAGGTCGATAACTGGAAGGAAAGTGCTTGTCCTTCCCCGGCTTAGGAATCGGGACAACAATAGACTCGCGCCAGCATGCGGGAACATGTCCCTCAATCCAGATGCGATTGTATGTACGAAGAAGAAAACCTTTACCCGCAGGAGAAAGGTTCTTCAGCATCTGAATATGAATAGAATCTGGCCCTGGAGCAGAGGACCGTGATCGGCCAAGTGCGTTTTCGAGTTCCCGCATGGTGAATGGGGCATTATAACTTTCACAATTCGAGGAGCGGAAGTTAGGTGGCCTAGCCTCCTCTGCCTGTTTGCGGGGGAGGAAGGCAGGTTGGTAATGAGCGGAGCTCGAAACCTCTGCGAAAAAGCGGCCGAAGGCATTGGAGACAGCCTCAGGGGCTACAAGGACGTCATTCGCGACCTTCAAGCCAGAAACTGGTGAGTGGACCTTAGTGCCAGATAGCCGGCGCAGGCTACCCCAGACAACAGAAGAAGGAGTAAAACTGTTGAAGGTGCTTGTGAAAGCAGCCCAGCTGGCTTTCTTGCTTTCTTTCATAATACGACGACACTGAGCACGTAATCGTTTATAATTGATACAATTCGCCACTGTAGGGTGGCGTTTAAATGTGCGTAAAGCACGTCGACGAGCACGTAAAGCGTCTCTACATGCGCGGTCCACCAGGGGACCGGTACGCGACGTGGAGAAGAAGGAGGGTGAGGGATGGAATATTCAGCAGCAGCGAGAATGACTTCCGTGAGGTGTGCGACCTGACGATCGCAGCTTGTAAAGGTTTGATCCTGAAAGGTCGCCCTGGAAGAGAAGAGCCCCCAGTCTGCCTTGGAGATGGTCCAATTAGAGAAGCACGGAGAGGGGGTATGCTGCAGGAGATGGATAACACATGGGAAGTGGTCGCTCGAATATGTATCAGAAAGTGCATACCACTCAAACCGGCGTGCAAGTTGGGGAGTACATATAGAGAGGTCTAAATGGGAATAGGTGTGAGATGTGTCCGAAAGAAAAGTAGGGGCGCCAGTATTGAGGCAGACAAGATCGAGCTGGTTGAAAAGGTCTGCTAACAAGGAGCCCCTCGGGCAGGATGCTGGAGAGCCCCAAAGGGGATGGTGGGCATTGAAGTCTCCAGTTAACAAAAATGGTGCAGGTAGCTGAGCAATAAGTTGCATCACGTCTGCCCTGGTAACGGCAGATGACGATGGAGTGTAAACGGTACAAAAGGAAAACGTAAAAGTGGGGAGAGTAATGCGGATGGCTACTGCCTGCAGGCCGGTGTGCAACGTGATGGGATCGTAGTAAATATCATCCCGGACCAGCAACATAACCCCTCCATGAGCTGGGATACCTACCACAGGGGGTAGGTCAAAACGCACAGAGGTGTAGTGTGCCAAGGCAATTTGATCGCATGGGCGTAGCTTCGTTTCCTGGAGGGCTACGACGAGCGGACGGTGCAAGCGGAGCAGCAACTTCAAGTCCTCTCGGTTGGAGCGAATGCTGCGAATATTCCAGTGAATAAGTGCCATCGTAAGAAAAGGAAGATGAGAGAAGTGGTCACCTCGAAGGCCGCTTAGGGCCTGGCTTCGAGCGAGCACTGCCGCCGCTATCAGTAGGCGGACAGTCATCGTCCATGTCGTCTATAGGGTCATCGGCCATCTCGGGAGGATGGCCGGGAGGGGGAGCTTCCTCCGCCAGTGAACGGCCAGATGTACGGCTACCAGCAGTGCGGCCAGGCGAAACAGATGACGGCCTGGGGCGGCAACCGCTGGGTGGCGCAGGAGAAGGAATGCGCCGTGGCGGAGAAGGAGAACAGTGCTTCCTATGCGCCTTTTTGGAAGGACGTGTAGTGGAAGTACCGGTCGAAGGCTGGGAGGTCGAGGTACGGAGGAAGTCTGCACGGGATGGTTCCTTCTTGAAGGCCCGTGCATCTGACTTCGATGTCTTCGTCTTAGCAGAAGCTGAGGAAGGTGCTCGTGTCTGTGGGGTGATGGGAGGAAGAGGAGACGTCGACCGCGCGATCTTAGCACTGGCCGAACGGACGACCGTGGTGCTGAAGGTCAGATCGCATGTCTGGGTTGCTACCTCCCGGGTAGTCCGAGGAGAGGCGAGGACAGTACTGTATTTCCCCGCTGGGAGCAGCGTGGGCTTCCTACTAGCCAATAGCTTGCGAGCAGCCGAGGTGGACACTTTCTCTTTGACCCGAATTTCTTGGATACAGCGTTCTTCCTTATAGACAGGACAGTCGCGGGAGGATGCGGCATGGTCACCCTGACAGTTCACACAACGAGGAGACGGAGGTGGACAGTCACCCTCATGGGCATCCCTGCCACAAGTGACACATTTAGCCGCATTGGAACAAGACTGTCTAGTGTGATTGAAACGCTGACACTGGTAGCAGCGCGTAGGTGTCGGGACATAGGGGCGAACAGAAATAACCTCGTAGCCCGCCTTGATGCGCGATGGCAGCTTAACACTATCGAAGGTCAAGAAAATTGTCCGGGTCGGTACAAGGTCATTGTTGACCTTTTTCATGACCCTATGGACAGCCGTCACGCCCTGCTCAGCGAGGAATGATTGAAGCTCCTCATCAGTCAATCCGTCGAGGGAGCTAGTATAGACTACACCACGAGACGAGTTCAAAGTTCGGTGGGCCTCCACCCGGACAGGGAACTTGTACAGGAGTGTGGCCCGAAGCAGTTTTTGTGCCTGAAAGGCACTCTCAGTTTCTAGTAATAAGGTGCCGTTTCGCAACCTGGTACAAGATTTGACAGATCCGGCTATGGCATCTACGCCCTTCTGAATAACGAAAGGGTTGACAGAGGAAAAATCCTTTCCGTCCTCAGATCGAGAAACTACGAGGAACTGTGGGGCAGGCGGTAGTACTTTTGTCACTGTTGGCTGGTCACGTTTCCGTTTTTGAGTCGAAGTCGAAAGAGATGGAGTAGAATCCATTGCGGAGGAATCCCCCATGATTGCCAGCGTCTCCGATGGCGCGCTCCTTCCTTGTGGGGACCCTCTCAGAGGGCACTCCCGCCTTAGGTGAATGTTTACACCTCAGGTCACACCTCCCGAGAAACAGACGGAGGGACCAATCGGCATGGGCAGAAGGTATCAGCTCAGGCAATCACCCCTCCCCGGGCCTGGCCTTTACCAGGGGGTACGCGCGTGCCTTACATGTCTACCCAGGGCGGGGAATTACGCGTTACCCCGTCACCGGCTACGCGTGCGAACGCGTGGGTCGGCCTTCAGGCACGCACAGGGAGGAAGGAAGAAGAGGAAAAAGAAGAGAGAGAGGGAGAAAGAGGACAGACTGTCTCAAACGCCGAGGCGGAGACCAGAGAAGGCAAGGAGAAGAAGGTAATGAGAAGGCAAGGAGAAAAAGGCAAGGAGAAAAAGGCAAGGAGAAGGCAAGGAGAAAAAGGCAATGAGAAGGCAAGGAGAAAAAGGCAATGAGAAGGCAAGGAGAAAAAGGCAATGAGAAGGCAAGGAGAAAAAGGCAATGAGAAGGCAAGGAGAAGTCAAGGGAAAGAGTAAGGAAGACAGTGAGGTCGAGAAGAGCAAGGAAAGGAACCAACAAAAGGAAGGAAGAAACGAGAAGTGAAAAACCAAAAAGACCACGATTATAGATCGTGGAACCGTCCGTCTCCGGACGCAGGCGCTAACTACCCCCGTGAGGGGGATGGACTCCTTTTAGTCGCCTCTTACGACAGGCAGGAATACCGCGGGCCTATTCTAATCCCCAGCCAAGAACAGAGAAACCCTCCAGAGAAGTTGGATCCAGAAATGTTCGAACTGCTGCAACAAAATTTGCTGTGACGTTCTCATATCCGTATCGCACCCAGGTTTTGCGGTAAGGGTCTCATGTCATCATAACGTGGAGTGTAAATCTCTTTAGGTCTTTGTGTGGTTTTAGCATGCATGAAAAATTTCCACATAAATTTACCACACCAAATATGTATACGGGACTAGCGTTCCTTACTTTAGAATTTTGCCTTCCGTTTTACCATTCCGTTTTTCCATCACAACCACAGCAAAGACTTACAAAACGATTTTCGTGTTACGACGGTACTGGGCACTAAACCTTGAAGTCTGACTAGTTTTGCTCGAGCCCCCATGTGCTACCGTACGAAAAAATATATGTTTGTTACACTAAGCTTAACTGAGTGGCCCAGAGACGTGGCCGGTCTCGATGTTTGGCTACGTTTTTCGTCATAGGGTGCCAGCTCACACCTTTCGTATACTCAATTTTTTAATGTAGGGAGCACATGTGTGAGCGATCTAGATGCTTGTAAAAGAATGAACTGGTAGCCAAGATGGCACGAATTCTTTTTATTCCATAATTACCGGTTTCGGCGAAACTAAAGCCGACTTCATCTGATCTTAGGACACATACAGGTTGCAACATCAAGGCAAACAATGGTGATATTAATAGTTGCCTATAACACGCATGCCTTACAAAATTGTCGTAAGTAGCACATAGGCGTCCAAGAGAGATGACATTATAAATGTTAAGTGTCTCCATCATAAACATGCTTGCGCTTTTACGGCATCATTGAACCACTTCTGTCAATCATTTTGTGGCCACCTTCATTACGTTTTCTTTCCGAGTTGCCAGTATCTTATCATTCGTACTGATCTTTTTCGTCGTTCCTCGTCTGTAAACACAATTCTCAATGTTTGTCTTTTGTCTATTTTTGTTTGAATCTCATTTCTATGTTTTTCAGTTTCTTTACATTTTCTGTTTTGTTTTGTAAATCCATCTCTTTCATATCCTCCCTAATTTCCTTTAACCATCCTACTTGTTGCTTCATGTTCCAAAGTTTCTGTACAATTTTTCTTGGGAATCTGGTTTTTTGTGTCCTCTTACTCTGATTAAAAAAATCCTTTTTGTGTACTATCTGTAATGGGCTCCAGTTTACTGTACACCACTTAGTTTGGCACTGTCCACCATTGTCCACTTTTTTGATATTTCTTATTTATGCATGTTCTAGCTATTCCTCTCTCTGCTTTGAGAAATTTGTAGATTCTTTTTTTTCTGAATGACTTTGAAAAGAGGTCCACTTTCTTATGTCATCTCTGGTTGAACGCCTGTCTTGTAATGTTTTAATTTGGTTTTCATTGATAGACGTTTTTATTGTATGTAGACAATTTAATTTTTGAGGTCTTGTCTTGTTCGTTCGTTCTTGAAATGCAGGTTTCCCGTCCAAATTGTGTGTGATAATTTCTTCTAGGTATTTAAATTGTTTCACTATTTTTACTTTCCTGTTATTCAGTGTTACATGGCTGATTACTCGTGGATCTGCTACCATTATCTCAGTCTTTTCGAATGGTATCTGGAGTCCTGTTTTTTGTGCTATATTTTGTAGGCTTATTATTTGACTTCTGCTTTCTTGAATGTTATTAGCTAGTAATGCTAAGTCATCTGGAAATCCCAGGCAGATTCAGTTTATTTTATCTTCCTTGGGCTGAACTCTTACTTTTTACGATTTTCCTCGTACCGTTCCCTCATCAGGTACTCCATAGCACAGTTGAAAAGTGTTGGCTATAAACTACCCCCCCCCCCCCCCCCATCTTCAACCTGTTTTTATTGTAAATGTTTCAGAAGAATCTTTGAACTTTACTTTAAGATTTGGTGTGTGCTAGTACTAAATTTATGGTTTTAATTAATTTGGGATGAAAACAGAAGTTCCTTACTATCTTCATCACTGGATACTGAGTGGATACAATCATAAGATTTCTGAAGTTTACAAAAGTTATGACCTGTTTGTTGTTTTGTCCTTTTTTTGTAGTATTCCAGAACCAATTTATCTGCTCTGGGCAGCTTCTCCATTAAAACGTTGTAACGCGGAAACTAACTAGCGTACGAAGACCAAACTTGGTGCCATTAATGTAAAGGGCATGGCGAAGAGAAATAATTCAGAATCAATTCTATTGAAACACTTTTAATGTGTTGCTACGGTACAATAAGTGCAGGATAGCATTCTGCACGGCAGAACGAAGCATGACCGTTGGTATGCTGGCTACATCTCGTTATACGCTGCACTCCAGATCAGCACATGCGCGAATGTTACCCTGGTAAACCCTACCCTTCACGTAGCCCCGCAACCAGGAACCACAGGGATTGAGACCAGGTTATCGTACCAGCCAAGCATTTCGAAACGATGAGCTGATAATTCGATCGATTCCAAATGTGTTTCGGAGAAGCAAGTGAACTTCACGAGCGCTGTGCGGTGGGGCCCCATCTTGCATGAAAACTGTTGAGTTGATTGCGTCTCTCTCCTGTAGGGCGGGTAAGACATGCAGATGAAGCATATCGCTGGCCAGTTACACTACACGTCTTTGGAAAGTTGCACATGTCAACCCACATTCACGAAAGGCAGTAGGAGTAATCCACTAAATTACTGGCCCATATCATTAACGTCAATATGCAGCGGCATTCTGGAACATATATTGTGTATGAGCATTATGAATTACCTCGAAGAAAACGTTCTATTGAAAAACAGTCAACACGAATTTAGAAAACATCGTTCTTGTGAAACACAACTAGCTCTTTATTCACATGAAGTGCCGAGTGCTACTGACAAGGGATTTCAGATCGATTCCGTATTCCTGGATTTCCGGAAGGCTTTTGACGCTGTACCACACAAGCGGCTTGTGGTGAAATTGCGTGCTTATGGAATATCGTCTCAGTTATGTGACTGGATTCGTGATTTCGTGTCAGAGAGGTCACAGTTCGTAGTAACTGACAAAAAGTCACCGAGTAAAATAGAAGTGATATCTGGCGTTCTCCAAGGTAGTGTTATCGGCCCTTTGCTGTTCCTTACCTATATAAACGGTTAGAGAGAGAGTCTGAGCAGCCGTGTTAGGTTGTTTGCAGATGACTCTGTCGTTTGTCGACCAATAAAGTCATTAGAAAATCAAAACAAATTGCTAAACGATTTAGAAAAGATACATGTATGGTGCGAGAATTGTCAGTTGACCCTAAATAACGAAAAGTGTGAGGTCATCCGTATGAGTGCTAAAAGGAATCCGTTAAACGTAGGTTACACGATAAATCAGTCAAATCTAAAGGCCGTAAATTCAACGAAATACCTAGGAATTACAATTACGAACAACTTAAATTGGAAGGAACACACAGAAAATGTTGTGGGGAAGGTTAACCAAAGACTGTGCTTTATTGGCAGGACACTTAGAAAATGTAACAGATCTACTAAGGAGACTGCCTATACTACTCTTGTCCGTCCTCTTTTAGAGTAGTGCGGCGAGGTGTGAGATCCTTACCAAATAGGATTGACGGAGTACGTCGAAAATTTCGAAGAAGAGCAGCACGTTTTCTACTATCGCGAAATAGGGGAGAGAGAGTCACTGAAGTGATACAGGATTTGGGGTGGACATCATTAAAACAAAGTCGTTGTTCGTTGCGGCGGAATCTTCTCACGAAATTCCAATCAGCAACTTTCTGCTCCGAATTCGAAAATATTTTGTTGACATTGACTTACATAGAGAGAAACTATGATAAAATAAGTGAAGTCAGAGCTCATACAGAATGATACAGGTGTTCGTTCTTTCCGCGTGCTATACGAGATTGGAATAGTAGAGAATTGTGAAGGTGGTTCGATGAACCCCTTACCAGGTACTTAACTGTGATCTGCAGAGTATCCATGTAGATGTAGATGGTCCCTGAGTGCCGACCTGTTCAAAAAAGAATGGGGCAATGATGAACGTGGCCGTGAAGCCACACCATACGGTGACACGTTCACCATACACAGGAACTTCATGCACAGTGACTGGAGGTGAAGATCCCCACACTCGGCCGTTCTGTGTGTGCACCTCACCCGTCAGAGAAAAATGAACTTCGTCTGTCCATAGGATGGTCTAGGGCCAGACCTGTCAACTCCAATCCTTGAGAGAAAGAGAAGAGCGAAGTCAACAAGTCGTTGTGCGTCCTGTGGTGCAACCTGCTGTACAATACGGATAGCATTTGAGAATGGTTCGAAGCATCTTCTGTACAGTGGACGACGGGACGTCGAACTGTCGTGACACAGCTCTCGCACTGCCTGAAGATCGGGATTTGCGCGCAGCGTTGTCTGCCATAGCAACATCGATTTCATTAACCACATGTGGTGCAACCGGCCGTCGGCCTCTTTCCGGAGCGACGCCCAGTCCTCCAATTGATTCGAACTACTTCATCATCCTCCGCACAGCAGATGGAGAAAGAGGACCCTTCAGCAATCCTACCAGCCGGCGATATTCTCAACGTGCAGCTGCAGCATTACTGTTGTTTTGATAATAGAGCTTCACCCTGCTGCTTTTGTCCAACCTCAAGTTGACAAGTCAACAACTGTACTGCAACTAGTCAGGTGTGTGAGACTATCAATCACGATAACTGACCACGGCACCCGGTGGCCAAAGTTGGAACTGGACGGTGGCGCTGTGACGCATGGAAATCGTGCACCTCGTACTCTGGGCATTAATGCTACGAAGTTTGGTAGTCGTAGAGTAATTACACTACTAGCCATTAAAATTGCTATACCAAGAAGAAATGCATGTGATGAACGGGTATTCATTGGACAAATATATTATACTAGAACTGACATGTGATTTCATTTTCACGCAATTTGAGTGCATAGATCCTGAGAAATCAGTACCCAGAACCACCACCTCCGACCGTAATAACGGCCTTGATACGCCTGGCCATTGAGTCAAACACAGATTGGATGGCGTGTACAGGTACAGCTGCCCATGCAGCTTCAACACGATATCACAGTTCATCAAGAGTAGTGACTGGCGTATTGTGACGAGCCAGTTGCTCGACCACCATTGACCAGACGTTTTCAATTGGTGAGAGATCTGGAGAATGTGCTCGTCAGGACAGCAGTCTAACATTTTCTGTATCCAGAAAGGCTCGTACAGCACCTGCAACATGCGGTCGTGCATTATCCTGCTGAAATGTAGGGTTTCGCAGGGATCGAATGAAGGGTAGATCCACGGGTCGTAACACATCTGAAATGTAACGTCCACTGTTCAACGTGCCGTTAATGCGAACGAGAGGTGACCGAGACGTATAACCAATGGCACCCCGTACCAACACGACGGGTGATACGTCAGTATGGCGATGACGAATACATGCTACCAGTGTACGTTCACCACGATGTCGCCAAACACGGATGCGACCATCATGATGCTGTAGACAGAACCTGGTTTCATCCGAAAAAAATGGCGTTTTGCCGTTCGTGCACCCAGGATCATCGTTAAGTGCACCATCGCAGGCACTCGTGTCTGTGATGCAGCGTGAAGGGTAACCGCAGCCATGGTCTCCGAGCTGATAGTCCATGCTGCTACGAACGTCGTCTAACTGTTCGTGCAGATGGTTGTTGTCTTGCAAACGTCCCCATCTGTTGACTCATGGATCGAGAGGAAATACGGAAGCGTCCGATCTAACCCGTCGGCTTTGACCCATGACGTCACAAATATAGCGGAAACGACAATTCCAATATGGCGGATATAGAAACGTTGCATACGTATCACAAAGACGAAAAAACATAGAAAAACAACACACACAAAGGTTTCACAAGAACAATCTGCTAACATTGATAGCAAACAAAGATAATAATAAACAAGTGGTACTCAAGGCCAGGCAGGGGGGGGGGGGCTGCGCCCCCCCCCCTGTCTCCCCCCGCCAAAAAAAACCTCCCAACCTAACCTCGTATGCAGGGCTACGCTACAGATCAATGTGTAGGTCAATCAAAAGATAAAAAAAAGAAATAAATAAAAAAAAAAGAAAAAAACAATATTGATTCATTAGACATAACGAGTAGCGACAAAACATATAGACCATAAAGATTGAACAATCTAATGGCAAACTGATAAAAGCCTCATAGACGACGTTAAAACAAAAAGTACAGTAAAAAGGTAAACTATATATTACAGGCCCTAAAACTCCTACTAAGGTAACGTCAACGAGGCAACATCTACAAACACGCCACACTCACAAACCAAACTCCGCGCCGTAATGACGTCACACACCACAACACCCTTACGTCACGGGTCAAAGCCGACGCGTGAGATCGGATGTTTCTGTTGACCCGATCGAGACGTGGCTGCACGATCCGTTACAGCCATGAGGATAAGATGCCTTTCATCTCGACTGCTAGTGATACGAGGCTGTTGGGATCCAGCATGGCGTTCCGTATTACCCTCCTGAACCCACCGACTTTATATTCTGCTGACAGTCATTGGATCTCGACCAACGCGAGCTGCAATGTCGCGATACGATAAACCGCAATCCCGATAGGCTACAATCCGACCTTGATCAAAGTCGGAAACGTGATGGTACGCATTTCTCCTCCTTACACGAGTCATCACAACAACGTTTCACCTGGTAACGCCGGTCAACTGCTGTTTGTGTTTGAGAAATCGGTTGGTAACTTTCCTCATGTCAGCAGGTTGTAGGTGTCGCCCCCGGCGCCAACCTTGTGTGAATTCTCTGAAAAGCTAATCATTCGCACATCACAGCATCTGCTTCCTGTGGGTTAAATTTCGCGTCTGTAGCACGTCGTCTTCGTGGTGTAGCAATTTTAATGTCCAGTAGTGTAGTGTCAGTGTATTCACGCTGATACCTAGCACCTACGCACTCTCATTGAGCGGTTCGTCCCAGTTCCCAGCACCGCCGCGACGGCCCACGAATGGCTCGCGCCTGCTGTCTGAGCCGTGTAGGGGCGTTACGGTGTCGTGCTGCTCTGTTTGGGTATCGCGTCCCTCCGCGCGTTCTGCGCTGTGCATCACGCTCGAACGGTTTCTCTCTGGCCCAGAGCGGCAGAGCCCTCGCCGCCCCTCTGCCGTGGTTCGTGCGATCCGGACGGCGGCGATGATTTATCGGGACGGAGGAGAAATTCCGGCCGCGGCCCGACCGGTCCGCGCCGGGCGAGTGGCGGAGGGTGCTTGTGGCCCGGCTGCCGGTAGTTGCGGCGCGCCGCTTTACGAGCGCCGGCGCGCCGAGGGCCCTTATAAGGGCCGGGCCCTGCCGCCCTTCTCGCCACCTTGTTAACCTCTGCGCACAGGCCTTAAATACAAGCGCGCCTACAACGCCGAACACCATCTTGTTCCCCCAGACTAACTGCCGGCCGCGATATCTTGTAGCCCCACACACTCTGAGCAATGGATATTGGGAACCGGCTCGACGAAACATCCAAAGTACTCGCGTGCAGTAACGAGGCAACCGGAAGGGTTGTAAAATACGCGGCGATGACGGCGGAGTAATCGTAGAATTTGAAATGGACAGTCAAAATGCTCGATAGCTCGACGGCGTAAATATTCGAGAAAATTAGGTGGCAGTATTAACGCTGGTAATAGCGACACTACAGACTAATGCCTTCGGCGTTTACGATTTCTCGTTAACGCCTCCGTAAATGTAGTCCCCATGGGTGGTCACGGAACGTGAGAAGAGAATGGAAAAGCCTTTTAATACGCAGTACTTGCGACCATCTTTCTAGTGAGTGCTTTCATAGTCAGTTACTAAATTAATGACTATATGAAGGCGAGGTAATCACGTAATAAAATGTGGGAATTGAAATGACGCGAGAAGCAGCAATATGATTCAGTGTAGCTAATGAGCAGCATCTCTAACGGGCGAACGTGGTGGAGGGGACAAACAACGTGGCGAGGGAAGGTGCGGGGGGGGGGAGGGGGGAGGTGGATGCACCATTTCTACTTGCTTGGCACTAATTATTCGTTGAATGGTGTTTGTGATGGATTACAGGGCGTGTAATGAAACTCGTCAGCCGCTTCATTGGTTTAACGGAAGAAGGACCCATCATACGTTGGAGTAATGTTATACATCCTGCACCTATTCCTTCTGTATCACTGACTTCTTTTCACAATATCAGGCTTACATCTTTATCTACCGTTCGAGCCACTGTAAGAAGTGATTTTGCCAGTGAAAACACTCTCCACGACAAAAAAAGAGGACGTACCGCGCGGAATGGGCGGCTAACCTGGCGGGTACAGCGAGGGAATACGAATATCTCGATTGTGATTTATGAAGGCGTATTACATTGCGGGTTGCATAGAACGAGAGCGCTAGGGGTACCTGAATCGCCCTATAACTTATCGGCTAGTGTGCAATATATGAACTGCGGCCTGCAGATTAATTACAAGGAAACAGAGTATCTTACCAATGACCTGGATGAGGTGTATGTAGAGGGGAGGATAACCACAAAGGTCAAATGTTTTTGCTACCTGGGGGTCCATTTTAGAAGAAGAGGGAAATTGAAATTTATAAATTAGTGAAAGAGTTAGCAATGGAAGCAATGTCATTTGGATACTTAGCTCTATCTTATGGAGCAGGAATGTGATGAATAGAACGAAAACATCCTATTCAAGTCGATACTATAGAGTACAGTCCTCTACGGATCAGAGACGTACTGTATAAAAACGTTGGAAGTATTGGAGTTGGATTTCTGGAGAAAATCAACGACAATCTCAAGAAAGATCACGTAATCAACACCAAAGTGATTAATAAATGTAAATGGAAGAAGGAATTTGTTATGCGATGGATCGAAGAAAACTGCCGTGTTGTAACAACAGCAAACAAAGCCAATGAGTCTATTATGATGCCTTTCGTATTTTATCACTAGTCGGACACTTCCCAAGCGTCTACGACTGCTTGATGTGTCGGCACGAACAACGGAAAGCAGCACTAGTTTTCGGAAAAAAAAAAATTTACGGACCGATCAAGATCAAGAGAGGTATTTTCTAGAGGGACTCATTGAAGCCATTGCTCCTCATCATTGCCTCTATACCACTGTCAACTCTCTTAAAGAGATTAAACTTGAGGTATCAAACAGTGAGAAATTCTCAGAAAATATCCCACTTACCGCATACAGATTACCTGAAGCTCTCTGGAAAGCCTGAAAATGAAATCTAGTCCTTGAAAACTCAGAAAATATCTCACTTACCGCATACAGATTACCTGAAGCTCTCTGGAAAGCCTGAAAATGAAATCTAGTCCTTGAAAATAACAGTATGAATATTCAGTAACGACAGCAGTATGCAATTCAGATTAGCTAAGTACACCCCATTGGCACTAAAGACGGGCAAAATCTCAGGAGGTGGAGGTATCTAAAGGCCAAATGGACAAACCATCAAGTGCTACCAACCAGAAGCCTACAAATATCTAAGCATTTTGCAGTTGGCAACATCAGCCACGGACACGCAAAAAATGTGGCCAGCAAATAGTACACTCAAATGGTCAGAATTTTTTTTTAAAGAAAACTGAATAGCGGCATCAACACACTTAATTTCTGGGTATATCCGTCATCAAATACACTGGGAAAATTGAGCATCAAAGTAGAGTTTGACAATCTGGGCAGAAAAACAATAAAACTCAAAACAAATGGCTCGGAGCACTATGGGACTTAACATCTGTGGTCATCAGTCCCCTAGAACTTAGAACTACTTAAACCTAACTAACCTAAGGACATCACAAACATCCATGCCCGAGGCAGGATTCGAACCTGCGATCGTAGCAGTCGCGCGGTTCCGGACTGCGCGCCTAAACCGCTAGACCACCGCGGCCGGCAAAACTCAAAACAGTTCACCATGCACTCCACCCTCGCAGTGACGTCGACGGGCTGCATTTCCCCAGGCAAGCAGGCAGTGGAAGATCCTTTCTAGTGAGGTAGAGGATTCTTTCGAGTGAGGCACAGATTCTTTCGATTGAGGCAGGCACTGGAAGAGGAGAAGAATGCATCAGCAGACTATGTGAGAGATAGCAGAGCAGCAACTCTGACTGAAGTCAACAATAGTAAGCTTGTCAAGTTACAGGAAACCAAGAATCAATATTGGTGGCTGTCCTAGAGTGCCATACTGACAGTATATGCAATAAAGAATTGCAAGGAAGGTTTCTGTATAAAGCTTTGTGATCATTATTATTACAGAAATACTCTGGTTAACTCGTTATTCCTCATTTACGAATATGATACTCGTTGTCTCGTCTTGTATTATCCATGCTATCTTTTGAAACTGTCTCGTGTAGATGCGGCTGTCGCAAGTATGTCGCCTTGTAATTTTCGAAAGCTACTATAGATAGTATTAAAGTCAGTTTTCAGCTGTTCCGAAACAGGGTGGTCTGAATTGTTCTCACGTGGTCTTGATGCCGAAATCATTTGATGATTCTGCGAAGAGCTCCAGTGATTGTAAACTTGTGCATGCGGAATACAACAGTCATTATAATAATGCAGTGCTAATTGGTTTTACCCTGCGTCCTTATTTACATCTGTAATCATGCAGATGAGTACACCTTTTTCCAATGCCACTTCTATTGTATGCAATACACACACACTTAATAACGGCACTCATCTCCCAGCATGTGTGGGCACATCACAGAAATTCTGAGAAAGCAGAACAGCGCCGCTCCGAGACCTCAGTCAGTTTTACAATTTCGTAAGTCAGAATTGTGAAATACAGCGAATAACATACGTGCATGCAACACTTATACGCAGTGTCTACTGGCTAGTAATGCATGTTACACAGTCAGTAGTCTAGCTTCTTAACAACCATATATGACGCGTGGAAGGCTGTCATTGACACCACCTTCTTGCCCATACTAGGCTTATTGTTAAGGGGAACACTTGTACATCACTTTCTTTGAGAACAATTGGTTCCTCTGGCGTTCAGAGACAGATTCTGGTGCTTTCTCCCCGTTTATCCATTAGGGACATTAGCAGGTTGTTAAGCTCGTTTCTGCTATTTAGATACATCCATTTTTTGTAACACCACGCTAAGTATGAGATTGTCAAAGCTACTCGTATATACCTGAGACACATATGGGCGAGACACAACAATGGATTGGAATATGTGCTTGCTGCTGCACGTCTGTAATAGTCAGCAGTAATGTAACCACAATATGAAAACTTTGCAATCTCTGTGGTGCTATGTTACGGAAGTACAGGTCTCCTAGTCAGGTATCAGACACTCCGTTTAATGTCTTTTCCGAGAATACTGTTATATTATGAGTCACACAAATCTCAAGGCTGTATATTCAACTAAATACTTAGGGATTACAATTACAAATAACCTAAACTGGAACGATCACATAAATAATATTGTGATTAGAGCAAACCAACAACTGCGATTCACTGGCAGAACACTTAGAAGGTGCAACAGGTCTACTAAAGAGACCACTTACACCACTCTTCTTCGCCTTATTCTGGAATACTGCTGTGCGGTGTGGCATCCGCATCAGGTGGGACTGACGGATAACATCGAAAAGTTCAAAGAAGGGCAGCTCGTTTTGTATTATCCCGAAAAAGGGGAGATAGTGCCACAGACATGATACGTGAATTGGAGTGGCAATCATTAAAACAAAGGCGTTTTTCGTTGCGATGGGATCTTCTCATAAAATTTCAATCACCAGTTTTTCCCCCGTTAGCGAAAACATTCTGTTGGCACCTACATACTTAGGGAGAAATTATCTTCACGATAAGGGAAGAGAAATCAGAGCTCGCACAGAAAAATTTAAGTGCTCGTTTTTCCCGCTCGCCTTTCGAGAGTGGAACGTGTAACGGAACCTATTAAAGGTTTTATTATAACGTCGTATGCGATACCGTCCTAATTCAACCAGTTTAACTAGCAATTATGATAATAGAAAAGTAAGTGCGTATGTTAGCAGTGATTGCGTAACATGTCTACACAAACAGTCAACCCATTGAAATATAGTTAATAACTGACCCACATAAAAGTTAACGTCACTTGAACACTGATACAGCAGATATCATTATGTAAAAGCGCTATATTCATCTGAAATAATTAATATGAATAATATTGGTCAGCTTACGTATTTTGGATCTCCTTAAATAAGAATTACCCAGTGAAACCTATTTATTCACTAGGACTGTTTTCACTCACTATTCACGTAAACACATCTATTTTAAACGAGAACCACTGTAATTTTTAATCATTCATTCACGTTATTTACTTATGTATGCAAATGAGAGAAGTCAATCGATGTACCTTTGAAAAACGGCCTTTTTGCAACAAAAAATTGTTCTGACAAGTTGACAAATCTGTCTGTCATTTTAATGACCTGTTAAATTATGTCACTCGATGTAAATTAATAACTTTTTTGCACAAATTACGAAAACAGATAGATGCCTGACTTATAAACCACATCTCTTCTTAGCAGTTCTTTGACAAGGTTATCAATACAAGCAGCAAGAGCCACGTCAGCTCAGTCTTGATAGAACTGTTGTAAAGTGTGTATGTTATTGTGTTATGTGGAAAAACAATGCAAAGATGATGTAAAATAAGTGTTACTCTGTACTGTGACAATGTCTTTGGGTGGTCAGCAGAGTTAAGGTGGCTACCATGCCAATAAATAGTTGGAGTTCACTTATGATGTCGTGCATTATTTATCAACAAGCACATCAACAACACGGGCTGGTTCAAATGGCTCTGAGCACTATGGGACTTTACATCTGAGGTCATCAGTCCCCTAGAACTTAGAACTACCTAAAGCTAATTAACCTAAGGACATCACACACATCCATGCCCGAGGCAGGATTCGAACCTGCGAGCGTAGCAGTCAGGCAATTGCAGACTGAAGCGCCTAGAACCGCTCGGCCACCAGCGGCCGGCAACAACACGGGACCTCGTCTTTTTACCCCTAGACGAATACATATAGAGCCAACATTAACATCAAGATACAACATTGAACCAGCCAGCAGCAGCAGCAGCAAGTACTACAATAGAATTTAATGGCGCCAACCCACTTCTCTACATCAAGCGCTAATAAGCTTCGTATATTGGAGTGATATAGTGCGAATATAGGAATATCAACGATTGGGCGACCATTATAAACGGTAGTGAGACAGCTTGAAGGCAGTTCACTGAACCCTATGCCAGACACTATTGTGAATAGCAAAATCATCAATTAAATGTGTATGTAGTTGTAGATAGTTGAGATTTAGCTCTACAGCAAAATATATTTTCCGGCTAGAGGAAAAACATATGAATATGGGTCTCCAATGACGTGGGATACGCCATCGTTGTCGACGATGAGGATGACGGTGAGTGGTGGTGCACGGAAATGAGGGGGGGGGGGGAGGGGGGAAGTGGGTGGGGAGTGAACGTCGCGGTGCGTGGGCCGTGTTGCGGCGCGCGACTGTACATTCCGATAGTATCCGACGTGCAGGGCCGGGTCGGGTCCGCACCGGATGAATGGCATTAGCAGGTGAATGAGCGGCAGAGAGGGGGGCGGGGGGCAGAGAGTGGGGCGGGGGGCAGCGAGGGACGGGGCGCTAACAACAGGTGCCTAATTAACACCGCACCCACAGCCTTCCCGCACCACACGCCACACGGCGGACAGGCTGACGCCCTGCGCGCTGCGAGGCGCAGGCGCTAGCGGTCAGCCCACGCCGCGCCGTGCCATGCCACGTCTTCATCTCTGCGCCGCAGCTCCGCGCCTCATACAGACGCCACACTGTAGTTCCTGACCTCCGGCTGCCGAGATGTGTCTCGAGTTTCTTGTTTTTTCCGCCTTAATTCACAACACGTGGCTGCCAATCCCACTTCGTGCGCTACCCAAATGAATTGCGGCAGGCTGCTTCCTTACAAGAAGACCTCTGACTTTTTTTCCTTTTCTTTATTCCTTTTCCCGTGTGTGCTCTTCACGTCATAAGAGGTCTCTGAGATAGCCAGAGAGTCTGAAATTTTCCTTGTCCTCAGCGTCGCAACTGATACGACGGCCGCATGTCACGTAACCTCTATGTAACATTCCTTATGTTGGTTTACTGGACATTTATACTGAAGAGCCAAAGAAATTGGTACAGCTGCCTAGTATCGTGTAGGTCCCCCGCAAGCACGCAGAAGTGCCGCAGCACGACGTGGCATGGACTCGACTAATGTCTGAAGTAGTGCTGGAGGGAACTGACACCATGAATCCTGTAGGTCCGTCCATAAATCCATAAGAATACCAGAGGCTGGAGATCTCTTCTGAAAAGCACGTTGAAAGGCATCCCAGATATGCTCAATAATTTCATGTCTGGTGGCCAGCGGAAGTGTTCAAACTCAGAAGAGTGTTCCTGAAGCCAGCCTGTAGCAATTCTGGACGTGTGGGGTGTCGCATTGTCTTGCCGGAATTGCCCAAGTCCGTCCGAATGCACAATGCAAAATGGACATGAATGGATGCAGGTGATCAGGCAGGATAGTTACGTCCTGTATGTCACCTGTAATTGTCGCATCTAGACGTATCAGAGGTTCCGTATCACTCCAACTGCACACGATCTACACCATTACAGAGCCTCCACCAGCTTGGCTCTGAGCACTATGGGACTTAACTGCAGTGGTCATCAGTCCCCTAGAACTAAGAACTACTTAAACCTAACTAACCTGATACACACATCCATACCCGAGGCAGGATTCGAACCTGCGACCGTAGCGTTCGCTCGGTTCCAGACTGTAGCGCCTCGAACCGCTCGGCCAATCCGGCCGGCTCTACCAGCTTGAACAGTCCCCTGTTGGCATGAGGTTGTCTCCATATCCACACGCGTCCATCCGCTCGATACAACTTGAAACGAGACTCGTCCGACCAGCAACATGTTTCCAGTCATGAACAGTCCAATGTTGGTGTTGACGTGCCCAAGCGAGGCGTAAAACGTTGTATCCTGCAGTTATCAAGGGTACACAAGTGGGCTTTCCGCTCCGAAAGCTCATATCGATGTTTCTCGTTGAATGCTTCGCACATTGACACTTATTGATGACCCAGCATTGAAATCTGCAGCAATTTTCGCAAGGGTTGCACGTCTGTCACACTGAGCGATATTCTGCAGTCGTCCGGCAGCAGCGATATCGGAGATTTGATGTTTCACCGAATTCCTGATATTCATGGTACACTCGTGAAATGGTCGTACGGCAAAATCTCCACGCCATTGCTACCTCGGAGACGCTGTGTCTCATCGCTCGTGCGCCGACTGTAACACCACATTCTAACGCACTTAAATCTCGATAATTTGGCATTGTAGCCGCAGTAACCGATCTAACAACTGCGCCAGACGCTTCTTGTCTTAGATAGGCTTTGTCGACGCAGCGTGGTATTCTGCCTGTTTACTTTTATCTGCATTTGAATAGGCATGCCTGTATCAGTTTCTTTGGCACTTCAGTGCATATGTGATGTATTCAATGGCCGTGTTATGAAGGCCTCACCTCTGGTAAGATCGCATTCAATGAGTGTCTGAATGTCTATGGAAGACTGGCAGTCCACTCTTCCCAAAGAGCCGAAACCAGGCCCTGTACTGATGTTGGACGATTAAGTATGGAGCGGTTTCGGACTTCTAGCTCACGCGTATATCTCTAGGGGAAAGATAGATACAGCCTACAGGAAAAGTAAGGAGGCCTTTCGAGAAAAGAGATCCACCTGCATGAATATCAAGAGCACAGTAGCAAAACCAGTTCGAAGGGAAAACTGAAAGGTGGAAGGAATATCTACAGTAGATACACTATACAAGGGATATGAACTTTTAATCAGTATTATAGAAATACGAGAGGACACAGATGAGGATGTGATGGGAGACATGATACTTCAAAAAGAATACAAAAGGAGACAAAGACCTAAGTCGAAACAAGATCGCGGCAGTAGACGTCATTCCGTTAGAACTAGAGGTAGCCTTGGGAGCTATGACAAAACTCTTCCGTCCAAGCACTGACAGGTGTGAAAACTACCGAACCATTGTTCACTTAGTCGTTGATGCACAATACTAACACGAATTCTTGATAGAAGAATGTAAAAACTGGTTGAAGACGACTTCATGGAAGATCAGTTTTGATTCCTGAAAAATGTAGGAGCACGCAGTACTGACCCTACGACTTATCGTAGAAGATAGGTTAAGGAAAGACATACATACATTTATAGCATTTGTAAACTTAGAGAAAGATTTCGACAATGTTGTCTCGAATACTCTCTTTGAAATTCTGAGAGTAGCAGAGGTAAAATGCAGGAAGTGAAAAGCAAATATTAACTTCTTATATACTATTAAGGATAGCAATGGCAAAAGAGGCGTTTTATAAGAAAAGGAGAATTTTTCTACAGTGGTCTGGACAGAGAACTCAGGAAGAGACTCATAAAATGTGTTGTATGGAATGTTCTGTTGTATGGCGTTGAAACATGGACTATGAGGAAGAAAGACAGAGAAAGGCTGGAGGTTTTTGAGATTTGGACATAGCGGAAAATGGAAAGAATAAGTTGGATGTACAGAGTAAAAAATGAAGAGATACCGAGAAGAGTGGGAGAGAAAAGACAGTTACTAGATGTAATAAAGAAAAGGAAAAGAAATTGGATTGGGCATATATTAAGAAATAATGACAGACTGATAAAAACAGTTTTAGAGGGTTATGTAGAAGGCAAAGGGAAGCGAGGAAGGAAGAGATGAAGGAAGAGATTCCAGATACAGGATGACATGATGGACGGTACAACATACAGCAGCCTTCAGAAGGAAGCAATGGATCGCAGAAAATGGAGAGGCAAAGGACCTGCTAATACAGCAGATAACTGATGATGATGATGATGATGATGATGATGTACTATTACTTGGTCAATGAGAACTTTCTTTGCAGATTTCATGCAGTAATGACATTTCAGTTCTTGTGAAGGGTTTGCCATTGGCTGATGCTAACGTAATCCATAGCCGGTGCGGGAATTGGACAATATTTAACCTGTGGCTCCACAGCTATCAGTCACAGTACACGATCGTGGTATCACGCGGAAAACCGAAAAGGCGCCAGCACCAGCCAGGGGTACAGTAGTACTGTTTGTAACTTTGCTGTTCCTACCTTTGCATTGCTCAAAAAATCTGAGGATGGCTTTAACGTAAGCCGAAACCGGTCATAAAAAACAAATGTTATTGCGATCTCGACATTTGTTTTAACCAAACTTAGATCACAGATCTTGTAAAGTCAGCAGATGATCAAAGTAATTACAAAATTATTTATAAAAGATATCTGTACATTTCGGAAAGTAAGAATTGACCCTAAATAATGAATACTGTTAAGTCATCCACGTAAGTACTAAAAGATATCCGCTCAATTTCGGTCACATGGTCAATCACATGAATCTAAAGGGTCTTCAAATGGTTCAAATGGCTCTGAGCACTACGGGACTTAACATCTATGGTCATCAGTCCCCTAGATCTTAGAACTACTTAAACCTAACTAACCTAAGGACATCACACACATCCATGCCCGAGGCAGGATTCGAACCTGCGACCGTAGCAGTCGCGCGGCTCCGGACTGAGCGCCTAGAACCTCTAGACCACCGCGGCCGGCTCTAAAGGGTCTAAAATTGAACTAAATACTTAGGGATTACAGTTACCAATAACTTAACTGGAAAGGATTACGTAGATAAGATTGTGGGGAATCGAAACCAAAGACTGCGACTTCTTGGCAAAACACCGAGAAAATGTAATAGATGTTCTAAAGAGACTGCTTTTACTACGCTTGTCCGCCCTTTTCTTACGTACTGCTGTGCACTGTCGGGGCCGCGTTAGATGGGTCTGAAGAAGGACATAAAATAACTCCGAAGAATGGCAGCTCGTTTTGTATTATCGCAAAATAGGGGAGAGACCGCAGTGGACATGATACGTGAATTCGGATGGCAATCATTAAAACAAAGGCGCTTTTTGTAGCGGCTAGATCTTCTCGTGAAACTTCTGTCACAAACTTTCTCCTCCGATTGCGGAAATATTTTGTTGGCGCGCACCTATATGGGAATTGTTATCGTAACAAAATGAGTGAAATCAGAACTCACACGCGTGCCGTTCGAGAGTGGAACGATAGAGAAATAGCTTTAAAGTGGTTCGATAAACCCTCTGCCACGCAATTAAGTGTGAACTGCAGAAAAATCGTGTAGACATGGATACCTCAATTCCTAATAAAATAAACGTAGTTTCACAAGCAGACACATCTGAGACAATTTGTAAACAACGGCATTCTTATGTGGTAGGCTGAGGCAGTTCTGGAAGTAACAAGAACGTCCTTTGACTGTCTGACGCATAAGGTTCGCAATGTTGTTGTTGTTGTTGGTTTAAAAGAGGGGGGGAAGGGAGCAAACTAGAAGTATAAAACCCACTCTCACGGATAAAACGTAAAACTAAAGCTACTGCTGAGGCATCGTCGCCCAACACAGAAGGTAGGGAGCTGGGAAAGTTAAATGTCCGCCGAAGATCGGCTAAAAGTGGGCAGTCCAGCAAGAGGTGGACGACTGTTGTTTTTGCTGTTGTTGTGGTGGTGGTTTTGGTGCTATTGCTACGGCAACTGCTTGGTACTTAGATTTTTAAACTATGAATTTCGGAACCAGAGGTCAAATTTCAGTCGGAAGTTCCAAGCTTTTCCGTCAGAGGAGAAGGTCCGTTGAATCCCTTATCCATACCGCCGCCCTCTCGGATGCGACTCCAGCGCGCCAGCTCACTCTGTTAGTACCGGGTAGATATAAATTAAGTGCAACTACTCACAGACGTCCAGTGTAGACTGTAATTATCGTGTTACAGCGAAACTTGGCAGATATGCTAATGTGTTAACGCGGAACCAATTTACGCTGGAAAATAATTTGTTCCAGTTATGGCCACCAAGTGCAAATCTGGCGCTGTAAATGCAAGAAAGACGCGTAGAAATGCTTCCATGTGTAATGGATTACGAATGAGATGCGGGCAGAAAAGATATACAAGTGAGAAAGGCATAATTTTGATTTTATTATCAACCGTCCTCAGACAATTCGTTCAACATGAGCACCGGACACATCGACGAGATGCCTTACAGCGCCAGATTTGCACCTGGTGGCTAACATTGGGACTACTTTTTTCCCAGCATAAATGGGTTACATACTAACGCATTAGCGAATTTACCAAGCTACGCAGTCATTCGACAATTACATCTCACACTGGGCTTCCACGAGTAGCTGCACTTCAGTTATAACCACTGTGTATACCAGCCGAGCTCGGTAGTTGTCTGACTGCCGCCGAAGACTTCGGTCGTACGACGGACGGACGTCGGCGCGGCAGCGCCAGCTGCAGCAGCGCGTGGTCGCGGTCTGGCCTGCCGGCTTTGTCCCACGTAATTTCGGCGCCGGTAATGGTGCGAGGCGCGCCGAGCCGCGTTTACGAGCGGCCGCTAATTACGCCGTCCCCTACCGGGGCGGCGCTGCAGTAAGCCTGGATCTGTGCGGCTGCCTGGCTTCACCCACGCCGCCACTTGGTCGCCAAGTCGCGACCGTCGCTGCCGACAACAGGTGCCTACAGCCACCGCCACAACATCTTGGATTCCCTCCCACTTTTCGAAAACCAGAAGCAGGCTCAAATAATTTTACAACAGAACTGATGAAGTCCTTGGTTACGTTCCATTTATGTTTCAGTCAGCGAAGCAAGGTGTAATGTGCCAGGCTGTACCGAGCCATCAACTTCTACTTTCGCACATACTGTGAAAGGTCTCTGTTGGATTCCTTTCATGTTAATTTCTTAAATCTGTTGTCATTTACGGCATGAATTCCTCTTCTAAATTTACTGTGGTGTTTCTGACTATCTGGGAGGAGACTGAGCAGTGAAACGTGTTACTTTTACACACAAACAAGAACGATCTGCACACTACCACACTTCAAAACACAGTTTATATGTAATTCATGTCACACAGTCTCATACGGAACCTACATCCACTTTCTTTTATATACTGTATATGATAAGATACTGTCATCCCCCTTCCCTTCTGTGTGAAAGGATGAATAAGCAAATGTATTTCTAGTTGCATGCTTGATGGTAGCAGACAAGCCTGTCTGCTAGAGAACAGTAGGACCAACGTCGGAACAGGTAGCTACGCTTTCTAAAAGCAAAGAGGTTTCTATCCTTAGTATGGTCCTGTCCGTCACTTGTCATGTTGGTATAGGAAGCTGCCCCTCTGGCCACTTCCATTTGTATTTGTGAGCCGCCCTCGGGAAGGGACCAGAGCAGTCTGTCCGTGGCGAGCGTCTGAAGTGGTAAGATCTCCGGCTAAGCGCGTGTCTGCTAAGTCCGTAGGACAATGGATTTCTTAGGTTCAGCCTAACTGAAAATTTAATCACCTTTATTTCAGGTTTAGATCTAAAATATCTAATGTTATCTTAAACTGCAACGCAGAGTAATTCGAGTGTGAAGTTCAGAATATCTTCCAGTAGTTACTTTGTCACTACTTTGTGAGTGAAGTGGAACCACGTGTGGATGATCCGTAACTCAAAGATCATCAGTCTTAAATGTGAATGTGCGTGAGATTATAACGTCTCGTCTTGACTATATTTTTCAATATAGTAAATTTTCTTTATGTTCAACCCATGTGGGGTGTACTTCGTGAGACCAGTACCACGTGCTTATACAATTGTTTGACCCATCAGGTTAATAGTAAGACGATAGTAACCAGTTCGAGGTTTTTCTTTAGTAAAACGCGTTTCGATGTAATTTATTTTAATTATCAAAATTATTGTGGAGTTACACTCTTTGTGTAAACGAAGTTGACCACGTGAAGCATGTGGTGTAAGCATCAAAGTAGCCCTCAGCTATTCTTTTCGGGAAGATTTCACAGAGAGTTAATATGAATTCAGTGTACCAGTGTGTGGTAATTTGATGACGGACAGGATTGCGCTACGAACGTAACTTCTCTGGGTGAAAATTGAATCGGTTGGTTGTGGTTAATTTCCTCTTGGATATGTTTCAACTTTCTTCTTTATGAATGCAGTGTTGTATGTAGTCTCCCAATCTTGGCTCCCTATTTGATGTGTTCCGTAAGATTACGAACTCACATTTTCACAAACCTAAATAAGGCACCAGTTTAGTTATGAATCAAATTTGATGTGCTGAAATTTTAACGGAACAATAATCAATGTTAAAACAAATGTCCAAATATAAACTGATTTATTTCTTTTTATTTAAATTGTCTTTTTATATACAGGGTGTCCCAGCTGTCTTGTCCACCCAAAATATCTCTGGAACAATAACAGCTATTGGAAAACGACTTTCACCGGTATCAATGTAGGACTGGGGCCCATAAATGTACATATTTGGAAACATTCTAAAACGAAAGCATATGTGCTTTTTAGCACAAACTTATGTTTTTTAAATGCACCTCCTATATTTTTTCTTCAGCAATCCATAGCATGACAAAGCACATACACAATGGCGTTGATTGCATCGCAATATTCCCATTACATCCCGAGATATTAAGACGCGAAGTTGACGCTTGAAACACCCGACATGCGCTGCTAGTGCATGTCCTGAGGCTCAGGCGTGAACCCCATGCTGCCCGTAATCGCGATGTGATTGACATGCGTAATCACACTTCATACTTATCAAGAGGTCCGAAACGAATAATACGGTCTGCTGCCATCCTGCATTAACGTCGTACATTCCAGCAGGTATCTATCCCATAGGCTAGGGGTGAAGCGGTCCTGTAACATATCTGTGCACCGCAACGTTAGTCGCAAAGCTAACTTCGCTTATCGTTAATCCGTTACTAAAAAGGTAATGCCGTTCAACGTTAAAACTTTACTTTACTGTAGATCTACGCAAGTGACAGTTAATCATTCACTCGTAATGGTAAAAATCATGTTGATGATTTTAGTGGAACGAGCAAGTGGACTAAAAGTTTTACCGTTGTTTAGGTAAAAATGTTTTGATTTGGGAAGTTCAGGTAGGACATAGAAGATGAATGTAAACATGTTTAACCAATTAGTTTTATTATCACATAATTATCAATGTTATGTTTATCTAATGCGTTAAATGACAAATTGTTGCAAACAAATGTTTCTTAACATCAATGGGTAAAATGGCCCTTTGTAGAAATTTCCACTGTGATACCAGCACTACATACTAAACATAGCGTTCACATCTCATGCTCGAAGTGATGCCCATTGGCTTGCATACATAGGGTCACTCTGCAGATGAAGGATGCCCTACTTCGTGCTGCTGTTTCCTCTTTGACGGCTGTACAAGCATCAATAATGCGTTGCTTCATGTCCTCTGGTGTTGTTGGTTCATGTTGGTAAACAGCATCCTTCACTGCTCCCCAAAGAAAATAATCCAGCGGTGTAAGGTCCGGAGATCGGGCAGGCCACCTAACTGGGCCACCTCCTCCAATCCACCTACCAGGGAACTTACGGTTCAGAAGTCGTCGTGCTCGTAAGGCGTTATGTGCAGGGCATCCGTCATGCTGATACCACAAGACCATTCTCCGGTTCAGAGGTACGGTGTCCAAGAGAACAGGAGATTGTGTCGTATAAATCTGGAGTATTGTCTGCCATTTTGCATGCCACTTACAAAGAAAGGTCCGATAATGGTATCTCCAATAATCCCACACCAAACATTAACTTTCCACGGACGTTGATGCTCTACCTGACGGAGCCATTTTGGATTGTCTGCGGACCAATAATGCATATTGCTCATATTGACAATTCCTTTCTTGGAGAATGATGCCTCGTCGGTAAAGAGAACATCTGCAAAAAAATTTGTATTAGTCAGAAGTTTTTGCTGAGCCCACCGACAAAATGTTACCCTATTGCGGAAGTCATTTCCATGAAGATCCTCGTGTAAATGAACATGGTAAGGATGAAATTTATGACGTTTAAGAATACGCTGTGCACTTCATTTCGACACACCAACTTCACGTTCAATTTGACGTGTGCTGATTTGAGGATTCACAGCTATGGTAGCGAGCACAGCAACTTTAGCACGTTCATCTGTGCGTGTTCTAGGACGATGTCGAGGTCTTGGATTCAAGCTTCCCGTTTCACGTAGACGAGGCATGAGACAACCAAACATCCGGCGCGAAGGCGATGGCTTGTCAGGGAATCGTCTTCTGTACAGTCGTTCTGCCTGAACAGCATTTCGTCCACCTACAACAGGGTACAGTACAGGTATGCAGAGTAGGGTAGGGTAGAAAACAGACATATTAACTTAATAATCATAATGTTAGCTAACAGTACTATCAACAAACAAGCAATCTCATAACGTATTTCCCGTCAACGTACATTCTCCATAGATCAGCAGCATTTCTACCATATCTTCATGTGTGTACATTATACTGTACAGTATAAGTTCCACAACACAACGTTTATTCACAATGTGTACTACCTCCGTGCCGTCACTAGATTACTCTGATGCACGACTACACTGGCAAGCGGTGTACTGCACGCCAAAGCAACAACAAATGGGATGCTCGGAGGGTGGTGGAGTACAGGAGTTTGGATGGGTCGCAAATCATAAACAAAGCGAAGTGGTAACTGTGGCAGTAGTGGGAACTACGTTGGACACTTGACTAGGTAGAGCCAGGCCATGCGCGACAGGAACAATGGGTCATATAACGCGTTACATAAACCTTATTTTGGGTGTGCAGGATAAATAAGACAACCTGACGGGTGTACACCGATAGGTACTGGTTCATATTGTGTACTTAGATACGTAAAACGTGCAAGAGGGAAACCATTATGTGCTTAAGAGAGTTGATGGCAGCAGACCGTATTATTCGTTTCGGACCTCTTGATAAGTATGGACGTGTGATTACACATGTCAATCACATCGCGATTACGAGCAGCATGGGGTTCACGCCTGAGCCTCAGGACGTGCGCTAGCAGCGCATGTCGGGTGTTTCAAGCGTCAACTTCGCGTCTAAATATCTCGGGATGTAATGGGAATATTGCGATGCAATCAATGCCATTGTGTAATTGCTTTGTCATGCTATGAATTGCTGAAGAAAAAATATAGGAGGTCGATTTAAAAAAACATGTGTGTTAAAAAACACACATGCTTTCGTTTTAGAATGTTTCCAAATATGTACATTCATGGGCCCCAGTCCTACATTGATATCGGTGAAAGTCGTTTTCCAATAGCTGTTATTGTTCCAGAGATATTTTGGGTGGACAAGATAGCTGGGACACCCTGTATATATCACCGGTTATCGTAAGATGAGTACTAAAAGATTATAATTAATGTTAGCCTGGTTGGGAATTTGGTAAGCTAGACTGGATACCTGGTGGAACAGTTGTGCAGTAATGCAAGGTTAACTTCCTCAGATAGCTCACAGCTTTTAACCCACTTTTATGGTCTTGAATATCAGCACCGCTTGCAGAACAAATTAAAGCAACAACATTACAACTCTTTACGTAAGCTGGTTTCTTGCTGTCTGGTACTGCCCAAGTTTGTAGTGTAGAAGATGGGTGCCAGGAGGTGCCGTATTAAAACTCGGCGAGAACTTTCCAAGTGATTTATTGTTTTTTCAGCTACAGTGCCCTCGTTCCTCTTGGTCTGCGTCACACGGCCCCGCAATGCTGAGGAAGCACCCCAGTGGCCCGTGTAATGCAATGCTGTATCGAGCAGGCATTGTACGTCAGTGGAGTTGCGACTTCGTCAGGAAGCTGGGAGTTGGCTCAGTGGTCTGCACCCCTGCCGACTCACCGCCGCTCGGTGTGAGCTGCAGGCGGCCAGTCGCGTCTTTCTTCTCGCCAGCGTGGCTGAGATCGCGACATCAACGAGTGCCCACAATCCGGCATCCGAATCTGCGGTCCTTGCCTCAGGATGTCTACGGCTTGTGACGGGAGCCGAGACGACTGCCTGTGCCACCGAGCCATGGAGTTGCCTGCCGCTGGCTGGCTACAGACCCTGCGTCGGCCTCAGGGGGTCGACCAACGACCTGCCGTGGACTGTGACACTGGCGCCCCATCTGTTGTTGTGTGTAGCCGGTAGTGTGACACACCCCACCGTCCAGGAGAGCTGCCACACTTGAATGAATCTCATTGGAAAACGGCACCTATTTATACTCGGCTGTGCGCCTGTTTTGCCAAGCACACCGCTTTGCGTCACGTATTCAAAACACTTAGGTTGGCCAGTGGCCCCTTCTGCTTGTGACTTGCGCCATGCGAACTGCTGTGTGTGCCTTATCCTGCAGTTCTACGCCCCTGTGGTCTCTATTTGCCTTCACAATTGCTGCTATGCATAACCCACTGCAACACAGCCCACACCTGGCTGTAACTTGTGCTCAGAATATAGCACGAAACTAACTTTCGCTATCATAAACGGTGGTGCCGCTACAGTAGCGTTTTTGTTGTGCGGGTTGGCATTCCGATTGCTATAGGTTTATTTATCGACTGTCATTTTTTTTGTAGTTCACTGTTGCTATTTGAAATTACATATTGTCATTATGCCATTTGCAGACAGTGAGTGGAGCTCTGAACGACAGAAAATGGACCGCCAAGTCGAGAAATCGGAACATTTCCGACACATACTTATAACTGAGTTCAATTGGGAGGAGGGGGGGGGGGGTGACAAGAGCGGAGGCATCCAGGAACATTTGCGCCGTGTATGGCGATAATGCCATTGGACAGAGCACGGCAAGGAAATGGTTTTCTCACTTTAAGGAGGATCGTTTCGATATCAGTGACTCTCCGTGTTCAGGAAGAGCTTCGGGCTTGAACATCGTTTAAACGCATTAACTCACAAGAATTCACGTCAGTGTACTCGAGAACTGGCAAATGTAAGATTGTGCGACATTTGCACGCAGTAGGGAAGGTTCAAAAATCGGGTGTACGGGTAACGCCTGTTCCAAGCCAAAATCGCAAAAATCGGCGGGTGGGCATAAGAGAATATCTGCTTGCTAGTCATCAATTGGCTTGTGAACAACATCGACCATTCCTATCCTGTATCGTTACTGGCGACGATAAATAGTGTTTTATGATAACGTAAAGAAAATAAAGAAGGTGCTACTACCTGTTGTGCTGGTAGTCATAAACAGCATTCCAGGGGGCGTTTTACAATAGGATAACACACTACCACATACGCTGTTGTAATCCAGCATGATCTACAGAGAGTCCGCTTATTACCTTGGCCTGCTCGATCACCAGATCTCCAGTACGTCATATGTGGAATATCATCGGACGACAACTCTGCATCGTCTACAAACAACATTAACCGTTCCTGTATTCGCCGACCAAGTTCAACAGGCACGGAACTCCACCCCACAAACTGATTTCAATCACTTTTACAACACAGTGTATGCACGTTTGGATGCTTACGTTCAACATTCTGGCGATTGCACCTGTTATTAATGTACCAGCATTTGACATTTGCAATGGCTGATCTCGCGCTTACATTAACCTGTGATTTTGCCATCACTTAAATATTTTACCTAGACAGATGTATTCCTGAAATTTCACTACTTCAAATTAATTATTTTTTGATATTGCGATGTGTTATCGATCAGTGTGTGTAGAAGTTACACGGACATCGGGTCGTATCTTCCAGATGTTTCGTTTTCTTTATTAGTTAGTCTGTTTTTAGAAAGCTAACATAATCCTGTCTGATATTTTATGATGGCTTTTGTAGGATACCTAATGTCTCGATTCGCTCCACTTGGGTTTCTATGGGCAAAGGAAAGCGTGACCTTCCACACGCCTGTATGCACCGAGCCAATATACCATTCAGCCGGCCACTTCTCTTCGGACCTAGAAATGTGAATGAAAAATAACATCCGCAACTCTTTAGTATTGCTTATTTGTCTGGGACGATTACGAAGTTGGATTAAAAGAAGAGAGACAGAGGAGTCAACGAAGTGCGGCTCGTTTCTTCGCGGGTTCGTTCGTTTAGCGCGCGAGCGGTGGGGTGAATGTCAACGAACTTCAATTGCACACGCTGCAAGAGAGATGATGTGCACCATGGAGAGGCATACTTTTAAAGTTCCGAGAGCGTACACTCCGGGAAGAGTAGGGCAACCTGTTACTTCCTCCCACATAGGAGCTTGTCGCGAAGTGACTGAAATGAGAAAATCAGAGAAATTTGAGTTCATACCAAGGTTTACCTACAATCATTCTTCCCACGCACCATTGTTGAACTGAACAGGGAAGGAGATGGAGCAGGTAGGCGGGGGAGGGGGGTGGGGTGGACTAAGATAATGGCACCCCAATTACCATCCGCTACTCACCGTAAGGTGTAGTGAAATGATACTCGAGAGCAGACAGCGGTTCAAGTTCTCTGCTCGTCTTTCTACCTTTTTTAATCGGTATAAAAAACTATATGGGCAGTCGGGCGCGACGCTGCGTATCGACGCCGTTCGCTGATAAAATTTTAAGGAGTTGAATTTCGACTTGTCAGCGATCGCCTGAGCACAAGAACGAACGCCAATGGCGCTTCCCGGATGGCTTCGGAGTTCTTCTGATTAAACAAAGAATGATAATGCCAAACTCTTACGGTAACGAACAAATAAACACTTGTGATTATAAAGTGCGTAAAGAAATTGTGAATGGCACATGAAACCTCATTCCCATGAAGTCGGTGCTTGAATTTCGACACTGTCGTATTGCACAGCGTGAATAGTGTCCACGCATGTGCTTTGACACAGCCGTTTTACTGGGCTGTAATAGCCGGGTGTACCTACGGCGTTCAATGCATCTTTCATGGATTCAGTGAGTCGTCTGTCCAATGTATGGAAGTCCACAATCGCAGAGCTTTGCAGAGCATCAAGATTTCTTTGACGGAACACTACAGTGCTGCTGTCTTCTGTGGAGAACGAAATATCACTTCAACTTTGTGCTTGGTGAGCATCCGTCAGATGACACCATCGACAAAATACTGCGAACAGTGAGGATATTAGTTCAAATCAAATGGCTCTGAGCACTATGGGACTCAACTGCTGAGGTCATTAGTCCCCTAGAACTTAGAACTAGTTAAACCTAACTAACCTAAGGACATCACACACATCCATGCCCGAGGCAGGATTCGAACCTGCGACCGTAGCGGTCTCGCGGTTCCAGACTGCAGCGCCAGAACCACGCGGCCACTTCGGCCGGCGAGGATAATAGTCAAGAACACTACGTCAGTAGTGTGTGGATAAGTTGAGGTTTTTGGGTCTGATGGAAGGAGTGCTATGGTAGTCCATGCAGTCGCAATGACCACTGGATGGCTCAGTGGTCAGAATATCTGTCTAGTAAGCAGCAGACCCGGGGTGCGAATCCCAGTCCGGCGCAAATTTTCAACTTTCCTCGTTGATTTCAATCAATGCCCACTCGCAGCCAGCGTCGCTAATTACCATGTGTCTCAGCTGAATGAGGCAGAGATTTCAATCTAGACAATTCATGGAATCAGGCGCTTTCTTTGACAACTCGCGAACACGTCGTTAGACTGTTGCTAATAATGGTACCTCGATTTGCGAATAACGATCGACCGCGTAACCACGGAGTCAATTTATGCATACTTTTTCCCGCCGATCAGCATCTCTGGCGCTTGTGTATCTGTGCTTAAAACGACGTAACGAGTACTGTAGCTTAAGTCTGTCGGATCACTCTGAAGGTGGTCGAAAAGTATACGGAGGCAATATAAGAAGGAGGAAGAAGAAGAAGGAAGAAGAAGAAGAAGGAAGAAGAAGAATAAGGAGGAGGAAGAAGAAGAAGAATAAAGAAGAGGAAGAAGAAGAAGAAGAAGAAGAATAAAGAAGAGGAGGAAGAAGAAGAAGAAGAAGAATAAAGAAGAGGAGGAAGAAGAAGAAGAAGAAGAATAAAGAAGAGGAGGAAGAAGAAGAAGAAGAAGAAGAAGAAGAAGAAGAAGAAGAATAAAGAAGAGGAGGAAGAAGAAGAAGAATAAAGAAGAGGAGGAAGAGGAAGAAGAAGAAGAATAATAAGGAAGAAGAGGAAGAGGAAGAGTTTATGAGGCTGCACTTCTAAAATTTAGTGCATCAGTTACTGCACTGCGGTAACATGAAGATGCACTTCGGCAATTTATTCGCGCTGTTTGAAAATGTGACAAAAGTAAAAAGGCGAAGGACAGTTTATGGACGACGAGGCACCATTCCTTTTTCTACGCTTGCTAACACGGAATATCTCGCAAAAGTGCAATTGAAACGTCCCCTTAGAACAATTATACATGACTGTCCTTAAACTGACATACAATATTTTTAGCGCAACGCAATCTGACTTTCAAAAATCCCTGCAAAAGAATGGCCCTGAGTAACATTAAACTATACCTTTCAGAAATCACTTACCACACAAAAATCTTCATTACTCGAACTACTGCAGTACAGCGAACGCCACTACTGCCAGCTAAATAAAAGATTCAAACTACGGAAGGCACTAACTACTGATAGGGATAGTTAACAAATGAAAGATATTAATAGAGAACAAACAATGTATTTACCTTAATAGTCATAATATATGTAGCAGTTCATGACAAATTACAAAACTCCGCCATCTCTCTCCCCACATCCACCACTGCTGGCGGCTCACCTCCAACTGCGCAACGCTACGCGCTGTTAACAGCCCAGCTGCCCAACACTACAATGGCGAGTATTACAACAATGCAAAGCAGCCACAGACTGCACACAGCACAGCCAGTGATTTTCATACAGAGGTGGCGTTACCAATAAAAAACCAAAACAGCCTACTTACACGATGAGTAATGGATTCGTCGTGAAAATCCATTTGTATGGCCTACTGACTCACCTGGACTATATTCCTGTCGACTTCTGATTATGAAGATACTGAAAAGAAGGTAGGGTAAGTTCCAACTGGAGAAGTATGAGGAGATACAACGGCCCTGTCATGTCGGTAAGACCATTTGCAGTGTTTGCCTTAAGTGATTTAGTGAAGCCACACAACGCCTACATCAGAATGGTTGGGCAAATATTTGAACCGGTGCCTGTCCCTTGTGTGTGGCCAGACATGTGTGTTCGCATGAGTTCGTTATTGTTTCAGAAAAAAGGGCTGTGTGGGTATAGGTAGTGACCACAATGAACACTAACTGTGATGAACACTTACTGTTCCAGATTGATGTAGATACGAGTTTTCTCTAATATTGGCCAAAACTAAACTCTGAGCAATTTTTCAGACACCTAGTATAGCACACTGTCGAACACACAAAGAAATTCCCGGAGTGAACTTTTCACTCTGCACCGGAGTGAAAAATCCATTCTGACAACAGTCCCCAAGACTTTGGCTAAGCCATGTCTCTGCAATGTTCTTTCTTCCAGTAATGCTAATCCCACGATTTCGCAGGAGAACTTCTGCGAAGTTTGGAGGGTAGAAGTCTAGGTATTGGTGTAAGTAAAGCTGTGACGATGGGACGTGAGTCGTGCTTCGGGTAGCTCAGTTGGGAGAGGACTTGATCTCGAAAGACGGATGTCCTGGGTTCTAATCCTGGTCCAGAGCACACACTAACCTGCCATAAAGTTTAACTCAAATATATAACAACGAACAGTTTCTAGTAGACGAGCAAAACTTAATGAATTTTTCTAATCCTCTTTCACCAGGCTCTCCATCAAAATGCCTTAATATTCCAGTAGTGAATACCCTTAATTTTAACCCTCGCGAAACGTGTTCTACGTTCGATTTTCTCTCCCTGATATACGGTATTTCGTGTCTACTTTGAGAGACTAACTCCTCTTTGATTTCGTAATGACGTGACTACCTCCTTTTTTCATCCCCACAAGAACTGAAGTAATGATCCATCTCTATGTCGTTGTCAAGCAGTCCGTACGACAAACGCGAATCAGTTCATAAAAAAAAAATAATGCGGCCTTTGTTTGAATGCAAGGGCGGACATATTGCAGAGTACTTCCAGGTCCCTGGCTTGAAGTTCGTGAGTGTCCGATACTGCATGCAAAATGGTTCGCGAGCCAGGTGCCTTTTAGCATACGTGTCTGTGTACAATTTATCAAATAGTCTGTTGATTGCATTTCCATTCCATTAGCGCGCTAAAAAGCGTGAGAGAGAGCACATCGAATTAATGCTTCAGCGGATTCCGGCATAATGACTGTTGCCCTCGCCTATCCTGTTATGCTGCTCCATAAATATAGCCGAAGATTTTCGTTTCCAGAAATTTCTTATAAAAGAATAATAATAATGATGATAACTTTTGGCTATACTCTTGAGCAGCTGAATTAGAAACAATTCTCTTATAACTAGTGGCGCACTCTTTCACCTTGACTACGGCGGCAACACGATATGGTGTGGACTCTAGAGTGTTCAGAAGCCATCCAGATCCCATTTGTGTCTCAGACACGCTCAGTGAGACAGAGTGTTTACCAAGCGATTCCGACATTAGGGTAGCGATGAAGCTGTGCCAAATATACATGCGTTTGCCTCATTACTATTTAATTTAACAACCTTATGTTTAAACCAACTTTTAATTTGCGAAACTGCTATACAGATCAACTGAATTTTCTGTGGATGCTTGACAAAACATTGCTACAAAATTTAAAATGAAACTGAGAAATTATATTTATGTAGTCATGAGGTGACTTTCGGTTTCTTATGTCATCGTCACGTGATAAGTGAATATGACAACCAAAGAAAAAATTAAGTATGAAATACACAGATATTAATGGTACATCACATATCGTGATGGGATTCGAAGTGTTCATAAAGGGAAGTACTGCTCGTGTATCTTACGCGTAGATCATTACACTTAACAAAAATAAAGACTTTTTGTGTTAGATAGAATTTGTAATCTCTACATGGAACATTCAACCCAGAACATATCCTTCTCAACGTTGTTAATACATCTGCGGAGTGGAGGAATGGCAGAGGGGCTTTTAGATGACTTCATGGAACTCATAAAAAGCATGCAAGCGTAAAATTACATGAATTCCTCGTTTTGTCGTATCTTTAGAGGAACGAGGGAAAAATTAACATCGAGAACGACGGAAAACTGCGGAAGAGTGGGAGAAGGCCGAAAGGACAAAAATCGAAAACTAAAAACAACAAAGTGGACGATTAAGGAGGAAGTATAGAAAACAAATGGAGAAAAAGGGGAAAAATAGTGCAACAAACCGATAAACACTACAATTTCAAAAACAGACACGGAATTTGAGAGCGTGAGCACATGGAAGAAGGGGCAGAAGGATAAAAATTCCGATGACTATGGCAACTGAAACTTCACAAAAAGGTAATAGCTATGCCTGGAAGAGGGACTGCAATCCGTACACTCTCATTTCGCGGGCATAGCTCTTGCAGACAGCGATCTTGGAACGACTCGCGAATTACTGTTGCAGCTTCAGTTCTGCCGGTGTCTCTCTTCTACTCTCGGAAGCCTCCAGAAGTGCATCTACTTCCCTTTGCTACGTTAACAATACTGACGGGAATGATACAGTGAAGAATGGCTTAACCACAACGTAAAGTGTCTTTTTTTCCTTTCGAAATGAATTGTATCAGCGTAATATAATTCGTTCTTTCTCAGTGTTAACATTTGACGCAGTGCGCAGACGTTAGGAATTTGTATTTTTGAAGTATTGTTGTCAAAGCCGGTCTTTACTGGCAAAACGAATTTTCGCTGGCAGTCGATGTGGGTCTGTAGCGAGACAGTGCTGATCGAAACGTGGAACGCATTATGCGCGAGTTGTAGCGTTTCTGTTAATAACGCGTTTTGTTTCTGTACGAATTAAATACTACTAAGAACCGTGTGAAATAATCTTTGCATGGTGGTGTATCCTTTAATAACTGCGGAGTATTTTCGCCCGCATTGATAATGTGTACGCGATCGTTCAGAAATATAAGATTAAATCGCGCCTCTGGAATAGAAAACGTCAGCTGACAGTGTAAGTAGGCTGTTTAGGTTTTTATGTTAGTGACGCCACGTAGCGCTCAGTATGAAAATCACTGACTGTGCTGTGTGCAGTCTGTGGCTAGTTGGACTCATTGTTGGAATATCCGCTTGCGTAGTGTTGGGCAGCTGGATGGGAACAGCAGGTAGCCTTGAGCAGTTGGAGGTGAGCCGCCAGCAGTGGTGGATGTGGAGAGAGAGATGCCATACTTTTGAGAGGTTACTATAAGCGGACTATCTGAACGTGTGTCCGCCAGAATAAGGAAATTTGTAAAGATGGTTGTCATGAATTGATAGATATATGAAGGACTTTTGAACATTATTAAGATAAATACATTGTTTGTTCATTTCAAAATCTTTCATCTGCTAACTATGTTATCGGTAGTTAGAATCTTTTATTTAGCTGGCATTATTGGCGCTCGCTGTATTGCAGTAGTTCGAGTAACGAAGAGTTTTGTGAGGTAGGTGATTCATGAAAGGTATAGGTTATTGTTAGTCAGGGCCATTTTTTTGTAGGGATTATTGAAAGTCAGATTGCGTTGCGCTAAAAATATTGTGTGTCAGTTTGATCATGATTGTAATAAGTAAAGAGAAAACTGTTGGAGTACGTTGAGTTTTGAAAATCATATAACGTACAAGTTTACCTGCAAAGTCATTCATAATTTTTCAAAGCGGATGTTTCAACAGTACGATCTCGGCATTTATACGAAATATTTCGGTGCAAAGTTGCAAAGTGGCGCTTACGTGTTCACTGAATGATCACTAATACGCCTGGTTGCATACGCATAATTAACTGTGTAATGGAATCGTAATCGTTTTAACAAGTACGGTGTAATTTGCTGAATTCATTGTAGCGTTGTTAGAATGTACTCGAGCTTGTTTCTGAACTTGTGAAACACAGACGGAAATTCGCAGTACTGCTCACGTACTATTCGCGCATTCCAAACCAACACACTGCGCGGTGGCCGATGGAAGCCACTCCAAAAGCGTTTCCCCGTTTGCAACAGTTCCCATCGGTATCTGCGCCGAATGTCAATTTATACTGCGCGAATAATACCTCACAGTTTTAGAAACGATGTGTACAACATTCAGAGATGAGTTAAAAGATTCCTTTGAAAATTTTATAAATGACAGTGCTGGTGAACTTCTACGTAGAGACAGCTGAGTAAAACTGAACGTACTCAGACATTTCTTGTTGTGGCGTAACAAGACAGCTACGCCACACTGAAGTAGTCGAAAGGTACGCGTAATCACACGTAAGCTAGATAGAGGTCTGAAACAGGATACGTCATGAATGGTAGCAAGAAAAGTACGTAGCTGCTTTAATACTTAACTTTTAATCCGTCATTGGTTTACAACGTTCTTGATGAGACATTTCATACGATAACTATCAAACTATGTAAGGCTAATGGCGCCTTGCTAGGTCGTAGCCATTGATTTAGCTGAAGGCTATTCTAACTGTCTCTCGGCAAATGAGAGAAAGGCTTCGTGAGTGTAGTCGCTAGCAAAGTCGTCGTACAACTGGGGCGAGTGCTATTCCGTATCTCGAGACCTGCCTTGTGGTGGCGCTCGGTCTGCGATCACACAGTGGCGACACGCGGGTCCGACATGCACTAAATGGACCGCGGCCGATTTAAGCTACCACCTAGCAAGTGTGGTGTCTGGAGGTGACACCACATTTCTCTCATTACTTAATCTGATCAACACTAAACTGACACACAATATTTTTAGCGCAAAGCAATCTGAATTTCAATAATCTGTACAAAAGAATGGTCCTGACTAACAATAACCTATACCTTTATGAATCACTTACCTCACAAAAATCTTCGTTATTCAAACTACTGCAATAAAGCGTGCGCCAATACTGCCAGCTAAATAAAAGATTCTAACTACTGAAGGCACTAACTACTGATAGGCATTGTTAGCAAATGAAAGGTTCTGATAGAAAAACAAACAATGTATTTACATTAATAGTGTTCAAAAGTCATAATATATACACTAATGGCCATTAAAATTACTACACCACGAAGATGACGTTCTACAGAGGCGAAACTTAACCGACAGGAAGAATATGCTGTGATATGCAAATGATTAGCGTTTCAGAGCATTCACGCAAGGTTGGCGCCGGTGGCGACACCTACAACGTGCTGACATGAGGAAAGTTTCCAATCGATTTCTCCTACACAAATAGCAGTTGACCGGCGTTGCCTGGTGAAACGTTGTTGTGATGCCTCGTGTAAGGAGGAGAAATGCGTACCATCACGTTTCCGACTTTGATAAAGGTCGGATTGTAGCCTATCGCGATTGCGGTTTATCGTATCGCGACATTGCAGCTCGCATTGGTCGAGATCCAGTGACTGTTAGCAGAATATGGAATCGGTGGGTTCACGAGGGTAATACGGAACGCCTTGCTGGCTCCCAACGGCCTCGTATCACTAGCAGTCGAGATCACGGGCATCTTATCTGCATGGCTGTAACGGATCGTGCAGCCACGTCTCGATCCCTGAGTCAACAGATGGGGACGTATGCAAGACAACAACCATCTGCACGAACAGTTCGACGACATTTGCAGCAGCATGGACTATCAGCTCGGAGACCATGGCTGCGGTTACCCTTGACGCTGCATCACAGACAGGAGCGCCAGCGATGGTGAACTGAACGACGAACCTGCGTGCACGAATGGCAAAACGTCTTTTTTCGGATGAATCCAGGTTCTGTTTACAGCATCATGATGGTCGCATCCGTGTTTGGCGACATCGCGGTGAATGCACATTGGAAGCGTGTATTCGTCATCGCCATACTGGCGAATCACACGGCGTGATGGTATGGACTGCGATTGGTTACACCTCTGTCACCTCCTGATCGCACTGACGACACTTTGAACAGTGGACGTTACATTTCAAATGTGTTACGACCCATAGCTCTACTCTTCATTCGATCTCGGCGAAACACTACATTACAGCAGGATAATGAACGACCGCATGTTGCAGGTCCCGTACGGGCCTTTCTGGATACAGAAAATATTCGACTGCTTCCATGGCCAGCACATCCTCCAGATATCTCACCAATTGAAAACGTCTGGTCAATGGTGGCCGAGCAACTGGCTCGTCACAATACGCCAGTCACTACTCTTGATGAACTGTGGCATCTTGTTGAAGCTGCATGGGAAGCTGTACTTGTACACGCCATCCAAGCTCTGTTCGATTCAGTGCCCAGGCGTATCAATGCCGTTATTACGGCCAGAGGTAGCTGTTCTGGGTACTGATTTCTCAGGATCTATGCACCCAAATTGCGTGAAAATGTAATCACGTCAGTTCTAGTATAATATATTTGTCCAATGAATACCCGTTTATCATCTGCATTTCTTGTTGGTGTAGCAATTTTAATGGCCAGTGGTGTATATATACATATCAGTTTATGACATCCAGTCTTAGAAATTTCCTTTTTCTGGTGGACACACGTCCAGATCGGCCGCTATCAAATCTCTGCCATCTCTCTCCCCACATCCACCACTGCTGGCGGCTCACCTCCAACCGCACGTCTGCACAACGCTACGCGCTGTTCACATCCAACTGCCCAACACTACAATAGCAAATATTCCAACAATGCCAACCAGCCACAGATTGCAAACAGCACAGTCAGTGATTTTCATACAGAGCACTACGTGGCGTTACCAACATAAAAACCTAAACAGCCTAATTACTTCGTAAAGTGTCATATATGGATATACACCAACACAGTTAAATGTTTTAACACAGCGGGAATCATAGAACCATGTACACGCTTCCAGACTCCTTCTCTACAGCGAAATGTGTGCTGTCGTTATGTTCAACAAGAGCTGATATTCTGCACTAAAAGATTCATTCTGAAACTAGGCGTCATTTTTGCGGTGGTATTGACACCGAAAGTGGTCGTGTCATCGGCAGCGCTGCTGTTGGTTACCAATAGATGATGTGACAGGATGCAGAAAGGAAGAAGAGAGCAGGTGGTGAACGCCTCTTTGTCCCGCGCAGCTTCCGGCGCAGCCGGCGTCCAATGCACTGCTAGCCAGAGGCTGGACTTTCGGAGAGTCCGTCTTCCGCACCAGCGACCAACAAACCACTCGGTTGCGACATCAGAGAGGAACGCACGGCGCTCTGCCAATCCTTTAAGAGGATTAGCCACACAAAACTGGTCGACGTGTACTACATCTTGCTTTCATTTTTCCAGCTGACAGTCTCATTAATCCTCTAATTCGTATTCGATTGCAGGCGCGATTATTTTCCGCGAGAACATATCGTATTTCACACTCCACTCGGCTTGGAATCCAAGTGCAGCTACAAAACAACAGTAGCTCAGTGTCTCTTTCTCGTTTTACCCATTACAAAAACAGGAGGATAAAAAGACCTAGCGATGAGTTGGATAACGACAAGTAGTGGGTGGATGTAGAGGGGGAAGGGAGGGGACAGGAAATACACCGAACGTCTTGTAGCAAATTTTTTCATGCGTCGACAACAAAACAGGCATAATGACGTTAAATTTTTGGCATGTACAACCATTGGCCACGCGTACACATCTAGTAACAAGTTCGCGAAACACGAATTGTTCTGGAACATATTTCTAGACATATTTCTGTCGCGAAACAAAATTCGCAAGTCTACGGTTCTCCACCGAAAAGGGGAATACGCAGTCAGCACATTTACCAAATCAGTTTCTACTGGTCTGCCATGAAAACAACACTGCAGATAAGACTTTCAGGCCCTCTCATGTCTTGGGGATGTGACATTCCAAGGCTACAAAAACGGAAGTCAAAGGAGGGATGCTGTGAAGAATTTGGGGAAAAGAGTTACAAAACGACATTTAGAAGAAATACACGGTTGGAAATCATAGTTCAGGAGAGAATGCAAGAAGGTGTGCGAGTCTAAAAAAAGTTATTCTTCTCCGAGAAAGTCAAACGGGTATGGTTACCAAGGATTAAAATCTTCACTAAAAGGCATGGAGTCCAGGATAGGCCTGCGTACAGACTGCAATTAATGGCGTCGCACTGTGCTCAGAGACGAATCGCGCTTCGACGCTACCTCGAATGACCATCGTCTTCGAGTCTGGCGGCGGCTTCGGGAGAAGTCCTGTTCATCCAGTGTTAAGGAGGGGCGCAGCAGCATTACTCCTGGTGAGATGGTGCGGCCTGCAAACGAATATAACTGCACGTCATGGCTGGAAGCGATTCAGTCGGTGATCCTCCCTTGTGGTGGTCAGAGGTGATCGACCGGAACCTTAACGACAGGTATGTCTGCCCCCAAGTTACGATGCACTCCAACATCGGACCACTGTCACTTCGGAATGCACCGCAAATCTGAATATTGCGCGATTCCTTGAATAATAATAATAATAATAATAATAATAATAATAATAATAATAATAAATCCCGTGGAGGCCCGGGAAAAGAATAGGCCTCCGGTATGTTCTGCCAGTCGTAAAAGGCGACGAAAAGAACAAACCACTAATAGGGCTAACCCCCCTTTTAGTGTGATTAGTTGGTTCAGGACAGAACTAATGAAGCCTCGAACAAGCGCCGTCATGGTCGGGGACGACGCTTGAACCCTATGCCCGCCCACAATGGTAACGACACTGCTAGCCAACTGGAAAATGATTTAAATCCAAATAGAGGTGTTTTGCAGGATATGCTTCCTGCAACCACCCTAGAAGGAAAACAAAGACAGAGGATGAGATGGTCAGATGAAGTTAATCGACACCTCATGTTCTGTTATTACCAAGCAACAAACCTAGGAACCAACACAACTGGATACAGATGACAAGTATACACAACATTTATTACCAGATACCCAGAATTAAAATTTTTAACAGAACGACTAGCTGATCAGATCCGTGTAATAATAAAAAATAACAGGATACCCCAGTCAGAATTAGATAACATCAAACAACAAGTACAACAAATACTGGAACAAAATAATGTGCAATCAGAAGAAGAAGAAAATACAGTAATGGACTCAAACATCCCAGAGCAAACAAACAAAGAACAACACGCACCAATTAAACAATCAGAGGAAAACGAAATCTTAAGACAGCCACCAGAAAAAGCACAAATAGAACACGAAGTGACACAGATGTTAGATACAGAAGAAAAATTTCAGCTAACATATATAGAATACAAAGACACAAATATAGACATTAGACCATTCTTGCATAGACCACCAAATAACCCACAAGTCGAAACAACAATAAAAACTATCAACACAATCATACACAACAAATTAAATGAAAACACAACTATGGAAGAGTTACAACTACTGGTTTATATAGGAGCACTCACTACACTAAATATACACACTAGGCAGAGATCAGAACCAACCAACACACAGAAGAAACCCACAAAACCAGCATGGCAATACAGGCTACAGATCAAAATAAAAAACTGAGAAAAGACATCGGACAGCTAACACAATTTATAAGAAATGAAATCTCGGAAAAAAAACGAAAAAGGTTAGGTAAAATCTCACAACAAGAAGCGACAGAGCAATTAGACGAAAAGAAGCAGAAATTACAAGCATTCGCCAAACGACTCAGAAGATACAAAAAAAGTGAAAATAGAAGGAAACAAAACCAAACATTCAACACAAACCAAAAGAAATTTTACCAGACAATAGATAACACACACATTAAAATAAACAATCCACCAAACATAACAGACATGGAACACTTCTGGAGCAACATATGGTCAAACCCGGTACAACATAACAGGCATGCACGGTGGATACAAGCAGAAACAGACACATACAAGATGATACCACAAATGCCTGAAGTGATAATTTTGCAACATGAAGTCACCCGAGCAATTAATTCTACACACAATTGGAAAGCCCCTGGAAATGATAAAATAGCAAATTTCTGGTTAAAGAAGTTCACCTCAACACATTCACATCTAACTAAATTATTTAACAGTTACATTGCAGACCCATACACATTCCCTGATACACTTACACACGGAATAACATATCTGAAACCTAAAGATCAAGCGGACACAGCGAATCCAGCTAAATATCGCCCCATAACATGTCTACCAAAAATATACAAAATATTAACTTCAGTCATTAAACAGAAACTAGTGACACATACAACACAGAACAAAATTATAAATGAAGAACAAAAAGGCTGTTGCAAAGGAGCACGAGGATGTAAAGAGCAACTGATAATAGATGCAGAGGTGACATATCAAGCTAAAACTAAACAAAGGTCGCTACACTACGCATACATTGATTACCAAAAAGCTTTTGATAGTGTACCCCACTCATGGTTACTACAAATATTGGAAATATACAAAGTAGATCCTAAATTGATACAGTTCCTAAACATAGTAATGAAAAATTGGAAAACCACACTTAATATCCAAACAAATTCAAATAATATCACATCACAGTCAATACAGATTAAGCGTGGAATATACCAAGGAGACTCATTAAGTCCTTTCTGGTTCTGCCTTGCTCTGAACCCACTATCCAACATGCTAAATAATACAAATTATGGTTACAATATTACTGGAACATACCCACACAAAATCACACATTTGTTATACATGGATGATCTAAAACTACTGGCAGCAACAAATCAACAACTCAACCAATTACTGAAGATAACAGAAGTATTTAGCAATGATATAAATATGGCTTTTGGAACAGACAAATGTAAGAAAAATAGCATAGTCAAGGGAAAACACACTAAACAAGAAGATTACATATTGGATAACCACAGCGACTGCATAGAAGCGATGGAAAAAACAGATGCCTATAAATATCTAGGATACAGACAAAAAATAGGAATAGATGATAGAAATATTAAGGAAGAGCTAAAAGAAAAATATAGACAAAGACTAACAAAAATACTGAAAACAGAATTGACAGCAAGAAACAAGACAAAAGCTATAAATACTTATGCTATACCAATATTGACCTACTCATTTGGAGTAGTGAAATGGAGTAACACAGACCTAGAAGCACTCAATACACTTACACGATCACAATGCCACAAATATAGAATACATCACATACATTCAGCAACAGAAAGATTCACATTAAGCAGAAAGGAAGGAGGAAGGGGATTTATCGACATAAAAAACCTACATTATGGACAGGTAGACAATTTAAGAAAATTCTTTCTAGAACGAGCAGAAACTAGCAAAATACACAAAGCAATCACGCACATAAATACATCGGCTACGCCACTACAATTTCATAACCACCTCTACAACCCTTTAGATCACATAACATCAACAGATACAAAGAAAGTAAATTGGAAAAAGTAAACACTACATGGCAAGCACCCGTATCATCTAACACAGCCACACATCGATCAAGACGCATCCAACACATGGCTAAGAAGAGGCAATATATACAGTGAGACGGAAGGATTCATGATTGCAATACAGGATCAAACAAGAAACACCAGATATTACAGCAAGCATATTATTAAAGATCCCAATACCACAACAGATAAATGCAGACTTTGCAAACAACAAATAGAAACAGTAGATCACATCACAAGCGGATGTACAGTACTAGCAAATACAGAATACCCCAGAAGACATGACAATGTAGCAAAAATAATACATCAACAACTTGCCATACAACACAAACTAATAAAACAACACGTTCCCACATACAAGTATACACCACAAAATGTACTGGAGAATGATGAATACAAATTATACTGGAACAGAACCATTATAACAGATAAAACAACACCACATAACAAACCTGACATCATACTCACCAATAAAAAGAAGAAATTAACACAACTAATTGAAATATCCATACCCAATACAGCAAATATACAGAAGAAAACAGGAGAAAAAATTGAAAATACATCCAACTGGCTGAGGAAGTCAAGGACATGTGGCATCAGGATAAAGTTGACATTATACCATTTATACTTTCAACTACAGGAGTCATACCACGCAATATCCACCAGTACATCAATGCAATACAGCTACATCCAAACTTATATATACAACTTCAGAAATCCGTAATTATTGATACATGTTCAATTACCCGAAAGTTCCTAAACGCAATGTAACATATACCGTACAGTTAAAAGGAAGTGACGCTTGATCAAGGTCCGCGTCACTTTCATTCCGAACCAGACCTAAGGTCTGAGAAAGGAAAGATAATAATAATAACAAACCAGCGGCTGTATTTGAGTCCACATAGTTTGTTGATTTTAACACATGCTACCTGTTTCAACAGCAAATGTTATCTTCAGGCCCCAAGCGTATCTTGCCATCCTGGACCTGAAGATGACACAATTTGCTGTCGAAACAGGTAGCAGGTGTTAAAAAGAACAAACGACGTGGATTCAAATAAAGCCGCTGGTTTTGCTTCAATATTAAAATACTTCGTATCCGACTGCAGGCCCACTTTCCTTGATGGATTACCAAACATTGCAAGATTCAGCCAGCTGGCCGAATGGCGACCCAGAATGAGTCCCCTTTCAAATTATCAGGTGCTGACAACGCTGTCTCAGACGACAACGCAAGATGTCCCTGCCCTTTGCAGCCATCACTGGACATCTGACGCTGTTCATGCCCCATACAACCCTATGAAAGCCTGGTAACGACACTGAACATGAACACCATTAATGCACTCTGGTGGCCATTCCACCTGTCACAGAGAACTGCAAGCACAATCAATTACACGTCAGCTGATCGTGTGTACATTTAGATGCTATACTGACATCCGACCATGTCTCCTGGGTGCTTCATCTTTTTTGTCAGGCAGTGTATGTATCTTTATAATACGCCCAAGTAACATCCAATTTCAAAAATGATGTTACGTAATTATGAGCGAACGTTTCTGTCATATGCAACATAAAAAGGAACATACCACAAAAGCGAATTTTATCTGTATCTAATTGAAATACAATACTTTCCAACAACAACAAGAAAGCCCACTCATAATGCGAGTTTTAAATAATCTTATCCGCTAATTGGTTTGTGCCTATACGTCATACTAATGAAGCTACTTGAATTTTTTTCATAACCTAGTTGTCTTAAAACGGCAGTTTCAATACCGAGGGAAGCAAAACTTACAACCCGTCATCTGACACGGAAGTGTCGATGACCATTTTTCGTTACCTACAATTTTGAAAAGGATGTTTTCCTACCTTTGTTTATGATCACAATGTCAAAGATGCATTCTTTGAGTCATTTAGAAATTAGGAAAACAGAAAAATTTAAGGATTTACAGCGAACTTCAATGTGAGATGCTTTTAATAGTTTCCACAACGAAACTCTGTCTCGAAATCTGGCAGTAAAGCGAAGGAGATTCTGGTCGTATGTAGAGTACACCAGTAGCAAGACGCAGTCAATGTCTTCACAGCACGATAACGATATTAATGTTACTGATGCCAGTGCCACCACAGTAAAGTTTCTAAACACGATTCTCCGAAATTCCTTCACAAAAGAACACCAAGTAAATATTCCAGAATTTAAATCAAGAACAATTTCCAACATGAGTAACTTACAAGTAGATACCTTCAATGTAGCGAATCAGCTTAAAGGCATGTCTTCCGGTCCAGACTGTATAACTATAACGTTTCTTTCAATGTATGCTGATACGGAAACTCCGTACTTAGCAATCATATACAACCGCTGGCTGGTAGAAAGATGGACTGGAAAGCTACACAAATCACACCAGTATCCAAGAAAGGAAGTAGAAGTAATCCGTCGAATTACAGACCCCGTATGATTTGCAGTAGGATTTTGGAACATATACTGTGCTCGAACATTATGAAGCACCACGAAAAAAATTATTTATTGAGAAATAGCCAACACAGTTTCAGAAAATATCATTCTTGTGAAACACAACTAGCTCTTTATTCACGCGAGTTGTTGAGTGCTATCGGCAAGACATTTTAAATTGATTCCGTGTTTCTGTATTTTCAGAAGGCTTTAGAAACCGTTCCTCACAAGCGAATTCAAATTAAATTGCGTGTCCATGGAGTATCGTCTAAGATGTGAGACTGGATTCGTGATTTCCTTTCAGAAAGGTCGCAGATCGTAGTAACTGACGGAAAGTCATGGAGTAAGGCAGAAGTAACATCTAGCGTTACCCAAGCAAGTGTTATATAGGCTCCCTGCTGTTCCTGATCTATGTAAACGACTCAGGAGACAGATGGCTCTGAGCACTATGGGACTCAACATCTTAGGTCATAAGTCCCCGAGAACTTAGAACTACTTAAACCTAACTAACCTAAGGACATCACACACACCCATGCCCGAGGCAGGATTCGAACCTGCGACCGTAGCAGTCCCGCGGTTCCGGACTGCAGCGCCAGAACCGCTAGACCACCGCGGCCGGCAACTCAGGAGACAATCTGAGCAGTTCTGTTAGATTGTTTGCAAATGACGCTGTCTTTTCCGTCATGCAAAGTCATCAGATGATCGAAGCGAATTGCAAAATGATTTAGGCAAGATATATGTATGGTGCAAAAAGTGACAACTGACTCTAAATCATAAAAAAGTGGAAGTCATTCACGTAAACACTAAACAGGAGCCCTCAATCAGACGATAAATGACACAAATCTAAAGATTGTAAACTCAGCTGAACAGTTAGGAATTACAGTTTCGAATAACTTGAACTGGAACGATCACACAGGTAATGCTGCGCGGAAAGCAAACCAAACACTACGATGTTTGGCAGAACACAGAAAATTTAACAGGTCTACTAAAGAGACTGCTTACACTACGCCTGTCCTCCCTCTTCTGGATTATTGCTGTGCAGCGTGGGATCCACGTCAGATAGGATTGACGGAGGACACCGTAAAATTTCGAAGAAGGGCAGTTCGTTTTTTATTATTTCGAAATAATGGAGAGAACGCCACGGATGTGATACACATCAGGTGGCAGGCTCAAAAGCAAAGGTGTTTTTCGCTGCGGCAGGACCTTATCATGAAATTTCAAACACTAAATTTCTGCTCATAGTGTGAAAATATTTTGTTGGCACTCACCTACCGGGTGATCAGAAAGTCAGTATAAATTTGAAAACTGAATAAATCACGGAATAATGTAAATAGAGAGGTACAAATTGACACACATGCTTTGAATGACGTGGGGTTTTATTAGAACCAAAAAAAAAACACAAAAGTTCACAAAATGTCCGACAGATGCCGCTTCATCTGATCAGAATAGCAATAATTAGCATAACAAAGTAAGAAAGCAAAGATGATGTACTTTACACGAAATGCTCAATATGTCCACCATCATTCCTCAATAACAGCTGTACTCGAGGAATAATGTTGTGAACAGCACTGTAAAGAATGTCCGGAGTTATGGTGAGGCATTGGCGTCGGATGTTGTCTTTCAGCATCCCTAGAGATGTCGGTCGATCACGATACACTTGTGACTTCAGGTAACCCCAAAGCCAATAATCGCAAGGACTGAGGTCTGGGGACCTGGGAGGCCAAGCATGACGGAAGTGGCGGCTGAGCACACGAACATCACCAAACGACGCGCGCAAGAGATCTTTCACACGTCTAGCAATATGGGGAGGTTCTAACAAAACCCCAGGTCATTTCAAGCATGTGTGTCAATTTTTACCTCTCTACCTACATTATTCCGTGGTTTATTAAGTTTTCAAATTTATACTGACTTTTTGGTCACCCGGTACATAGAGAGAAATTATCACCATAATAAAATTAGAGCTCGCACGAAAAGATCTCATTAGTTTCTTCCACGCTGCTCGAGAGTGGAACGGTAGAGAAATAGCTTAAAGTTTGTTAGATAAACCCTCTGCAAGGCACTTAATTGAGAATTGCAGTGTAATCATGTTGATGTAGATGCAAGAAATAAGCTTTTCGGAGAATCAAACTCATTTCGACTACCAAAGTTCCGCGAACCATCCTTTTAAAAGTCTTAGCGGTTCTGAAACTGAAGTGCCACACGATTGACCGGGTGCCACTGGACTTTTCACGTACGGGAGCGTAGGATTTGATAGGTGAATGTTTACTGAATTCATTTGTTCTGTCCACTGAAAAAGTCAGCCGAATAAGTCCATACAGAGTCCCACAGGACACTACTGAGCAAATGTTTTATTTAAAATTTTTTTGGTGCGGGTCCCTAGGCAGCGCCGCTAAATGCGACCCTGCTATACTCTTGAAAACGGCTGCGCTCTAAGATCGGAGAAACTGCACTGTCCAAACAACAAAGTCCAAAAACTCTTGCAACACTTGTTTCCGCAGCAGCCGACCAAGTGTATGTACCAGCCATTTTAATGGGAGTATCCTGTTTTAAAATAGACGTATATTTCTTTTGTAACCACAAAAAATATTGTGCTCTGTTTCTTTCGCATGTAACTGGCGATTACCGGGAGAATACGTGATGTCTCCAAAAAGCGAACAGTGTCGAGTACGTGGTCACCTGTCGCAAATGCGACCGAGACCATCATTCGTCGAATAAGCAAGTGAGTGGTGTCTTCGGAAGTTCCGTTCATTATTAAAACTTTTAACTGTTATTTTCTGATGACAATGTTATATATACATACATTTTATAGTTCTCTGATAGAGAAAGGTTACTGAGTGATGACTGATCTTGTTGAGCTGTAAACAAATTTATTTCGAGACGAATAAAAGTTCGTGTCAAATGCAAATAGCAGATTTAATACTCATAGCTCTTAAGGTATTGATTTTAGAGCTCATGATGTTCATGTATGTGCAGAATATTCAAATGATTTATTTATGGTTTCGCCTGCTTGGAAGTTGGAGGAAGGTTTATGGAACATTTTAACTTGAAGTGAAGATTTGTTTTGGCGACGAGTGTAACCGTATGTTTACGCGGAGGTTTTATTTTACTACTGAGAATTTTCTGTTGAGTTTTACATACACCGTTGGTCCAAAAAGTTCCGAGAATAATTTTCTTCCTGGCGTATAGGCGATGTTAACGCAGTAAAACTACAGAGGCAGCGAGAGCCAGTAACTCCAAGCAACAGATGTGCATTCGACCACTCAGTCGTGAGCAGGCGGTGTGGCACAATTCGCAAAGGAGCAACTGGCTGAACATCTCTAAATCAAGTGTTCAAGGGATTCTTCAAAACGTTTAGCAGAAGAGAAAAATGTGTGCAAAGTTTGTCCCTGACGCTTTGGCTCCCGACCAAAAACGAGGAGTGGAGGCCCTGGCGCGACTCGATTGCAATGCAAAACGCGGATGACACTGTGTTAAAACGACGAACCTACCACAAAACGACAAACGGAAGAAATTCACATCAGAGTTCAACGCTTTGACGACATAACCGACATTGAAGTCAAAGTAGCGCGCGACTTTTATGAGAGTTTCACATGGTTTATCAACGTTCTCTGCATCGTACTGAAGTGGGAGAACAGCTGAACCATTAAAACAAAAAATAACTAGTTTAAATTTTCTTACTTAACGTTGTGGGCAGTTTGTGCTGATCAGAGGGAGACATTTGATTTAACTGACGGCAGCACCTGTGTAAGAACTTTAGCACTGTCGTCATCCCCTGTTTTTCCTCCTGAAAAATTTGCCCTCTCGCCTCTATAAAAGAAACTACAACAGTCTTTTGAAATTAATTTATAAGGGAGTTTGGACAGAAGCAGGGAGAATATACAGTGTCCTAGGAGGGAAGACCTGTATTCAGGAATACGACAGGAACGATCATTCGAGGGGAAAAAATGTCTAGTAAACAAGGGCTCTAAAATGCATATCTTAAGAGCTATGAGAACATGTTCGTCTTGGATACTGTGACATGAATCACTTCTACTGCAAGCGCTTTGCTTTGGATACCTTGGGACGAGGTAGTGCGGACCAAAAGAAGAAAAAAAAATTGTCTACTAAACATGGGCTATAAAATGAATAGCTTAAAATCTACGAAAACTTTTTCAGTAGTAAAGATGTTGCAGAAAAGGGACCCATTGTTATTTGCCTCATTAAATGTGTTTTTGCTTTCTTAATTATCATTGGGGTTAGTAAGAGATATGCCAGAAGATAAAGCTGTCATTCTGTAATGCGGAATTTAAGACCAGGCCCAACTTCGCTAAATTACATTAGTCACAATAATTTTCTAATTAATTTGAGCTATTTCCAAGTAATTAGTTTTCCTACAGATCAGTCCAATCAGCTAACAGTAATTACTTCCTATTGTAGTCACATTGTTGACATGTAAACAGATGTAATTACCATATTACTGATAAAGTTAAGATAATAACCTATAGAAATCCTTGAAGTATTCACGTAGCTGTTTTACAAAATATGGTAAGAACATTGGCACTTAATTAGTTTCGGGTAATGAACACTTCTGTGTATGGTACTGTTTATTTAGCTATATCTGCAGTTATTATCATCGAAGACTGCTTCTCTCAGTCGAAACTCTTATTGTAACAAAGTCTAGACCAAAATCAATTTTTCTGCTCTGTTCAGTTAATATGAAATGTAAAATCCTAATTGTAAATTAGGTATTTAACAATGTGAGACTTTAGTAGCCAGTTTTTGGTCAGTCTGTTGTGAGATTTTGAGCGTGGAACCCGTGTCAGCCAAAACAGCCATAATGAGCTTGTTTCTGTACAATAATATTTTTAACATAACATGAAACCGGACTGTTAGTTAGAACTGTTGGTAACATACGCGGATTGTCTTGAACATGAGAGGCAATGTGTTCCGAGATTTCGTTCGGGGAACGCGCGCCAGTCAAAACAGCAATAATGTAATGGTGCGATGATGTGTTGCTGTGAATAAGAAAATGGACAGTTAAGAATGGCAGTTAACAATGATTACTGATTAACTTAGATATTAAAGTGAAACACTTATCGTTTCATCTGTGTGACATTGTTGTAGGTTGGTTAGACTATACTGCACAGAGACTATTGTCGTATAATTGGAAGGTGCAGTTTGTGCATACCTGGTAAATGAGACTTTACTATGTAATCAAGACACGGACTGGTCGTGTGTGTGTGTGTGTGTGTGTGTGTGTGTGTGTGTGTGTGTGTGTGTGTGTGTGTGTGTGTGGACGTAGGTATTGCTGTACCCACCCGTATTTACAGTCAATTTTTCGCTGTGATCACTGCCACCGGGGAACTACAAGCTGATTTAAGACAAGTTATATCACAACGTGTTTCGCAGTAGCGAACATAAGGTGCTCGCAAGTGTTAACGTATGCACTTTACAGTCTATTTGAATTGGACATTTTGAAAGAAGCTCATTTGAGTACAGTTTTTATTGGAGTCCAGACTGTCAATTACATAAAGTATTTTATTAATTAAAACTTCCGGGCTGAATTGCCGTGGTTCATATATAAAACTGCTTCTCTTTCCTGACATTTCGTTGCCTACTGCGGGCAACATCAACAAGGTGAGTCGCTGATTCACCTCAGAAGATGTTGCGCGCAGTAGGCAACGAAACGTCAGGAAGGAGAAGCAGTTTTATATATGGACCACGGCAATTCAGCCCGGACGTTTTAATTAATGAAGACGCCGGCCGTGAAAGCTTATATGTTATGATAAAGTATTTTATCATTTTCGTGTGTCTTCTTTATTATTTTCTACTCGGACGTATGCCTATAGCATGTGATGTGCGGGATATGTCTTATTTAATCCTAACTTTCGTCTTATGATCAACAGTCTCCTGTATTCCATGAAATTCATTCTCTTCGTCAGGCTGTGCGCTAAGGAGAAATTTTGCTCTCTCCACATTTAGAAACGGTGGGCTGAACCGTTTGAATGCACAGGACAATAGCAGGGGGAGGAGACGATGAACAAGGAGAAAGATGGTGCCAGAGGACACTAGCCCTTTCTGTCTTGGCGTGCTAGACTTAGGACACATAGGTGAAACTATCTTTCCCGTTTCATACGTGGGCGGGTTTTTCCATTGGTTGCTGGATGTTTGCGGTAGAAGTTTCGAGACCTTTCGAGAGTGTCCGCTAAAAGGAGCGGACAAAGAATCCATAAGGCGCACTTCGGACGCGACTAATTGAGTCGTCATGTTGCGCCTGGAAGCTAAAGCTGTGATTGGCCATAAGGTGCGTTAGAAAGTGGGCCCTTTCACGGCTGTGGGGAAGCGAACAAGCAGTTTAAGACTGCACGTGTTACAGGCTGGACGGTTGGAGATGCTGTTGACCGATAGGGGCACGCTGTACATCTGTACCACGCGGTAATATCGGTCAGAGACAACGCAACTGCTTGATGGCGTACCGTTAGTTTTGTCGCGATCAGAGCTTGTTCCTAGTCACAATTCTTTGTATCAACATCCTTCCAAATTTCTGAAGTTTTTGCCACGTGTGTCGTGTGCTAAATTCTTTACACAGCTTTGTTTTATGTTGAGCAGTGTGCTTGTACTCTTCTTTCAATGACTGTAATTAGCTTGTCCCGTGAAAATCGGTTAACGAGGTTTTCACTTGTCAGCATCGCGAATCTCTGTGAACGGGTAACAACAACTTGGCCCGCCGGTTGGCCGTGCTGTCTAACGCACGGCTTTCCGGGCGGGAAGGAGCGCCTGGTCCCCGGCATGAATCCGCCCGGCGTATTTGTATCGAGGTCCGGTGAACCGTCCAGTCTGTGGATAGTTTTTAGGCGGTTTTCCATCTGCCTCGGCGAATGCGGGCTGGTTCCCCCTACTCTGCCTCAGTTACACTATGTCGGCGATTGCTGCGCAAACAAGTTCTCCACATATGCGTACACCACCGTTACTCTACCACGCAAACGTACGGGTTACACTCCTCTGGTGTGAGTTCCCTGGGAGGGTCCACCGGGGGCCGAACCGTACAATAACCCTGGGTTCGGTGTGGGGCGGAGGAGGGGTCAAATGGAGTGTGGTAGTCGTCGTAGGGGTTGTGGGCCACTGCGGCTGTGGCGGGGACGGAGCCTCTCCGTCGTTTCTAGGTCCCCGCTTAACATACAAAACATCATACAATAACAACTTTCTCTCTTCTTTGTCCTCAGCAGCCTATTGGAAAACGCACAAGTTTATAAAATCCTTTCCCTCGTTCCCATAGAGGCACCCTCTGCCCCACCCGCAATGCAGATCACTTTATCAAGTCTGTGAACGGGTAACAACAACTTGGCCTGCCGGTTGGCCGTGCTGTCTAACGCACCGCTTTCCGGTTAAACTTCATTCACGTACAAGTAAATTGAACTAAACTCCGCCCGAACAGGCCATGAAAGCCCAACGGAACTGACCGGCCGCTGTGTCATCCTCAGCCCACAGGCGTCACTGGATGCTGATGCGATGGGGCATGTGGTCAGTACACCTCTCTCCAGACCGTATGTCAGTTTACGAGACCTGAGCCGCTACTTCTCAATAAAGTAGCTCCTCAGTTTGCCTCACAAGGGCTGAGTGCATCCCGCTTGTCAACAGCACTCGGCAGACCGGATGTTCACCCATCCAAGCGATAGCCCAGCCCAGCAGCGCTTAACTTCGGTCATCTGTGGAGAATCGGTATTACCGCTGCGGCAAGGCAGTTGACATTCAGGTACAAATAACTGTACTAAATCCCAAGGTTTTAAACTAAATCTTTTACTTCAAGACTCCCAGGTCATTTTTAGTTGCATCAGGCAATAGATTAAGAATTATTTGAGGTGATGCTCAACTTGGTGTCGTCCCCATAAGGCCATTCTGTGCTGCTTGATTCTGTTGCGTTGGGGTAAAGAAATTATTTAACATGCTTTCAGGACAGAAATTCCTCCTACTTTAATTAACCACTGTGTGGCCACTGCATTTACGGGACGTAACACCAGCTTCAGTGGATGCAATAAAAAAATAGGGATTAGTGGCTAATGTATTCGAGCCAAATGGCTCTGAGCACTATGGGACTTAACATCTATGGTCATCAGTCCCCTAGAACTTAGAACTACTTAAACCTAACTAACCTAAGGACATCACACAGCACCCAGTCATCACGTATTCGAGTCACATTTTTGCCTATTCTTAACCAGAATCACAAATTAAGACCACTGGTTTACCGTCAGATCAGTCCATAGTATGACACACAAAAACATCCTCCGAAAATATAGAACGGAAAGAGCTTGCAGCAGAAGAGATTTGTTTCACAGTAGCGAAGATGGACAAGTGCTCATAGCTCTTCAGGTATGCATTTTAGACTATGTTTACTGGAGTTCCTTGCTTCGAATGCTCGTTCATGTCATGTCCCTGAACACTGACTATTCCTCCTAGGACATCCTGTATACATGGTGAAGAAAAATTCGAGCACTCTGACTTCGCAACGCGATCCTCACATACTAACAATACAAAAAATCTGCCATAAAATTTAGTCCTGCGCGTATTTCCAGCAGTAAATGGACGTCAAAGATTGGCAGTCTGGCAACACCGTAATCACATGTACGGCAACTACCTCTGGCAGCATGTGGAAATAGTGCTGTGCAGGTGATGCAGTGGGTAGCGTTTTGGGTTAGTAGGCGGAAGGTCTACGGTTCGATTATGGATCGAGGAGATTCTATTTTTATTTGCTAAATGTAGTCTGCGTGGTACCGTGCCTATTACAGTGAATCTTCTACAAAACATATGCACTTACTTACTACGAACACAGAAATAGAAGTACGATCGCTTTTGTTGGTCAGCTTTAGAAAAAGCCTTGTGCACGTCATGGACGCGAATTGTTTCGCACCACTGGATCTACTAGATTCGAAACCTGTTTTCTGTGCACCTTCGTCTAATGGTCGCGTGTATTAGTACCAACGAATATTCTTACCAAGTTCAGGTCCACTGTATTTCGTTAGGAATGTACTGTGTAAAAGTCAGATACATGTGGCTTGAGTAAAGGTGTACACTACATTATTATCTGACAGAACGAAATTGGTAAACAAAAACAAACACACCTCGACTCAGAATCGAGCCCTCAACCTCCTGCATGCTAACCCAAAACACTATCCACTGCACCACCTGCATAGCGCTACTTCCACATGCTGACAGAGGTAGTTGCCGTACCTGTGGTTACTGTGTTGCCAGATTGTCTGTCTCTAACGTCCATTTACTGCTGGAAATATGAGCAGCACGAGAGTTTGTGACAGACATTGTTGTGTTGCTACTACGTGAGGAATCGCGCTGCGTAGTCAGAGTGCGTCCATTTTTTTTTCATCCTGTATAAAGAAATTATTTATGCGTGTTGCAAATACAGGTAATTAAATAATCGGAACACCACACAATGAAGGCTGGACCGCAATGCCTGCGCCCAGACCGTACCTGCCTACCCACTCTCAGCAGCTCCCTGTCGCCCCCCCCCCCCCCCTTCCACCCACTCCCCGCCCGTGGGAAGAAGGTACTGCCACATACTGTGTGGATCACACAGAAGAGAGAGAATTCATCAATCGGAATACTTACAGAGCAGAAAATACAGAATAATTATGTTTTTATAAGGAAAGACCATGCACAGTAGATAAGACGACGGGCGGCAGGATATGGTGGAGAGGCCTTTAGGATGAATGGCGGTGTGTTGTATACTGACAGGCAGAGGGGAAATGGGGCGTCGGCCACAACAGAAATGCGTCTCTCTCTCTCTCTCTCTCTCTCTCTCTCTCTCTCTCTCTCTCTCCCTCTCCCTCCCTCGGGCTGGTCCACACTAGCGTGAAATGGGCGCCTTCCTGGTGACGTCATCCGGGCATCCGCCTCCGGAAGGCGCGCGTGCGGCCTCTGCTTCCCAGCTCGCATCTCGCAGCTGTGCGGCTGGACCGCAATGCCTGCGCCCTGCCAGTGTTGATGTCGACTCTGGTACCTCGAACACTGCCAACCGAGTACACATCCCCTTAACAAATAGATCCACGAGTAAACTCCACTCCCTCGCTAAAGTTCCAGTCACTCTAGACAACAACAACAACCACCACCACCACCACCACCACCACCACCACCACCTCCCCCTCCCGCGCTTGTCAGGGACACGAATTTTCACAAGGCGTCGAAACCCATTTCATTAACACAACTACCAAATAAATTTTATAAACGTTGCATGAGGAATGAAAGCAGTATATATGACTGCCACTACCTGTATTGCACAATCTTCATAAATAAGAAGAGAAACAAGGTTTAGTTTTTAACTGGAAGCCGGCCGAAGTGGCCGTGCGGTTAAAGGTGCTGCAGTCTAGAACCGCAAGACCGCTACGGTCGCAGGTTCGAATCCTGCCTCGGGCATGGATGTTTGTGATGTCCTTAGGTTAGTTAGGTTTAAGTAGTTCGAAGTCCTAGGGGACTGATGACCTCAGATTTTAAGTCCCATAGTCCTCAGAGCCACTGTCCACTTGTGGACGGAAGCCTCTTCCAGGTACATCCACGTCGGTCTTTTCTAGGCGGTATGAATCCAGTCCCTCCCTCCCCCACCCCCTCCCGCCCCCACGCATGTAGTTGGACGTCGCCTCTTCATCTCGCAAATGTAAGTACGACAGTTCTCTTTGACTATCTCGGATGCTATTGCATCGGAGTTTAGAACAACTTCAAGTTGTTCTTGGCTGCTACGTCTTACCTTAATCAAAAGACACAAGGGTGAACTCTTGCGCCTAATTAAAAAATCCCAAAGGGGCATCATAGTAACAATGCCAAATGACATTCCTGATTGTGGACTGCCACTTAACAGTTACTACCATTATTTCAGTTAAAATTTTTGCGAGTCTATGTCAATTGTGTTTCATGAACGGTAAAAAGCTATTTATTTTAATTACAAATACACGCTGAAGCAAGGAATTAAAATTTGTACCCGAGCTTCGTATAAAATTTGTTTCATTGCACTGGCCTGTATTTACTATAGATGTAGTATTAGTAGTTTTATTCATCCGTAGATTTCTTTTTATAAGGATATAGGACATCTCAAAGTATTTACAAGTTTACACCAATTTAAAATAAGCTAATTCTTGTAAACATACACTTACAGACTTCTAGTTAGAGAGAATCATTATATGTACTCCTGGTATACAATTTTTTTTTACAAATAACTTATCAGGTAATCAGTCGCTACACACACTATACCCACTATACCCACATTATTTCATAACACTTTACACACACACACACACACACACACACCACACACACACACACACACACACACACACACACACACACACACACACACACACACTGGTGATCACTGGGCCATTTTCTGTACCGCAAATTCCCATTTGCTATCCTGAAAAAGTGACACAAAATTGTTGAGGCTTTCGTGGCCACTTGTTGACAAACTTCCTACTGGCTTCTGTCTCTGGTTCTTCGGCCGACGTTCATCTAATGATTTTTCTGACGTTTCGCCAGCACGAGTGGCTGGCATTGTCAAAAGCTTCACTCTCCATTGCCGGCAATGGAGGGTGAAGCTTTTGACAATGCCAGCCACTCGTGCTGGCGAAACGTCAGAAAAATCATTAGATGAACGTCGGCCGAAGAACCAGAGACAGAAGCCAGTAGGCAGTTTGTCTGAAAAAGTGAGTCAGCATCCCTTTCTACTGAGTGAGATGTTGAGCTCAGAAAGAGGAAGAGGTGTTAGTATTGTGCTATGCGTAGCTTGAGGGTAAGGTTTTCTAGAAAAGGAAAAAAAGAAGGAATAAACATAGTGTGAAGGTGTTATGTGAAATGTTGGATGTTTTATAATCACTATTATTATTATTTATTATTTTTTTACTGAACCCCCACTGTTTTATCTAAGTAATCCTTCAGTGTATAAAATGTATTGCATAACAGGTACTTTTTAGCTGGCTTTTAAATAAGCGTATTTTTGCAATTTCTTTAATCTCTTTTGGTAATTTATTGTACTATTTTATTCGTTGGTAGAAAATGCTATTCTGAGTTTTATGTTTTTTTTTTTTTTTTTTTGGTAAATGCACGTTGAGTCTAGCTCTTGTTCCATGGTCATGGACAGAGCTGTTTGTGCAGTAATTACCAATGTTATTTTTTATGTATACAACTGACTGGTAAATGTATTCGCATGGAGCAGTTAAAATTCCCAGTGTTTTGAACAGATCTTTACAATGAGCTCGACTAGTATTTGTGATTGTTATTCTTATGGCTCTATCAGGAGTTTGAAAATTGTGTTCATATTTTGTGCATTTGTTCCCCAAGAAAGAATACAATAGCTAAGAACTGAATGTACATATGAACAGTATGTAACTAAACGACACTGCATGTTACGCACTGATGATACGATTCTAAGGGCATAACATGCTGATGACATTCTCTTTGAAAGTGTGTTCATACCACTGCAACTGAGAATCAATATTCATTTCTAGAAATTTTGCATTTGTTACACAGTCTATAGAGGTGTCGTCTACATTTAATTTAACATTATCATTTTCCCTCTTCAAACTGAAATTCATGGTATTAGTTTTCTTTATGCCCAATGTCACTTTATTGCTTATTGACCAATCGTAGCGGGCTGCTGTGGCCGTGCGGTTCTAGGCGCTTCAGTCTGGAAAGGCGCCACCGCTACGGTCGCAGGTTCGAATTCTGCCTCGGGCATGGATGTGTGTGATGTCCTTAGGTTAGTTAGGTTTAAGGGGACTGATGACCTCAGATGTCAAGTCCCATAGTGCTCAGAACCATTTGAACCACAGGACGCCTACGTGCGTGTCAACAGTCAGTCTTGTCTAGAAGTATGAGGGATCCCATATCACTCCAACTCCACACGCCCTACACCATTACAGAGCCTCCACCAGCTTAAACAGTCCGCTGCTGACATGCGGTGTCAATGGATTTACGAGATTATCTCCACACCCGAACACTTCCATCCGGTCGATAAAATCTGAAACGAGATTCGTCCGGCAAGGCAACATGTTTCCCGTCACCAACGGTGTAATTTCGGTGTTGAAGGGCCCAGGTGAGGCGTAAAGCTTTGTGTCGTGCAATCATCAAGGGTACACGAGTGGGTGATCGGCTCCGAAAGTCCATAGGCCTATCGATGATGTTTCGTTGAATGGTTCGCACACTGTCACATTTTGACGCCCCAAAATTGAAACCGAGCGAGGTGGCGCAGTGGTTAGCACACTGGACTCGCATTCGGGAGGACGACGGTTCAATCCCGTCTCCGGCCATTCTGATTTATGGTTTTCCGTGATTTCCCTAAATCGCTTCAGGCAAATGCCGGGATGGTTCCTTTGAAAGGGCACGGCCGATTTCCTTCCCCATCCTTCCCTCACCCGAGCTTGCGCTCCGTCTCTAATGACCTCGTTGTCGACGGGACGTTAAACACTAATCTCCTCCTCCTCCTCCTCCTCCTCCAAAATTGAAATCTGCAGCAATCTGCGGAAGGGTTACATTACTGTCACGTTGAACGATTCTCTTCAGTCGACGTTGTCCCGTTCTTGCAGGATCTTTTGCCGGCCGCAGCGATGTCGGAGATTTGATGTTTTACCGGATTCCTGATATTCACGGTACACTCGTGAAATGGTCGTACGGGAAAATTCCCACTTCATCGCTACTTCGGAGATGCTGTCCCCCCCCCCCCCCCCCATCGCTCGTGCGCCGATTATAACATCATGTTCAAACTCACTTAAATCTTCATAACGTGCCATTGTAGCAGCAGTAACCGATCTAACAATTGCGCCAGACACTTGTCTTATATAGGCGTTGCCGACCGCAGCGCCGTATTCTGCCTGTTTACGGATCTATGTATTCGAATACGCTTGCCCGTACAAGTTTCTTTGGCGCTGCTGTGTTACTGGGAGTGCATTGTGTTCCAGACAAGTGAACTGGAACGTGGGTGAATTGTTAGTGCTCATATGGTGAGTACTTCGTTAACCAAGATAGTCGAAGTGTGTGGCGTCTCGAGAGGCACTGTGACGAAGATTTCCACCGTATACAGGGAAAGCGGGAAAAGTCATCCACTAACTCACAACGTGGACGAAAGAGAGTGTTGCGTGATCGTGACGGACTGTCATTGAAGAGAACTGTGACTACAAATAGGTAGACGAGTGCTGCGAAAGTCACTGTAGGACTGAATGTCGCACTCGCGAATCGTGTCAACACCAAAACAACACGAAGGGGGCTCCATTAGCAGGGAATGCAGAGGGTGAGCTTGTAACAACAACAACAACAACGCTATACTATTGTACATATAATAATTTTTTTTCTGATTTTCGATAGATTAGTATAATCGATGTTCTGGTTTCATTTCTTTTTTGTTTCATGCCATTATGTCAAAGGAACTGTAAACAATTTTCGATGTGAATATTAATGTTTATGTCAAATGTTTAAGCAATATTATAACAGAATTGAAATGTAAGAAACGTTGAAACTATTGTAAGATGTCAAAGTTGTAATTGTGCGTCTGGTCCATACGTAGGCAATGTATTAGGATATGTAGAATGCAAAACCTCGGGTGAATACCCTGTCTGTAGGGGAGCGGTAAAAGGTGGATGGTAGGCGAGCGCGGGAAAATGCACACGGGCGCTGCACGGCATAACGGGCTCAGCTGTAGTAGTCGGAGTTGGGCATCGGTCTGAGAAACACGTTCTGGATCGAGGAGGCTCTCCTGGAAAACGTGATTTCGTTGAGCCTCGGATGTGCCGTTTCCGACGACTATACAGCATGGCAAAATTACATAGGCACTAAATGGAAAAATATTGCGACGCTATGAAGCATTAAAGTGCCGATGCATAAAGAGCCATGGCTGTGATTGTATGTGTGCTCTGCGCCTCGCCATCTCGCCGCCCGCCAATCGCCGCATCGATACGAACGGGTTGAAACTTTTAGCACTGTATTCGTATGGACCAGTTTTACTTTTGTTCCTCACTGTTCAATAACAACTTAACTTTTACCAGAACTGTCCTATCATTTATTTATCCTCATCACTAACCTAGACAGGGTCCTTTCCACATGTTGTGCAACCCGAGTGTCCCGAAATGAAGATTTAAAGTTTATGTTAATAATAATTACCAGCAGACCTATCTATGTTAGAATGATGTTTAAAGAACTTTGTTGTTAATGAATATATAGGTAGATAATATAGGTCTGACATAGTTGGAAGATAATGTTGAAATTGATTTAGTAATGAAGGCTAATTAATTTGAGACAAAAATAATGATAGTTAAATGAGCAAGAAATAAGACAAAAAGAGTAGTAACTCATATATTGGAAATCTTGAGTGCTTAACGATTTCGATAATCAAAAATTTCGGTACAGTGATCATAACAGTTTCAGGGTTCCCCCCCCCCCCCCCCCTTTTCTTTTCTATTCATGTAAATTCTGAAATGTACTGAACTGATTTGACCAGCAAAGTTAAAGTCAAGATAAAACCAAAAGTTATTAGTGTTTTACCTTTTTCAAAATTGACATTGTATGTGTGTTTCGAAAGTGCTACTTCGAGGGTAACCTATGCCCGATTTTAATCGGATCAATAGACTGTACGAAGTTTGTAGTGAACATTATAGTGTATTGTTGTGTATTTATGGCTTGTTCATATTAGTACAGAAAGTGAAATTATTAGTTCAGTAGATTTTCTGGTTCTAAAATTTACCATATTATGCAGTGTTATTACGTGTTGTTTTGCATACACGTACTTCAACTTGTACAGGGAAGAAACTCAATGTCTAATTAGGCTGGCGATCGTTTTATTAACAAATTGGTAGCATCTGCTGTGTTGTTTCTTGTCCATCCTAACGTGTAATTGCACTTCAGACTTGCTTGACGTATCATTGTTGTTACTGAGTGGGTGTAAGTCTGATTTTGCCTCCATTCAGGTACACGCGGTCAACATATATACCACAATCCTTTCTTATAAGGTGAAGCCCGTCAACTTACCATAGTACAGGCTTTAATAAGTATCGTGCGCAGTAGCGTAGCGTTACAAGCTGAAATTCCAAAACTGTTCATCGGTGACGCAAATGCCCATAACAGAAAATATCGGTGCCGAAGCCATAAACTAGGACTAAGCATAATGGAAGAATGTAATTTGGTCGGATGTGTTTTGTTTCATATTGTTTCCAAATTCTGGTTACTCTTCAAGGTTGCACTCCTGCCAAGGATTACGCAATCATTTTGACTGACCACGTCCATCCCACTATACAATGTTTGTTTCCCAATAGTAATTCTGAGTTCCAAGACAACAGAGCCACTAATCACACATCTCGCAGGACTGTTTTTCTGAGTACGGGCATGAATTGTTGCTTTCGTGTTGGCTACCACAGTCGGCAGATATCAACATTACTGAGGCTGTGAGGTCCGCTTTGGAGAGAAGTGTTTGTGTGTGATAGCGTCCCCCGTTATCGCTATCTAAACTTCCCACTATTTTGCAAAAAGAATGGAAGAGATACCCTTGAAAACCATCCAGGACCTTTATTTATCCATTCCTGGACGACCGGAAGCTGTTTTCAATGCCAACGGTATTAGACATGGTAATCTATAGTGTTTCTGCTGTTACCGTATTTTTGCCAATCACTTGTGCGAATAGCTCATTGTAACTGCCAAAAAAAAAATTTTTTTTTAATTTGAACTAGTATCAGATTCGCAACGTAAGAGTACCGCTACCTATTAATTTCTTTATACTGGCCTCCAGATAATCTTGAAAAGTTTCGAGTCATTACCCTATCGAGTCGTGGATGATAAACGTTTCTGTCAGGTATACCTTGCGTTTTATTGCCGATTTTATATGTCTTTTAGTAATGTTGACATGAATGACTGCGAAATTTCATTTTGTCTATATTTTAGTCACGATTGTCGGTTTCTTACTGAAATCCGCGTCGGATCGTGAACGAATCGTTGTTGCTTCGTCCGATGGAATTTCTTGTTGTGATTGCTTCTGTTAGTAAACTTCAGCAAATTTTCAGCGTTATTTTGTTTTCTTTTTCTTTATTATCAAAGCCGCCCGCTGTGACCGAGCTGTTCTAAGCGCTTCAGTCTGAAACCGCGCGACCGCTACGGTCGCAGGTTCGAATCGTGCCTCGGGCATGGGTGTGTGTGATGTCCTTAGGTTACTTAGGTTTAATTAGTTCTAAGTGTAGGGGACTGATGACCTCAGATGTTAAGTTCTATAGTGCTCAAAGCCATTTGAACCATTTTTTTCATTATCAAATTACAAAGGAGCTAAAACACAGTGAGACAGTATAACGTTGCAGATTTTCTTGAGGTTCGTAACTTTAAAACACTGATTTACACTTTGTTTCAGTGACGAAATCGGACTACAGTAACTGAATAGTTTAGCTTGTACAGTGGTTGGTCCGGTGCATAGATTGACCACGGTCATGATCTGCTTACAGTCTAACTGAGCCCCACTTCCCACTTAAGCATGCTACTGCTTTGCAGATTACAGGTTTACAGTAGCATCACTTGAAGTGTTAATGGTTCGCTGCAGATCGATCAAGTAGTTAGCAGGGGCAGTTTAGTCCGCTTACGTTGCATTAAACACTCGCCCCATTACATCATAAACTGGACATCATACTACCACAGAATTTGAATGGAGAGAAGCAGGAAAGTAATGAAGATTTCAGACAGCGGCGTCTTGTCGACGACGGCTTTATTAGAGACGGAGCATTAACTCAGTTGGTTTGGGATGCGGCAGAAAATCGTACGGGAGCTATTCGAAGTACCAATTCCGGCTTTCGTCTGAAATAATTTAGGGAAATGTTTTCTAGGTGGTTGATAGAAACGTTATTCCGCCGAGCGTGAATGCAGTGTCTGAAACCTCCATGCCAGCTCGGCCACAAACACATGAAGGTACTATTATTTTTTGAAAGCATGATCTCCATGGAGTGAATACATGCAAGTAACTGCTCAACAAACCCATCACCACTGGGTTTAGCCTTTTATGTCCTACTACCTTACGCAACTTGTGCCTGTCCGTTAAACTTCGGCGCTGTAACCTGCTACATACCCCCCTTCCTCCCCACCCCACCCCCCATCCCCCTCAGTCCACTATCCACGAAGGAAACATGCACCCACAATAAACGCTAGGCGTAAGTGAATTATGCTACGGTCTTTATTTCCTGAGCTATAATTTTTTTTCTTCGCTGTTGTACCATCCTCTTGTTCCACAGAGATGGGTGTGGATGAGACTGCAGACGTACGAAATACTCATCAGCCAAGACCTTACAATTGAGCGGTATCTGTAATAATTAAGAAGGGTTTGAAGGCTTAAAAAATAAAAAAAAGCGTTCGACTCTACCGAAAGAAAAAATTCCCCTACGGTTTTAGAGGAATTCTGAATTTATAGGAAAAGGAGGGAAATCGTAAAACAAACCCTGACGGACATGTCCTGAAGGTGTTTTGGAGAAATTTCTGAGCTCTTTGAAATAAAGACAGGGTCAGACAATGGGACGGACTGACCGTAATTTTCCTCAGTATCGTTCTGGAGAAAATAAAGACAACTTGGGAATAATCTCAGGAGATTGACGGAATAACTGAAATACGTCTTCGGCAGGAAAGAAAAAACCTGGAAATCGGGCGTTTAGCTTTTGACGATAACCTTGCCCTTTTAGCCAGAAACCGTAAAGATGCGCATAGAATACTGCAGATCTTGTATGAAATCCCTGAACAAACGAGTCAATCTCAAATGAAAAGACGGAACATACAAAACACGGACACCGAAAGGAGAAATATACTATGTGATCAATAGCATCCGGACACCTGGCTGAAAATGGCTTACGAGTTCGTGGCGCCCTCCATCGGATATGATGTTGGCCCTCCCCTAGCCTTCATGACAGCTTCCACTCTCGCAGGCCTACATTCAATCAGGTGCTGCAAGGTTTCTTGGGGAATGGCAGCCCACTCTTCACGGAGTGCTGCAATGACGAGAGGAATCGACGTCGGTCGGTGAGGCCTGGCACGACGTCGGCGTTCCAAAACATCCCAAAGGTGTTCCACAGGATTCAGGCCAGGACTCTGTGCAGGTCAATCCATTACAGGGATGTTAGGGTCGTGTAAGCACTCCGCACCGGCTGGGGATTATGAATAGATGTTCGATCGTGTTGAAAGATGCAATCGCCATCCCCGAACTTCTCTTCAACAGTGGGAAGCAAAAAGGTGCTTAAAACATTAATGTACGCCTGTGCTGTGATAGTGGCACGCGAAGCACCAAGGTGTGCAAGCTCCCTCCACGAAAAAAACGACCACACCATAACACCACCGCCTCGGAATTTTGCTGAAGGCAATACACACGCTGGCAGATGACGTTCACCGGTCGTTCGCCAAACCCACACCCTGCCATCGGATCACCACATTGTGTACCGTGTTTCGTCACTCCACAGAACATTTTTCCACTTTTCAATCGTCCAATGTTTACGCTTCTTACACCAAGCGAGGCGTCGTTTGGTATTTACCGGCGTGATGTGTTACTTACGAGCAGCCGCTCGACCAAGAAATCGAAGTTTTCACACCTCCCGCCAAACTGTCATAGTACTTGCAGTGGATCCTGATGCAGTCTGGAATTCCTGTGTGATGGTCTGGATGGATGTCTGCTTATTAGTCATTACGACCGTCTTCAACTGTCGGCGGTCTCTGACAGTCAACAAACGAGGTCAGCCTCTACGCTTTTTGTTCTGTAAGTATCCCTTCACATGTCCACTATCACATCGGAAACAGTGGACCTAGGGATGTTTAGGAGTGTGGAAATCTCGCGTACAGACGGATGACACAAGTGACACCCAATCACCTGACCACGTTCGAAGACCTTGAGTTCCGCGGAGCGCCCGATTCTGCTCCCTCACGATGTCTACTGAGATCGCTGATATGAAGTACCTGGCAATAGATGGCAGCATAATGCACCTAATGTGAAAAACGTATGTTTTTGGGGGTGTCTGGATACTTTTGCTCATAGAGCGTACTTCGAAGTAAAGTATGGGAAGGTTAATAAGACAGAAATTCAAATAACTAGGAGAATGGGTCCATCCCAGTGGACTGGATAAAAAGCCAATCAAAGGAAGAGCCAGAATTAGAACTCGCTTACTAACACAGAACAGGTATAATAAAGGAGCGATATTCTGAGAATCCCAAATTAGGCACTATAATTCAGTTAAAAACCCGAAGGATTCTGAGAGTCTCGTTTTAAATAAAAAAAAGGACTATTGGGTGAACTTGAAAAGGAAAATACAGTTGTCGGGAAAATACTGGGAACTCAGAAGACTATTGCTGAGACTTTGAAGATGAAGGAAAACAAAAAGCTCAACAAGAACATCGGAAAGATCGTGGCCACAATGAAAAACGACGGTTGAAGTTTTAAAGGGACGAAAATCGACCGAGCAAAAAGATATTCACTTAAATCAGATCAATAAAGTTTACTTCTAAATGGGCAGAAGAGGTATAAAGAGATGCATAAGAAACATATGTTACACTAGAGACAATCCAAAACAGAGTCGAATTCAGGAGCAAAGTCAACAGCATTAAATTATTTGAAGAGATGCCACGAAGAGAGTGGTCCATACGTTACATTTCCAAAGAGAAGAGAAAGAAAAGAAGCGAAATAATGAAAAGGTTCTGGGAAGACAGCAAAAGTAAGCTCACGAAGCCAAATGTTCTATACGGTCCACAGTTGGCCATATTCGGAAAAAAATGGTGTTATTGAAGAAGGATCTACAGCAGTCAGTCACTATTTATAGTATGAAAATTAATTTATTAGCCTCTGCAGAATGCGTATGTTTTCACGCGTACTCAGGAGAAGGGCACAAATTACCACACAAAATAAACAGAAGCCCTGATGTTTTGTCTCAATACTTGCAGTATCATCTTTCTTCTTAAGCATATTACCGGCGAAGTCTTAGGGAAATGAAATTCCAGCTGAGACTGTACATCTCCGTTAGGTCACAATACAAGAAGATACAGTATCGGAACGCCATCTGAAGTTACAGTCGACTGTTGCACTATCGACTTGTTCAAAATATATTTATAGATCGCAATTTTTTTTTTTGTGGAAACAAAAACGTGAATTGTACTTGGCTTTTTAAGGCATTTCACGTCGTATAACCGAACTATCTGTCCACAGGACCTGAGGCGTTCTCCAGCAACGAGAGACGAAACATCAGGCATTCAAATGTGGTTTGGAGTACAGCCAAAATGCAAAAAAAAAAAAAAAAAAAGAGTTGTCTCCAAGAATGTGGGAAGTTTATTTACAACACTGGAGAGGAGACTAGCGCGCGTGCCTGTGACTGCACTTCAATGATAAACTGCCTTCGTTGCTCGAACGCAATCAGTTTCGAGACAATCGATTAGCCGCAGGAGATGCTGACAAATGAATCTCTATTGGAGTATGTAAATCAGTCTGCCGCCGTAAGAAGCAGGTTTGGAATTGGATGATTGCGGCTAATGAATTGCTGTAATCTCTGCTGGAAATAAAACATGTAAATTGCTGCCGAGAGGTCACGTCACGGCGTACGCTACCGTTATTAAGCCCTGGAGTACGCTGGCTTCGTCGCCGTCCTTTAATCCTCCGGCACGGTTAATTTTAAACCGTTTGCCCGCGTCTCCGGGCCACCCGACGACGAGCGAGGGGATATGAATTCATGGATATGGCCGATCGCGTGGCTTCGTTCCGAGAAGGACGACGGACGAGCAATTTTCTTCTTGTTGTCTAACAAGTGTTTACAGCTGTCATCTCCATAGTAATCCAGTTTGGCATGTATGTCCCTGATCTCTCCGACAGGAGTTCTTGTTTCTGATCGATGTATTTCGGAAATACTTTGTTAGGCACCTTCAAAAGTAAAAGGTAGTCCGCATAATGAACATTATTCCGAGACCTCACAAAAGTGCTGCATAATGAGTAACTGCTGTCATCGAGACTTCACACTCTGGAACCGACGACACCAAATCGGAATACCCGGGTTGGGAATTCCACACCATAACTATTCACAGAAGTATTATGACACATAGATCTGAAGTATAGACACTTAAATAGCAAACAGTAAGAAGGTTGACGGCAACGGAGATGGTTTTTGGACGCGGTCTGCAGGGATATCTAGACTAGAAAGAATCAGAAATGAAATCATCAGGAAGAAAATGAACGTTAAAAATTAAATACCAGATTTTATAGAAGAAAAACAACTGTTATGGTATGTACATGCAAAAAGGATGTCAAAGGTGAGATTACCACAGAGAATTATGGAATGGGAGCCACCTGGAAGAAGAAAAGGTGAGACCGCCGACCATATGGATTCAAGGAATCTATCAGAAGAAGAAGAAATACTGAAGAAAATTTATGGACAGATAGACAAATATGGAAAATGCAAATCAAATTTGATGTGTAGTCTTGGTGTATCGGAAAACGTAAAATATTATATTGTGAAATCGGATAACAGTAATAATAATAATAATAATAATAATAATAATAAAAGCTATAAATACTTATGCTATACCAATATTGACCTACTCATTTGGAGTAGTGAAATGGAGTAACACAGACCTAGAAGCACTCAATACACTTACACGATCACAATGCCACAAATATAGAATACATAACATACATTCACCAACAGAAAGAGTCACATTAAGCAGAAAGGGAGGAGGAAGGGGATTTATCGACACAAAAACCTACATTATGGACAGGTAGACAATTTATAGAACGAGCAGAAATTAGCAAAATACACAAAGCAATCACTCATATAAATACATCGGCTACACCACTGCAATTTCATAACCACTTCTACAACCCTCTAGATCACATAACATCAACGGATACGAAGAAAGTAAATTGGAAAAAGAAAACACTACATGGCAAGCACCCGTATCATCTAACACAGCCAAACATCGATCAAGACGCATCCAACAAATGGCTAAGAAAAGGCAATATATACAGTGACACGGAAGGATTCATGATTGAAATACAGGATCAAACAAACACCAGATATTATAGCAAGCATATTATTAAAGATCCCAATACCACAACAGATAAATGCAGACTTTGCAAACAACAAATAGAAACAGTAGATCACATCACAAGCGGATGTACAATACTAGCAAATACAGAATACCCCAGAAGACATGACAATGTAGCAAAAATAAACTTATAAAACAACATGTTCCCACATACAAGTATGCACCACAAAATGTACTGGAGAACGACGAATACAAATTATACTGGAACAGAACCATTATAACAGATAAAACAACACCACATAACAAACCTGACATCATACTCACCAATAACAAGAAGAAATTAACACAACTAATCGAAATATCCATACCCAATACAACAAATATACAGAAGAAAACAGGAGAAAAAATTGAAAAATACATCCACCTGGCTGAGGAAGTCAAGGACATGTGGCATCAGGATAAAGTTGACATTATACCAATTATGCTATCAACTACAGGAGTCATACCACACAATATCCACCAGTACATCAATGCAATACAGCTACATCCAAACTTATATATACAGCTACAGAAATCCGTAATTATTGATACATGTTCAATCACCCGAAAGTTCCTAAATGCAATATAACATATACCGTACAGTTAAAAGGAAGTCACGCTTGATCAAGGTCCGCGTCACTTTCCATTTTTAACCAGACCTAAGGTCTGAGAAAGGAAAGAAGATAATAATTACACTCAGTAGCTAGTTACAAAAAAAGAGTCAGAAAATAACTGATTCATTAAGCATCGGAAGTGCAGCACCAGAAAAACGTTTCTTCTTCTCCTCTTCCTCCTCCTCCATCTGATATTCCGATCGTATACCTATCGGTCATTTTGAGCGCGAGCCGACAGACTTTAGCTACGATATTTAAGCTACAGATATGCAAAAGCCAGAGACGTTAATCGGCGGGAAAGAGTACGCATAAATTTAATTTATCCCTACGCGGTCGTTTCATACTGCGATATTGAGGTATCATTATTACCGGTAGCTGGACTGCAGCGACGCCTTTGCGAGTTTATTGAAGAAAGTGCCCGATTCCATGAGTCTTACAGGTTGAAACCGCAGTCTCTATTAATTGAACACTTCGTAACTGCTTTTTTCACCACGAAGTCCAAAAAGAACAAGTCGACGCTACAATTTTATACCGCACAGAGTAACCAGTGGCGATGTACTGCCCTGACAAATGCGATTTTTGACTCGCACAGTCCATTAAACATGCGTTGAGTTCATTAAGAACACCCAGCTCCTACAGCACAATAGATCACCTGTGGCGAAGCACTGCATTGACACCGGTCACTCGATGCTGTATGAAAATTTCGAAGTTGTAGGTTTGATTTCATCTTTTCGAGACTGGGTGGTGAAAGAAGCAGTTGAAATTCCACTGGCGAAGAAGTGGTTTCATTCTGGACAGATCACGGAATCCGACGTTTTCTTTAATGAACTCGCAAAGACTGTGCTACAGCGCAGCTAACAGGGATTCGATAACCTAGCGTGGTCGACCGCATAACCACAGATCCCATTTAAGCAGGCTCTTTGCCTACGATCAACGTCTCTGGCGCTTGTCGACCTTTGATTTAAAATGGCGAAACGAGTACTGTAGAAAGCGGTTCCGTCTGGAGACAGCAGAAAAGTAAAGGACGAAATATTACAAGAAGAAGACGAAGAAGAAGAAGCACAGTTTCTGTGGTTGCACTCCTGAAATTTTGAATACCATTTATTGCGCCACGAAAACATCAAGACGCACTGAACGTAATTTTTTGCATAGCCATTTGCTGCTACTAAAAGAATCATCCGTGTTTGCAGAAGTGTTACTAATAAACTGAACCTTTTTTTTGGGGGGGGGGGGGGGGAGGAGGGCAGTTCGGATTAGAGTGGATAACTGGTATGCACCAAATGACTAATCGATGCAAATTTCTTTTCAAGGTGAAAACCATCGGCAGAAGTATCCAGCACTTGGATGCAGGCAACGTTTCCGGTGAGTAATACCGTCTCAGCTAAGCCTGTGAAAAATTGATCACAACCCTTATGTATCCGTCTCTACATATAAAAGGAAACTTCATGACTTACTGGGTAATCATAGCCCAGCCCAAAACGCGAAGGACAGAAACTTGAAATTTAGAAAGGGCGTTTATCTTATACTGCGAGCATCGTTTGAGACAGGATTTTTCGAAATTCCACCCATAAGGTGGTGAAATAGGGGATGAAAGATTGTTTTGAAAGTATGTCGCTATTAAGGCTATTTTGAAGCTAGAACTACGCAAACTGGTGTTCGATTTTTCGGTCAGAAATAAAGTTTTACATGTTTCAGCATTCTTGGAAATTAAAATCCCATGAGGGCGAAACAGTGGATGAGGTTTTTAATGAATAATTCCTGAGGAACTAAAAAAGCATGTTGAAGCTACAGTTAAGAAAACGTAATTGAACTCTCGATTAGAAATTAAAAAATATGTGTTACAGTGTTTTTAGAAATTCAACCTGTAAGGGGGATGAAACGTTTCATGAAAATATTTCATTATGAAATCACTTTTAAAGGTAAATCTATGTAACTTTGATTTTGGCTTTTCGACAGAAATGGAAAATTATGTGTTCCAGTATTTTTGAAAGTTCAACCCATAACGAACTGAAATAGTGGACGAAAATTTTTATAAAAATATTTCGTTATATTAAAATATTTTTGAACCTAAATCTATGAAAGTTGGTGTTTGTCCTGTGAAGAAATAAGTTTCTATGGAAGTATCACCAAAAGAACTCTTAAAGGCAGTATTAACAAAGACCTTCGACGTCAGCTGCCACAACAGCTTTTTGGTGAGAAGTACATTCGGGAAAGATGAAGCTTTTGTGGCCTCCATTAGCGCGAAAAGTTATATGATGTTGCAACTTGTGAACAACATAAAAATTCCATTAAAGAAAAGGAAAAAAATCCTTGCAGACCGTACAGTCTATGCGAGCTAAGCAGTGGGCACCAAGCTGGTCATTAATAACAAACTTTTGTAGTAGTACAATACCGACCACATACGACGTATATAATTGTACTTCACTATTGAAGTAAACCTGTCCTCCATCTGAAGAACGGACTGAGCACTGTAGAGCTTTATTATGTGTGGTCCTGGCGGGCGATGGTATACCCATGCCTCTCTATAAGTTTTGAGCTGTTTGATCTAATCAGTTACGAGGGTCCTATAAATTTTAGAATTGTACGCAATTGGTGACATTATTTCGATACCTAAAACAATGATGTCAGTTCATGGAGCTGTATATGAAACTATCAGAAGCAACCGACGGAATTTTTCCATCCGAGTCGTTTACCGTCACCTGAATGAGAAACAGGGAACGAAAAATGATTACTAAACGGAAATTGTTTAATATTTTATAGAAAAAATTCGCACCTGACAAAGAAAGTTAAGCACCAAAGAAAGGGGGGAAGAAATAAAATGAAACTTCCCTGATAGAGATGGTATGAATTGTTATTTCAGTGATTTACAAAGACGATGGCAGCACGAGACAGTTTACCAGTGTGACGTTCCACTCCCTATGGCCTGAATGCAAAAAAATGGTTCAAATGGCTCTGAGCACTATGGGACTTAACACCTATGGTCATCAGTCCCCTAGAACTTAGAACTACTTAAACCTAACTAACCTAAGGACATCACACACATCCATGCCCGAGGCAGGATTCGAACCTGCGACCGTAGCAGTCCCGCGGTTCCGGACTGGACTGAATGCAAACGTCACTCATTCGTTTGGGGCGAATGTTAAAGAGAAACTGCCCCACAAATGTTGTATCTGGCCCCGGTCTCATATAAACTGAAGAGTCAAAGAAACTGGTATAGGCATGCTTATTCAAATACAGAGATATGAAAATAGTCAGAATACGGCGCTGCGGTCGGCAACGCCTCTGTAAGACGAGGAGAGTCTCGCGGAGCTGTTAGATCGGCTACTGCTGCTACAACGGCAGGTTATGAAGATTTAAGTGAAACTGAACGTTGTGCTATAGTCGGCGCACGAGCGATGGGACACAGCATCTCCGAGGTAGCGATGAAGTGGGGATTTTCGCGTACTTTATTCCACGAGCGTATCGTGAATAGCAGGAATCCGATGAAACGTCAAATCTCCAACATCGCTACGGCCGGAAAAAGATCCTGCAAGAATGGGACCAACGCCGACTGAAGAGAATCGTTCAACGTGACAAGTGCAACCCTACCGCAAAATGCCGATATTTCAATGCTAGGCCATCAACAAGTATCAGCGTGCCAACCTTTCAACGAAACGTCATCGATATGGGTTTTCGGAGGCGACGGAGCACACGTGTACCCTTGAAGATTGCACAACACAAAGCTTTACGCCTCGCCTAGGCCCGTCAACACCGACACTGGATTGTTGATGACTGGAAACATGTTGCGTGGTCGGACGACTCCCGTTTCAAATTGCATCGAGCGGCTGGACGTGTACGGGTATGGAGACAACCTTATGAATCCATGGACCCTGCATGTCAGCGGGGGACTGTTCAAGCTGGTGGAGGCTCTGTGAGAGTGTAGGGCGTGTGCAGTTGGAGTGATATGGAACACCTGATACGTCTAGACAAGACTGACGGGTGACACGTACGTAGGCATCCTGTCTGATCACCTGCAGCCATGCATGTCCACTGTGCATTCCGACGGACTTTGGCAATTCCAGCAGGACAATACGACACCCCACACGTCCAGAATTGCTACAGAGTGGCTCCAGAAACACTCTTCTGAGTCGCTACAGTATGGCTCCCTGGCCGCCAAACTGCTGAGACATGAACATTATTGATCTTATCTGGGATGCCTTGCAACTTGCTGTTCATAAGAGATCTCCTCCCACTCGTACTCTTGCGGATTTTTGTACAGTCCTGCAGGATCCATGGTGTAAATTCCCCCGAGCACTACTTCGGACGTAAGTCGAGTCCATGCCACGTCGGGTTGCGGCACTTCTGCGTGCTCGCGGGAGCCTTAAACGATATAGGCAGGTGTATGAGTTTCTTTGGCTCTGCAGTGTATATTGCACTGTGGCGGAGCTGATGTCCCAAGCTTATCTCTCACATGTGGTATCGGGTTCAGATCTCAAGACCTTTCTGGCCACAGCAATATCTGAACATCGCACAGACAGTTCATGAAGTCACGTGCCGTGTGTGGACGAGCATTGTCCTGTTGAAAACTGGCACCACGATACTGTCGCTTGAGATGCAGCACATGAGAACGCAGAGTGTCCGCGGGATACCGTTGTGCCGTGAGCGCCGCGCGGGGCAGCCGTGAGGTTTGAGGCGCCTTGCCACGGTCCACGCGGCTCCCTCGACGGAGGTTCGAGTCGTCCTTCGTGCATGGGTGTGGGTGTGTGTGTGTGTGTGTGTGTGTGTGTGTGTGTGTGTGTGTGTGTGTGTGTGTGTGTGTGTGTTGTCCTTAGCATAAGTTATTTTAAGCTGGATAAGGTAGTTTACAAGCCTAGGGACCGATTACCTTAGCAGTTTGGCCCCATAAGAACTTGACACAAATTTCTGGGCCGCGAGAGTTCCCTCAAACACTACCAGCTGTTACCTGAAGTCATACCCGATGGCTCTTCACACCTTAAGGCAAGGAGTAACTGCACTGCGCCCCTCTAGAACACTGGCCGAATGAGAAATGTACACATGTCTCCGCCTTACCCGCCGGCGATATTAATCTGAGATGGAGACCCACACTGTGGTGAACAACGCTAATTCAAGCTGGTGACGGATCAGCAATAACAGAAAACTGGAAGTCTAATCGTTTCAAAACCCGTCAATGATGTCTATGTGTACGAAGTTACATTAACATCCGACCTTGTCTTCTGCGTATTTCAGGTTTGTGGCAGGCAGCGTTTTTACCGAAGTACTAACTTCATAATTCGATGTAGAGTTGCATCAGCAACGAAGTAATTTTTACAACAGTCGTAGCTGCAATTGTTTTCTGTTGGTATTTGCGAAGTGTGAATAACTCAATACGTCGCAATAATCATTAGAGGTGCCTGGCTTCGCAGACGCTACATCGACAGAACTGTTACTTTGTTTCGCACCATCGTTTTAGTTTCTAGATAGTTTCTACATTTGAATGATTCCATACAGTAGGTGTTTCACGGACATCACAAGCGCCATTTCCGGCGTTGTATGTAAGCAACAGACCAGCAGGTAAAACTGCATCACCTTACTACAGTTGTTGCTCTGACATTGCCGGATACTGTGGCATGTGTCGGTATTTTCCGAGTCTGTAATGTCACAGACGCACTGAAAGTGAATGCTCTTGCACTGGTCTGCATGAAATAATCGTAGGACTTTTCTTTATATGTTAGTTCTCTAAAAATGGCTGCCCTATGTTGTTCACGTACTTTAAGATGTTCTGATTTAGTAGAAAATGTTCTGTCCAGTAACTGGACACCGCACCCCACTTTTCACATTAAACAATGGTTTTTGATGTGACTGACAAAGATATGAAGATATGAAAAGAACATTTCACATCAACCTCTCCATCACACAAAGACTGCAACAGCCAGATGCAGTGCTGACGTCGAGCAATATCATTTGAATCGGTCAGTCGATACTTTTTGAGGTTTCAGTTTGGGTCTCTGCACACCAGTGTGAGAAGGTGCTAATGGCAACAGCCTGTAGAGCTGCATGGTTGAACGATTTTCTCCATGTTGGCTACAACCGATATGCTACCAGTGACACTGGCCAAAGTGTCATGCAGTGCTCAGCGCCTACCTACCAAGAGCTGTTCCACCATTGCTTGCATCACATGTGAAATACTCTGTACTTCAGTGTACCGGGTGGTTATAATTAAAGTTTTTCTATTTAACGTTATTACACGGAAAGTACCAGGTGATCAAAAAGTTAGTATAAATTTGAAAACTGAATAAATCACGGAATAATGTAGATAGAGAGGTAAAAATTTACATACATGCTTGGAATGACATGGGGTTTTATTAGAACAAAAAAAAAAAAAAAAAACACAAAGTTTACAAAATGTCCGACAGATGCCGCTTCATCTCATCATAATAGCAATAATTAGCATAACAAAGTAAGACAAAGCGAAGTTGATGTTCTGTACACGAAATGCTCAATATGTCCACCATCATTCCTCAAAAATAGCTGTAGTCGAGGAATAATGTTGTGAACAGCACTGTATACCATGTCCGGAGATATGGTGAGGCATTGGCGTCGGATGTTGTCTCTCAGCATCCCTAGAGATGTCGGTCGATCACGATACACTTGCGACTTCAGGTAACCCCAAAGCCAATAATCGCACGGACTGAGGTCTGGGGACCTGGGAGGCCGAGCATGACGAAAGTGGCGGCTGAGCACACGATCATCACCAAACGACGCGCGCAAGAGATCTTTCACGCGTCTAGCAATATAGGGCGGAGCGCCGTCCAGCATAAACATTGTACGTTCCAGCAGGTGTTTATCAGCCAGGCTGATTCTCTCTCTATCTCATTACAGCTCCTTTTATACACGATTGTCATGCGCAGTCACTGACTTTTTGCTGTCCAGCGCCATCTGTCGGACATATTGTCAACTTTTTTTGTTCTAATAAAACACCATGTCATTCCAAGCATGTGTGTCAATTTTTACCTCTCTACCTACATTATTCCGTGGTTTATTAAGTTTTCAAATTTATACGGACTTTTTGATCACCCGGTAATTACCGTACGAGTACGAAACTTGGTAGCATTAATGTCAAGGAAGACGGGGAAGAGAAATAATGCAGAATCGGTTCAATTGAAAGATTTTTAATGTGCTGCTACGTTACATCTTCCCATTACATACCTGTACCATTTGTGCGGTAGCGTTCTCTCTTCCCACGCCCGGGTTCCCGGGTTCGATTCCCGGTGGGGTCAGGGATTTTCTCTGCCTCGTGATGGCTGGGTGTTGTGTGCTGTCCTTAGGTTAGTTAGGTTTAAGTAGTTCTAAGTTCTAGGGGACTTATGACCACAGCAGTTGAGTCCCATAGTGCTCAGAGCCATTTGAAGCATTTTGAACCTGTACCATTACTGCTACAAAATGGGCTCAATATGGCGGCCTTCAGTGACCAGAAGAGTCTGAATATGCAGGATTGCATTCTGCACAGCGGAACGAAGCATGTTTGTAGGTATGCCGCGCTTTCCCTGGTAAGCCCTGTTCTTCAGGTAGCCCCACAACCAGAAATCACAGAGATTGAGGTCAGGTGATAGTGCCAGCCAAGCATTTGGAAACGATCGGCTCATAATTCGATCGTTTTCAAATGTGTTTCAGGGAAGGTGAGCTCCACGAGCGATGTGCGGTGAGGCCCCATCTTGCATGAAAACTGTTGAGTTCAATGCGTCTCTCCTGTTGGAAAGCTATGACATGCTGGCGAAGCATATCATAGTAACGCTAGCCAGTCACGCTGCACGTCTTTGGTTCTTGATCGCCAACCTGTTCAACAAAAATGGGAGATGATGAATGTAGACGTGAAGCTACACCATACGGTGACACGTTCACCATACACAGGAACTTCATGCACAGTGACTGGAGGTGAAAATCTCCACACTTGGCAGTTCTGTGTGTTCACCTACCCGTCAGAGATAAATGAGCATCGTCTGTCCACAGGATGGTCCAGGGCCCGTCCTCGTCAACTTCAATCCTTGCGAGAATGTGGAGAGCCAAGTCAACATGTCGTTGTGCATCTTGTGGTGCAACGTGCTGTATGATGTCGATCTTGTGCGGATACCATTTGAGAATATTTCGAAGCACCTTCCGTGCAGTGGACCATGGGATGTTCAACTGTCGTGACACATCATACGCACCGCCTGACGATCGGGAATTTCGCTCAGCGTTGTCTGCGACAGCAACAGCGATTTCATCCGTCACCTGCGGTGCAACCGGTCATCGGCCTCTTCCCGGAGCGACGGCCAGTTCTCCTTTTGATTGCCGCGCAGTCTGAGGCGCCTTACCACTGTCCGCGCGACCCCCCCCCCACCCCCCCCCCCACCCCCCCCCCCCCCCGTCGTAGGTTCGAGTCCTACGTCGGGCATGGGTGTGTGTGTGTTGTGCAAATAGCGTAAGTTAGTTTAAGATAGATGACCTCAGCAGTTTGGTCCCGTAAACCCGTACCACAAATTTCTAAATTTCTTGTTGATTCGAACTACTTCATCATGCGCCGCACAGCAGGTGGAGAAAGAGGACCCTTCAGTGATCTTTTCAGACGGCAGTATTCTGGAACTACAGCTGGAGCATTACTGTCGCTTTGCTAATAGAGCTTCGCCAATAATGCCCTGCTCCTTTTGTCCAAACTCATGTTGACACGTCAACAAGTGTACGGAGACTGGTCAGGTGTATCACGATGACTGATCACGGGACCTGGTGGCTATAGTTGGAACCGGATTGTGGCGATGTGACGCATTAAAATCATGCACCCCATATTCTGAAAATTAATGCTACGAAGTTTGGTAATCTAATCGTAATTAGTTTTCGTGTTATGACGTATTAAATACGGAAAGTTTAGTTATAGCCACACGGTACATTCACTCTCCTAATATTGGTCGCTCTATCAAGGTGCTCCCTTATGAAAGTTTCCCTTTTTCAACACACTGTAGAATAAAAAAGTTCCTTCAGGGTAAACCATCTGATCGCTATTGTTAATGTTTGCAGAAGTTAGTCTCGTACCGAATACATGTACGTAAATGAAGTACGTAATTTCGCGTTCGTACTAAGCACCGTGGCATGCTACCACAGCGGAAGTGTACCGTTTCAACTGTTGATTGCTCATCGAAAGTGCGACGCTACATCTTTGGCGTCTCTCCAGAAGGCGCGCGTGGTGACTCTGTTACCGAGCTGCTTTATCTCTTAGTCAGTTCCGTCTTGCCGCTAGGAAGAAGAAAGTTCCTGAGCAGTCGCGATTGGTCATTCCGTGGCGCTGTGAACCTACCAGCATTTCTTGGCACTTCGCCGTCTTGCGAGTGGATCTTGGACTGCTAAGCTCACTTGTCTGAGAAGCATCACGCGGGAGTTCCAACACGCCTTGGTTCGCCTTTTCAGCTTGGTCCGTGGGTATACGGGTAGAGTGCAATAGCGAACGCATATGGGTATGTTACGTGAGCTTCTTCCTTGGTCCTATGGCGTGCTTGTTCTCAGTTGCCAAGCGCACTCACTTGAAAGGGAGGTGTACTAGCAGCAATGTTACTGCGTTATTTTACCGACGTGCAACAGTAGCGCTTGCCTTTTAGTGTGCATGCCTTTAACAAGTGTCTGCTAGACGAGTACAGTGCAAGGGTAAAATCAAGGTCCCTAGTTTTTTTATTTATTTACGTACTATTCATTCATGTATTTCTTAAGTCCATTAAGGAGGCAGCTGAGTCTTTCAGTCACTAAGTCACTGGTACCGGTTTTAATGTTGCTGATTTGTTTAAACAGAAAAATTTTTAATGCACATTTTATTTGACCAATAATCGTCACTTTTAAATTTCTCAACACAATATGGGCATTTACTTGAAGTTCACGATTCTTGGACTTTGAAGTTCAGTATTTTGAGCACACTTGTTAGTGAAATAGCTGGGGTCCCACTTTCGTAATCGTACTTATAAGTTGTTTTGGGTTGGTTGGTTGGTTGGTTGGTTGATTTAGGGGAGGGGACCAAATAGCGTAGCGAGGTCATCGGTACCATCGGATTAGGGAAGGAAATCGGCCGTGCTCTTTCAAAGGAACCATTCCGGCATTTGCCTGAAACGATTTAGAGAAATTACGGAAAACCTAAATCCGGATGGCCGGACGCGGGTTTGAACCGTCCTCCTTCCGAATCCGTACTGTGTCCACTTGTTGTAATCGTTGGGTGTGATGGCTCACTGGTTGATCTGAGCCAGTTCTTAAACCTTCCTGAATGCTTTTCCTCATCAATATGTCTAATTTTTTTCTCTGCTTTAATACTGTTTTTCTGAAACAGATGGAACCAGGGGACAGCGAACACTACAGCTAATTAAATTTCGCCTTTACATACTTCCTGTAATTATGTTATTGATATCTCAATGTTTTTAAGTTGTTGCTCATTTGCTTCAATACTGTTTTAACAGGGAAGTCTTTTCGCTAAATTAATATTACTCACTAAGTAGCATTCTCAACCTCTACATTTTTCAAAAAAATTTTGAGCTGTAAGAGGCATTCATTCTGCTCCCATGAGATGTCTTTTTTTGATAAAAAGCGAAGTGAAATATGTGAATTTTAATGGTAATTCATTTGAACTGATGTTTCCAAGTAAGTGTATTTTCTGGTGCAAACGTCCAATTATACTTCCCAGCACGTTACAGCTCTCGCCACAAGCTGTGCCATTTCAGCGTTCCTTAACACTGGGAAGCCTTTTTCAAACTTGCATCACGTATTTTACAAGTTGGAGAAAAACAGCCTGTTAAGATTAGGCCCGACTAGAGGGGCCTCGACTCAGGCAAAATTTTCGAAATGACCACCAGTCGTAAAAGCACCGTGTGGAGCTAAGGCCATAAAACGACAGCCCATCTGCGACGAACACGCGGAATGGTGTGCAATTAAACTACCATGCCACACCTAATACGTGTTATGCTAAGGAGGTGAAGATAATACTTTCAGCTTAACAATCAAAGCCAGGCATACTTTGAATTCCTATTCATTGCTCATTACGTTGGAAGCCAGTTTTCTGTAATGTTCATTGGGTACAGCTTACCTATTAAATTAACTACACTAAAATTACCGTGCTGCCATTAATTTGTGAAGATAATAAACTGTAGTGCAGAAATAACACTGCCGTAATGTAGTCGACATGCTGTACTGTAGCTGTAATGTTGTTAATGAAGAAATCTAAAAGCCAAGTGTTTTAGTTTCTGATATGTGCATAGGGCAATACAAAAATGCAGTAAATGAAGCAGGAAAAAAGTAATAAAAACGTCTCAAAAATGAGACTGACAGGAAGTGCAAAATTGCTAAGCAGGGATGGCTAGAGGACAAATGTAAGAATGTAGAGTCTTATCTCACTAGGGGTAAGATAGATACCGCCTACAGGAAAATTAAGGAGACCTTTGGAGAAAAGAGAACCACTTGCATGAATATCAAGAGCTCGGAAGGAAACCCATTTCTAAGCAAAGAAGGGAAAGCAGAAAGGTGGAAGGAGTATATAGAGGGTCTACACAAGGGCGATGTTTTCGAGGACAATTTTACAGAAATGGTGAAACACGTATGTATTCAGTAGCAGCGATGGCGAGGCATGACAGAATCTCTGACCAGAGAGTTATTTATCGTTGCTAGTCTGCGCTTGACCGCGCGAGAGTACAGTTGCGAGAAGGTAGTTGTACATAGCGAGTCGCGAGAGCATGTAGTTCAGAGTTGGACGCTGTTGCGCGTTGGACTCAGTTGCGAGTCGGAGTTGTATTTGAGGAGTCGGCGGGCGTCGACATGGGTCTCTGGTCAAGGTTCGGGACGAGGTATATTGTTAAATAAGGTAATGAAGCAGCATTGCGCACATCTGATAATGTAATGTATGTTAATTGTAATTAATTTGTTCAAGAAATGCCCCAATAATAATTTTGTTTTCAAAGCAATCGTTTTAAGAAAATAATCATTCCAATTGAAACAATATTTCCTATGCTTTTCCTCTCAGAATCAATTTATCAGATTAACTATTGCACAGGGCCTAAGGTCAGCGCAGCTGCCCTTATAAAATTTATCAGGTTCACCTTAACGTTAATTTTGTGGGGGCTTAACATTTTTGCACATTTTTATTATCATTGAGTATTGTTACTGTGGAAAGCTAACATTTGGCACTATTCGCAATTATATTCAATTCTTATCATTTTTGTATTTTTACGGGGAGGTTACAATGGAAGAGAATGTAGATGAAGATGAAATGGGAGATACGATACTACGTGAAGAGTTTGACAGAGCACTGAAAGATCTAAGTCGAAACAAGGCCCCGGGAGTACACAACATTCCATTAGAACTACTGAGAGCCTTGGGAGAGCCAGTCCTGACAAAACTCTACCATCTGGTGAGCAAGATGTATGAGACAGGCGAAATACGCTCAGACTTCAAAAAGAATATAATAATCCCAATCCCAAAGAAAGCAGGTGTTGACAGATGTGAAAATTACCGAACTGTTAGTTTAATAAGCCACGGCTGCAAAATACTAACACGAATTATTTACAGACGAATGGAAAAACTGGTAGAAGCCGACCTCGGGGAAGATCAGTTTGCGATTCTGTAGAAATGTTGGAACACGTGAGGCAATACTAACCTTACGACTTATCTTAGAAAGAAGATTAAGGAAAGGCAAACCTATGTTTCTAGCATTTGTAGACTTAGAGAAAGCTTTTGAAAATGCTGACTTGAATACTCTCTTTCAAATTCTGAAGGTGGCAAGGGTAAAATACAGGTAGCGAAAGGCTATTTACAATTTGTACAGAAACCAGATGGCAGTTATGAGAGTCGAGGGGCATGAAAGGGAAGCAGTGGTTGGGAAGGGAGTGAGACAGGGTTGTAGCCTATCCCAGATGTTATTCAATCTGTACATTGAGCAAGCAGTAAAGGAAACAGAAGAAAAATTCGGAGTAGGCATTAAAATCCATGGAGAAGAAATAAAAACTTTGAGGTTCGCCGATGACATTGTAATTCAGTCAGAGAGAGCAAAGGAACTGGAAGAGCAGCTGAACGGAATGGACAGGGTCTTGAAAGGAGGATATAATATGTACATCAACAAAAGCAAAATGTGGATAATGGAATGTAGTCGAATTAAGTCGAGTGATGCTGAGGGAATTAGATTAGGAAATAAGACACAAAGTAGTAAAGGAGTTTTGCTATTTGGGGAGCAAAATAATTTATGATGGTCGGAGTAGAGAGGATATGATATGTAGACTGGCAATGGCAAGGAAAGCGTTTATGAAGAACAGAAATTTGTTAACATCGAGTACAGATTTAAGTGTGAGGAAGTAGTTTCTGAAAGTATTTGTATGGAGTGTAGCCACGTATGGAAGTGAAACATGGACGATGAATAGTTTAGACACTAATAGAATAGAAGCTTTCGAAATGTGGTGCTACAGAAGAATGCTGAAGATTAGATGGGCAGATCACATAAGTAATCAGGAGGTATTGAACAGAATTGGGGAGAAGAGGAGTTTGTGGCACAACTTGACAAGAAGAAGGGGTCCGTTCTTCTTGGTAGGACATGTTCTAAGGCATCAAGGGATCACCAATTTGGTATTGGAGGGGAGCGTGGAGGGTAAAAATCGCAGAGGGAGACCAAGAGATGAATACACTAAGCAGATTCAGAAGGATGTAGGCTGCAGTAGGTACTGGGAGCTGAAGAAACTTGCACTGGATAGGGTAGCATGGAGAGCTGCATCAAACCAGTCTCAAGACTGAAGACCACAACAACAACAAAATAATAATAATAATAATAATCTCGAGAAATAGAGCAGAAAATTAGTCAGACGAAACCTCACTGATACGCACACCCAAACACGTTCTCTTCCCGGACAAACATTTGCGCGGTTGTCCTTTGTTTTACGGCCAGAGCTGCAGATGGGTGCATTCCGTACCCACGGTTGTCTAGAAGAAATTCTTCGTCCCCTACACTTTTGACCGCCGCCTGGAGGCTGGACTCGCTCTTTGGCCTGCATACCCCGTCATCTGGGCCCGGCACGGTGAGCCGCTGCCAGCTGGCGGAACCGCTCCACGCCGCTCCTCAACACAGCAAGCGGTGCCGCGCTGACAGCAGGGCCTCCGGGAAATGCCTTCCACTCCTGCGTTCCTCCGCGCTTTATTTAGCAGTCGCCTGTTGGCCGATCTTTACTGCCGAGGTCTCTCGGAAGGACTGTAATATATCATTTTCGCGCTGCGGTGCCAACTCCAACTCACGGGGCTGTGTGCAAGGTGACAGTCTCTATTATTGAGGCCACTATGTCGTAGACAGCCTTGTGCACCAGGCCCATCCTGCTCCGTATGCGAGCTTCTCTTGATTTCGTGACAAACGACCTAATCTCCTTCTCATTAATTTTAAGCTCGTCTTTGATTCGCGTCAGCAGAAAATTGGGAGCTAGACACGCTCCAACACCAACATACCAGTCTTCCCAAAAGATGATTTCGATAGTTGGCTTTTATCGCTGAGAATTCGTAAAAACTGCGAATATTGTAGAGAGAACGCAGTCACTTAACAATACTATATGCCGAAACATTTCATTTTCCTTCCTAATGCAGGTTTAGCGAAATAAATCTGGCCTGAAAAGTATTAGATTGGTGCGTAAGTTAGTAGCATTTTTCCGTAAGTTTAATAAACACAGCAGATACACGTAACTGACACTTTACTCATCAGTAATATATTCTCCATCATTTACAACAGTCTTGTAACGCTGGGGTTGTAAGTAGGCTGTTTAGGTTTTTATGTCGGTAACGCCACGAAGCGCTCTGTATGAAAATCACTGGCTGTGCTGTGTGCAGTCTGTGGCTGATTGGCATTGTTGGAATAGTCGCTATTGTAGTGTTGGGCAGTTGGATGTGAACAGCACGTTGCAGGTGAGCCGCCAGCAGTGGTGCATGTGGGGAGAGAGATGGCGGAGTTTTGAGAGCGGACGATCTGGCCCTGTGTCCATCAGAAAAAGCATATTTGTACGACTGGATGTCATGAACTGATATATATATGACTTTTGAACATTATTAAGGTCAATACAATGTTTGTTCTTTATCAAAATCTTTCATTTGCTAACTATGCCTATCAGTAGTTAGTCCCTTCGGTAGTTTGAATCTTTTATTTAGTTGGCAGTAGTGGCGCTCGCTGTATTGCAGTAGTTCGAATAACGAAGATTTTTGTGAGGTAAGTGATTCATGAAAGGTATAGGTTATTGTTAGTCAGGGCCATTCTTTTGTAGGGATTATTGAAAGTCAGATTGCGTTGCGCTAAAAATAGTGTGTGTCAGTTTAGTGATGATCAGAATAAGTAAAGAGAGAAATGTCTGAGTACGTTCAGTTTTGCTCATCTGTTTGAAAATCATATAACTTAAGGGGTTAACCAGTACAGTAATTGATAAATTTTTCAAAGGGGACGTTTCAGGGTGGCTTTTAGATTCCGCGGCTGTAGAAATCACGTTGATTTTGAGGCGAAGAATGCGCTAAGCCAGGTACGGAGCGCATTTTCACCCGGAAAAGAAGTTCCCTGAAGGCTGTTCGATAGAGAGAGGAAGAGGTGAAAATCTGAGGGCACAAGATGAACTGAATGCAGAATGACTTTCCAACCCAGCTCCTGTATGACGTTTGACATTTTATCAGAATGCGGGCGGGTGTTATCGTGGAGTAGTATTACTTCACACAGTCTTCCGGGTCGTTGCGCTTTGATTGCGTCTGCAAGACGATTCACTTGTCGACAATAAATGTCATTAGTGATGGTTACACCTCGGAAAAACAATTTGTAATACACCACACGTCGCTGTTCCACTAGACGCACAAAATTATCTCTCGTGGATAAGCGCAGGTCTTTGTATTATTTTCCGTCGTCAGTAAAGACAGCACCTTTCATTTATTTCCATTGCGTTTCCCCCCTTACTTTCAATCATGCTTCCCAGGTACTTTAAGTTCTCTACCACTTGTAGTTTTTCCCCTCCACAAGTTATATCCACATTTGGCCTATTCTTCTTCCTTGTTGTGACAATTATTTCACTTTTCTTTGCAGAGAAATGCATTCCATATTGTGCTGCCGTTGCCTCCCATACATCTAACTGCTCTTGCACCTCCTTCTCGCAATTTCCCCATAACACCACGTCATCGGCAAAAAGCACTGCTTTCATTTTATGATCTCCAATTTCATCTGATACTTGCTGTAGGATTTCATCCATAACAATAATAAACAATAAAGGCGAAAGTGCACTTCCCTGTCGCAGCCCATTTTCCAGCTTGAACCATGCAGTACGTTCCCTCCCCACTTTCACACAACTCTCACTTCCCTCATACATTTTTCTGACTTTTCGTGTTATCTCTTCATCTATCCCTTTTGCGTTCAGCACATCCCAGAGCTTGTCCCTACAGATACTGTCATACGCCTTCTCAATATCTAAAAAGGCCATGATTAAGTCCTTCCCGTACTCATAGTGCCTTTCCTGCAGTTGCCTTACCGCAAATATGAGGTCCGTTGTTGATCTTGGTCTGAAACCATACTGTTCCTCTTGCAGTCTACTTTCAATATTGCTTCTTATTCTCTTCTCCAGGATCTTTTCATAGATTTTTTCCACAGTGGCATAGCAGGGTGATTCCTCTGTAGTTCTCACATCTCCTTTTATCCCCTTTCTTGAAGATCGGGACTATAATTCCTTTCTTCCAATCCTCAGGAATTCTGTTCTCCTTCCACACCACCCTCAGCACTCTGTATAGCCACTGGGTACCTACTTCTCCTGCTGCTCGTATCATATCCACTGTTACTTCGTCCCAACCTGGTGCCTTGCCCCCTTTCATCCTCTTTATGGCTTCTTCCACTTCATTCCAAGTTAGATCATCAATTTCCCCACTATTATAATCGTCTGCTGCCTTAGGCTCTCCATCCCTGTTAGTTACCCGCTTGGCGGCATTCAACAGATCTTCAAAGTACTCCTTCCAAATCTTTTTGAGCTCATGCATTTCCTTTGCATGAAAGGTGCAGAAAAGCAGGGCAGTTCTACAAATGCATTAGGGGGCTTATTTGGAGCAAGGAGGTGCCACAGAAATCCAAGGGAATTATATACCGAACCTACTTTGTCCCCATATTGGCATACGGAAGTGAGACATGGGTAATGCACAAAAGCGACAAAAGTAGAATACAGGGTAGTGAAATGAAGTTCCAGAGGAGCAGGTTCAGTGTAACAAGACGAGACAGATTGCGAAATGTGTATGTGAGGGAAAGACTAAAGGAGGAACCAGTACAGGACAGGATAGAAAAATCAAGACTGCAGTGGTATGGACACATGAAGAGAATGGATGAGGGACGAATTCCAAAGAGGATGTTTGATCTGCAACTCGAGGGGAAGAGGCCCAGGGGAAGACCAAGAGATAGATGGGTGAAGGAAGTGAAGGAATGTGTGACGAGAAGAGGAGAGAACTGGACGAAAGTGGAAGAGGGGGAATGGTGGAAAGACAGAACACGATGGAGAGGCTTGTGTTCCCGACAGACCCAGCCAGTGGCTGGAAACTGTCCAAGATGATGATGATGATGATGATGATGAGTAAAGACAGCAATGTTCGGTGCTCAAAATGGTTCAAATGGCTCCAAGCACTATGGGACTTAACATCTGAGGTCATCAGTCCCCTAGAACATAAAACTACTTAAACCTAACTAACCTAAGGAGGCAGGATTCGAACCTGCGACCGTAGCAGCAGCGCGGTTCCGTTCTGAAGCGCCTAGAACCGCTCGGCCACAGCGGCCGGCTGGTGGGTGCTGTTCACGAGCCAATTGATGATCAGCAGAGACGCAATATGGCCACCAGCTGATTTTTGTAATTTTGGCTTAGAGCATTCGGTGTCCCTTCAACCTATTTTTGAACCTTCCCCATTTTGCATGCAAATGTCGCACGATGGTGGAATGATCACAGCTCACCGTTTTTCTCAGTTCTCGAGTACATTTAAGTGCATCACTGTGGATTAATGATCTTCATCAAATGCGAAGGTCTTCCTGTACGTGGAGAGTCACTAATGTCAGAATGATCCTCTTTCAAGCGAGAAAACCATTATTTGTCGTGCCCTTTCCAAGGGCATTATTCCAATACACGGCGCAAATGTTTCTGGCTTCCTCCACTGCTATCATCCTTCTACTGAACTCGAACAGAAGAGTATGTCGGAAATATTTGTTTTGTAAACAAACTGAAATAAAAACAAACTCGCTATGTCAGAATTGTTCCAATTTCTCCATTTGCCACTCCTTCTTCTAGCGTCCACAGCTCCTCTATATCCAAACGACAAAATACGTCATCTCATATGGCAAGCGTGAACTACAAATAAAAAGTGACAATCGAAAAATAAATACTTGGCAACCGGAATACCAGCAAAATCACTACGAACTTATGCCTCAACCTAGGACTTATAAGACTGACGCCGAACTGTCCCTTGTTAACAAACAGGAGAAATGGGGGGCACCGTGATTTCATGCCCCAACCCGTCACTGTCACACGTCTGCTGGTGGTTACTGAGGTCCTTAGTTTTTCCATTTCTTCAGAGGATGTCTGGTTCAGCCTGTCGGGGAATGTGAACTCACAATACATGCGCCATTATGCACCAGAAAGTCCCCATCAGTATTTTGAAGAGCCGTTGCATAATCTCAAGGTTGGTATACGGCGCACGATCTCTAGCGTCCGCACAGGAACACAATTCTTTCACCACACTGTTAATGCTAACCCTTATGTCCAGGAACTGTTTAATCCATATGTAGATCAACTGACAGAAGATGAACGGCCGAATGGTTATTTTCAGCTAGACAGAGCACCTATTTGGCAACATCGTCGCGAATGCATTACGTGTTCGGTGATGAGAGGCTAATCAGCATACGCAGATTACTTTCCTCACCATTTCGATCGCCTCACCTCTCCACCGTACTTTTTACCTGTGGGCTAAACTGAAGGGTCATGTGTACTCAAATACTCCACACACACACACACACACACACACACACACACACACACACACACACACACGCACGCACGCACGCACGCACGCACACACACACACACACACACACACACACACACACACACACACACACGAAGAGCTATACCATAACAATGGAAATGCTATTTCTGCTATCCCTCGCACAGAGTACCTACGTGTGGGTCACAGTTTGATAAACTGAGCACAAGGCTGAATCGAAGTTAAACGCAGCCATTCCTAGAATCTTCTATGAAGTTCACTAATGTTGCTCAATCCCTCATCAGTTTTGTAGTAAATATTTTCTAAACTAAAACTCCGTCCGAACAGGCCTTGGAAGGCCAAACAGTACCGACCGGCCGCCGTTTCATCCTCAGCCCACAGGCGTCACTGGATGCGGATATGGAGCGGCATCTGATCAGCACACCGCTCTCCCGGCCGTATGTCAGTTTCCGGGACCGAAGACGCTACTTCTCAATCAAGTAGCTCCTCAGTTTACCTCACAAAGACTGAGTGCATCATGCTTGCCAGCAGCGCTTGCCAGACCGGATGGTCACCCATCCAAGTGCTAGCCCAGCCTGACAGCGTTTAACTCCGGTGATTTCACGGGAACCGATGTTACCAATGCGGCAAGGCCGATGGCAAATATTTTCTGGGTTACTTTTATTTTGACAACTCCGTACATGCTATTCCCCATCCCCTTTCGATTTTTATCCAAGGGGGCTTCAACTGAAATAATTTGAAGAACGATCATGTGAAACACTCGTGCGGAAGGCTGACGTCAGAGGAACTCATTTAAAGAGTCAGAGAAACTTTAGTTCACACACCAGGCACTAAGCCTGCAAAGTTCCCAGCAGATCCGTTTCTGAGAATTATCCTTCATATGAAAAGTGTGGTATGTGTTCTTTCATCTACATCTACATTTATACTCCGCAAGCCACTCAACGGTGTGTGGCGGAGGGCACTTTACGTGCCACTGTCATTACCTCCCTTTCCTGTTCCAGTCGCGTATGGTTCGCGGGAAGAACGACTGTCTGAAAGCCTCCGTGCGCGCTCTAATCTCTCTAATTTTACATTCGTGATCTCCTCGGGAGGTATAAGTAGGGGGAAGCAATATATTCGATACCTCATCCAGAAACGTACCCTCTCGAAACCTCGCGAGCAAGCTACACCGCGATGCAGAGCGCCTCTCTTGCAGAGTCTGCCACTTGACTTTGCTAAACATCTCCGTAACGCTATCACGGTTACCAAATAACCCTGTGACGAAACGCGCCGCTCTTCTTTGGATCTTCTCTATCTCCTCCGTCAACCCGATCTGGTACGGATCCCACACTGATGAGCAATACTCAAGTATAGGTCGAACGAGTGTTTTGTAAGCCACCTCCTTTGTTGATGGACTACATTTTCTAAGGACTCTCCCAATGAATCTCAACCTGGTACCCGCCTTACCAACAATTAATTTTATATGATCATTCCACTTCAAATCGTTCCGCACGCATACTCCCTGATACTTTACAGAAGTAACTGCTACCAGTGTTCGTTCCGCTATCATATAATCATACAATAAAGGATCCTTATTTCTATGTATTCGCAATACATTACATTTGTTTATGTTAAGGGCCTTTCGGACATGTACGAAAGAACAGACACCACGCATTCATATAATTGATATGCCTAGCAGGAAAATGGATCCACCTGTTTCAGTGCGTATGCACAAATACATATGACCTCCTGTGTTAATTTCGAAGTGACGAATGGGAGTATAATGGACAGGGACTGCAGATAAGTGGCGCTCGGTAGAAATGTGGAGCAGAGCAGAGAAACACATTTTCACTCGTCGCCGCTGATTCCGAGTAATGTCCCGCTACAGCCGACAGCAGTGATCCCCTTCAATTTAGAATTATCCGTCGGTCAGCTAATTTCACCAGACTGAATTAACGAGAAACGGATGTGATGCGGAGAACAGCTATGCAGTGTTTCATGAATGTGTTTCATCAGTGTGGGCAACAGACTCTACACGACTGGCGTTGTGCGTTATGGAGTTGAAAGTTCCTAACGCGTATATTCCAAGAAGAGTCGAGGATCAGGATTCTCCTACTTACATCTCGCCCAGAAAAGATGACAGTGACGATCCGAGAAAGTCCAGATTGCGGTGAAGGATGGAGTCAATCATTATTCCCCAGCATAAGTAGTTTTCAGAGTATGAATACAAAAATAAGATGGGGAAGTGATTCCGTGTCAAGGTAACTATCAAAATTAGATGTGTAATAACTCAGAAAACCAGCCAGCTCTGAGATGTGTCACTTGCCCAACACTTTGTTTCAATATCTCTAAGTGTTACTGAAATACTGTAACTGTTATAGTAACGTGCGGTAGCCCGAGTATAACAACGACGAGAACTTCTGAGACATACGTAGTTGACTGATACTCGTATCCGAGTTTTCATTTATCTCTTTTATTTCGTTTACTGCATCGCATTTCAAGTGTGGGTTTGCGCTTGATGGCTTAGCAGAGCAATGTTGGCATAAAACATGCGGCCGTATAATATAGTACGGAGGGCATGACTGGGCCTGACTAACTTATCGTCTCTGGTCTCTCAATTTCCAGTTTTCTACGTTCCTGCTCAAAATGTAATTCCAGTGCACCAATTTTTCGGGTCAGCGTTTAGTCTCTTTAGGTTCCTCTTTAACTGATCCTCATAGTGCTTTAGGAGAGCACCAAGTGACCTGTGCTTCCTTCACTATAAAAAAAAATTGTCGAGGAAGCCTCGTTTCTCACTTGCAGGAGATCAGCAATCCATCAGACCTGGTGGCCAACGACGGTGACTTCTACAGTCTACTAATCGTTTTCGTCTTCTCAAGTACAGTTGTGTTTGGTATGAAGCTCTACATCCACATCCATACTCCGCAAGCCACCTGACGATGTGCGGCGGAGGGTACCTTGAGTATCTCTATCGGTTCTCCCTTCTATTCCAGTCTCGTATTGTTCGTGGACATAAGGATTGTCGGTATGCCTCTGTGTGGCCTCTAATCTCCCTGATTTTATCCTCATGGCCTCTTGGCGAGATATACGTAGGAGGGAGCAATATACTGCTTGACTCCTCGGTGAAGGTATGTTCTCGAAACTTCAACAAAAGCCCGTACCGAGCTACTGAGCGTCTCTCCTGCAGAGTCTTCCACTGGAGTTTATCATCTCCGTAACGCTTTCGCGATTACTAAATGATCCTGTAACGAAGCGCGCTGCTCTCCGTTGGATCTTCTCTATCTCTTCTATCAACACTATCTGGTACGGACGCTACACTAGTGAGCAATATTCAATTAGTGGGCGAACAAGTGTACTGTAACCTACTTCCTTTGTTTTCGGATTGCATTTCCTTAGGATTCTTCCAATGAATCTCAGTCTGGCATCTGCTTTACCGACGATCAACATTATATGATCATTCCATTTTAAATCACTCCTAATGCCTACTCTCAGATAATTTATGGAATTAACTGCTTCCAGTTGCTGACCTGCTATATTGTAGCTAAATGATAAGGGATCTTTCTTTCTATGTATTCGCAGCACATTACACTTGTCTACATTGAGATTCAATAGCCATTCCCTGCACCATGCGTCAATTTGCTGCAGATCCTTCTGCATTTCAGTACAATTTTCCATTGTTACAACCTCTCGATATACCACAACATCATTCGCAAAAAGCCTCAGTGAACTTCCGATGTCATCAACAAGGTCATTTATGTATACTGTAAATAGCAACGGTCCTTCGACACTCCCCTGCGGCACACCTGAAATCACTCTTACTTCGTAAGAGTTCTGTCCATTGAGAATGACATGCTGCGTTCTGTTATCTAGGAACTCTTCAATCAAATCACACAATTGGTCTGATAGTCCATATGCTCTTACCTTGTTCATTAAATGACTTGGGGAACTGTATCGAACGCCTTGCGGAAGTCAAGAAACACGGCATCTACTGGGGAACCCGTGTCTATGGCCCTCTGTGTCTCTTGGACGAATAGCGCGAGCCGGGTTTCACACGATCGTCTTTTTCGAAAGTTATCCCATTTGTTCCCGTAAGTGAGCCTGTGCCATACAAAGCATGAAACACTGTTGCAGACAGTTAATGTTCAAGTTGCTGTTGGCGGGTATAGACACCTTCCCCGGTATAGTCGTGTTGCCGCCCGATCACTGTCATTTGCCTGTCTGAATTCGACGAACAGGTACGTCTGTTCCTGGTTGGTATACTGAGTCGTCGCCACTCAGCGCTGCGCTACACGAGACATGCTGTCTGGAGTATGGGTGTGAAACACTTTTACAAAATGGCTCGAAGCACTATGGGACTTAACATCTGAGGTAATCAGTCCCCTATCACACACATCCATGCCCTAGGCAGGGTTCGAACCAGCGACCGTAGCAGCAGCGTGGTTCCGGACTGAAGCGCCTACAACCGCTCGGCCACAGCGGCCGGACACTTTTACGCAGGCAGAACATTGCCAACTGCCTGGTCATCATCTGATGTATGCTAACTACACCGCCGGAAAAAACAGTACTGCGTTTTAGAGGTTTCCAGCTCAGTCAAGATTTTCTGTTGCAACAGTGCACGCGAAATGATTACGTTTACAGATCAATAGTACAAGAGGTTCTTAGGCACCAGGTGTCGAGCCATGCTGGAGGCAGAGGCGGGGCGTAGAACAGATGTGCAGAACTACAGACCTATACCTCTAACGTCGATCAGTTGTAGAATTTTGGAACACGTATTATGTTCGAGTATAATGTCTTTTCTGGAGACTAGAAATCTACTCTGTAGGAATCAGCATGGGTTGCGAAAAAGACGGTCGTGTGAAACCCAGCTCGCGCTATTCGTCCACGAGACTCAGAGGGCTATAGCACGGGTTCCCAGGTAGATGCCGTGTTTCTTGACTTCCGCAGGGCGTTCGATACAGTTCCCCACAGTCGTTTAATGAACAAAGTAAGAGCTTATGGACTATCAGACCAAGAGTTCCTAGATAATAGAACGCAGCATGTCATTTTCAATGGAGAGAAGTCTTCCGAAGTAAGAGTGATTTCAGGTGTGCCGCAGGGGAGTGTCGTAGGACCGTTGCTATTCACAATATACATAAATGACCTTGTGGATGACATCGGGAGTTCACTGAGGCTTTTTGTGGATGATGCTGTGGTATATCGAGAGTTTGTAACAATGGAAAATTGTACTGAAATGCAGGAGGATCTGCAGCGAATTGACGCATGGTGCAGGGAATGGCAATTGAATCTCAATTTAGACAAGTGTAATGTGCTGCGAATACATAGAAAGAAAGATCCCTTATCATTTAGCTACAATATAGCAGGTCAGCAACTGGAAGCAGTTAATTCCATAAATTATCTGGGAGTATGCATTAGGAGTGATTTAAAATGGAATGATCATATAAAGTTGATCGTCGGTAAAGCAGATGCCAGACAGATTCATTGGAAGAATACTAAGGAAATGCAATCCGAAAACAAAGGAAGTAGGTTACAGTACGCTTGTTCGTCCACTGCTTGAATACTGCTCAGCAGTGTGGGATCCGTACCAGACAGGGTTGATAGAAGAGATAGTGAAGATCCAACGGAGAGCAGCGCGCTTCGTTACAGGATCATTTAGTAATCGCGAAAGCGTTACGGAGATGATAGATAAACTCCAGTGGAAGACTCTGCAGGAGAGACGCTCAGTAGCTCGGTACGGGCTTTTGTTGAAGTTTCGAGAACATACCTTCACCGAGGAGTCAAGCAGTGTACTGCTCCCTCCTACATATATCTCGCGAAGAGACCATGAGGATAAAATCAGGGAGATTAGAGCCCACACAGAGGCATACCGACAATCCTTCTTTCCACGAACAATACGAGACTGGAATAGAAGGGAGAACAGATAGAGGTACTCAAGGTATCCTCCGCCACACACCGTCAGGTGGCTTGCGGAGTATGGATGTAGATGTAGATGTAGACGCTGATTCTGGCATCCAGTCGATCGTAGAGACAGCGACTACTGTCCTGGGATATGTTATTTCTCTCCTGCTCGAATTGTAGATGGAAGAGTCATTGGTTGATGAGCCGCACAAGTCACTTGCCATCCCACCATATCTCACACCTCCTCGATTGGAGACAAGTTCGGAGATCGTGCTAATCACGGATGCTGCTGCACGACTTGCAGAGCACGTTCAGTTTCACGAACAGTGTGTGGACGAGCATTATCCTTCCTACTGCTAGAACGGCGAAATAACTGGTTTAACAACATTCAGCATGTACCGAGCGCTGATTGACGTCCCCTCCAGAAACATCAAAGATGAACGAGAGTTGTAGCTTATCACACCCAAGACCATAAAGCCCGGGAAGGGGCCACTGTGTCTTGGACGAATGCACTCTACGAGGCAGCGCTCACCAGGTCTACGTCGTACGCACAAACAACCAGCACTTGCGTGCAGGCAGAAGCTGCTTTCATCGCTGAACACCACATTGCGCCATTCAATCTTCTAAGTATTCCTCTGATTGCACCAGTCGCTGATGTGGTTTGGTGTGAGTGGAAGACGGGTAGAGATGTGCGTGCCCGTAGTCTCATTGCCAATAACTTCTCCGCAGAACTCCGCATTGATACACCTGGCTTCACTAGCCCTCTTATCTGTGTTGTGGTAGCTGTACGATCTGGCACAGCTGCCGTTACGATACGACGATTCTGGCGGGCGTCTGTGCGGTGTGGACGTCCAGAACTTCGTCTACGTGTGTGAAAATGTTCACGTGACTATTGATACCATCGTCGTTGCACAACTGACGCAGCACACATCCAGTTTGTGTGGCAATTTTTCGACAGGACGGTTCCGCCACTAGAAATGCTACAATTAGACGCCTTTCAAACTCATCCAGTTGGCTGTAGGAAGGACGAATGCGCCTCTGTGGCATGGTTGCCTGCTTGCTTCACACGTTCGCACCACATTGAGCCTTCTGGCTGTGAACATTCCCTGTTGAAGGGTAGCCACAGACAGCGCTCTGGTAGCAACGCCACTATGCAATCTGTTGGCGGCCGACGTCAAAAGTTCGAGGGTCACTCCGAAAGAAACGCACACTATTTTTTTTAAAAAATCCATCTTTTATTCTACGTGTTTGAAAGTTTAACAGTGTGTAGATGCATACTTTAGGAACAAAATTTTCATTTCTCCACATAATTTACATCCCTCTCAACTGCCTTACGCCATCTTGGAACCAGCGCCTGTATACCCGCACGATAAAATTCTGGACCAACCTGTTGGAGCCACAGTTCGGCAGCGTGCACAAGGGAGTCATCATCTTCAAACCTTGTTCCACGAAGAGAGTCTTTCAGTTTCCCAAAGAGATGATAGGCACAAGGAGCCAGATCAGGACCGTAAGGCGGGTGTTTCAGTGTTGTCCATCCGAGTTTTGTGATCGCTTCCATAGTTTTTTGACTGACTTGTGGCCGTGCATTGTCGCGCAACAGCAAAACATCCTGCTTTTGCCGATGTGGTCGAACACGACTCAGTAGAGCTTTAAGTTTCTTCAGTGTCCTCACATATGCATCAGAATTTATGGTGGTTCGACATGGCATGAAGTCCACAAGCAGGAGTCCTTCGGAATCGAAAAACACCGTAGCCGTAACTTTTCCAGCAGAAGATGTGGTTTTGAATTATTTTTTTCTCGGGTGAATTTGCATGATGCCAGTGCATTGATTGCCTCTTTGTCTCTGGTGAAAAATGATGGAGCCATGTTTCATCACGTGTCACAATTCTTGTAAGAAATTCATCTCCACCATTCTCCTACTGTTCCAAAAGTTGACTGCATACCGTTTTTCTTGTTTCTTTCTGAGCCACTGTCAACATCCTGGGAACCTTTTTCAACGCCAACACTTTCAGTATTCTGCAAACACTTTCTTCCCCTATCCCAACGTACCGTGACAATTCGTTCATTGTGATGCGTCTGTCAGCAGTCACCAATTCGTTAACTCTCTGCACATTGTCTGGAGTGTGTGCAGTACGAGACCTGCCGCTGCGAGGACAATCCTCAATATTGCCGTGCCCGCTTTCATCACTTAACCTGCTTGCCCATCGACTAACTGTACCGCGATCGACAGCAGCATCTCCATACACCTTTTTCAACCTCTTGTGGATGTTTCCCACTGTCTCGTTTTCACAGCACAGTAATTCTATGAGCGCACGTTGCTTCTGACAAACGTCAAAGTATAGCAGCCATTTTGAAGACATGCTGTGACGGCGCCACTTACGGGAACAGGTTGAACTAAGTTTGAAAACCAGCGAGAAAGACGTATCTATACACTGTAAATCTTTCACACATGCAGAATGAAAACTATTTTTACAAAAATGTGTGCATTTCTTTTGGAGTGACCCTCGTATTAACAGTGCATCTACCATCTCCCAGTCTACATATGCCATCATTGGATCAAATTCGACGTCATCTTTCCAGGCGTAGTATTTTTTTTTTCTTTTCTTTCCGGCACTGTATCACAGACCTTAACTATCTAAGATCTTATCTTCACCTTCAAGTGGATAGACCGCCCTGGAACGCATTCCCGTTCCGTCTATATGACTTCTTTTTCTCCTTATTTCAGAGATCGTTTCTTGCAGTTTCTCCCCATTTATCACCGAGCGAGGTGGCGCAGTGGTTAGCACACTGGACTCGCATTCGGGAGGACGACGGTTCAATCCCGCGTCCGGCCATCCTGATTTAGGTTTTCCGTGATTTCCCTAAATCGCCTCAGGCAAATGCCGGGATGGTTCCTTAGAAAGGGCACGCCCGATTTCCTTCCGCATCCTTCCCTAATCCGAGCTTGTGCTCCGTCTCTAATGACCTCGTTGTCGACGGGACGTTAAACAGTAATCATCTCCTCCTCCTCTCCTCATTTATCAAAATCACCGTCTCTCTCTCTCTCTCTCTCTCTCTCTCTCTCTCTCTCTCTCTCTCTCTCTCTGTGTGTGTGTGTGTGTGTGTGTGTGTGTGTGTGTGTGTGTGTGTGTGTGTGTGTGGGGGGGGGGGGGGGGGGGGAGGAGAAGGGAGGGAGGCAACACACACGACTGGCTACGCGCCTGCTAACAGGCGATGCGCGGCGGACATTTGTTTCGCGAGGTGGCATCGTTAGCAGGGCAGACAGCGACACGGTGCGAGAGGAGAGGAGAGGTGAGAGGAGACAACAACAGGACGGCAGCGGCGGTGTCGGGCAGAACGCCAGGAATAGCCGGCGCGCCGCTATTAGCCACGCAAATAGAATACAAATGCGCGCGCCCAGGCGAGAGCCGGGCAGAGCCGCGGGCTCATTAACGCGCCGGCGGCCGGCAGCGGCAGCGGACGCCTAAATAAACCTGTTGGCGCGCGCGAGCTAGCTAGCAAGCTACTAGCTCTGTACCTCGCCTCCAGCCATTCAGCAGGTGGCCGCAGGCAACTAGTCTGCAAAGTGCGCACCGACCCCCTGCACACGACACAAACACGGGTCCTCTGCGACTCAAACTCTGCGAAATTGACAGCAGCACCTTCCGTATAACCGTTCTTGCGTCCACACGTGCACGTCCACAGCTCGTGGTCTAGTGGCTAGCGTCGCTGCTTCTAGATCACGGGGTCCCGGGTTCGATTCCCGGCCGGGTCGATTTTCTCCGCCCAGGGCCTGGGTGTTTGCGTTGTCATCATTCGTGAAAGTGGTGAGACTTGACTGTGTAAACACTGGGTAACTGCACGAGCGCTGATAACCACGCAATTGAGCATCCCACAAACCAAATATCATCCTCATCACAAACACAGGTGCACTATGTGATCGAAAGTGTCTGGACATTATTAGCGGACATTGATATGGTGTGTGTGTCCACCTTTCGCCTATATGAGGGCTGAACTCTGCGGGGGAACGAGGTGTCTGCTTGTCCGTGTAGTAATGGTGGCCCAATCTTCCTCACGAGGCTGATCCAGAGAAGGTAGTGATGTTGGACGAGTGGGTCGCCGTTCCAACACATCCTAAATGTATTCCACTGAGTTAATGCCGGGACTCTGCACAGGCCAGTCCATTTTAGGACTGTTAGAATCCTTGAACCATTGCCTCACAAACAGTGCTTTGTGGCAGGTCGCACAGTATTTCTGTATCGTTCCCCTCCCACACACAGCACATTGCGCTGTCTAACGTGTTCATATCTTTCCGCAGTTAGCTTTTTTTTTCTTGAACGCAATAAGAGGACTGTACCCTAACCACAGAAAGCAGACGCATATCGTAATATCACATCCTCCATACTACTCTGCCTGCACTACAATAATGTGTTAGGATACAGACTGGGACGATAGAGATAAGTGTAACTATAGTGAAAATGAAACTAGGGCGGTGAAATTTGTAGCTCCAGGTAAAATTGGTTGTTAGTTGGAACAAGGATGCTCTTTAATGGATTCCAAAAGGCAAGCAAAGACTGAGTATACAGTCTATAAGTAAATGGATTGGTGAAATAAGAGAACATACACGAGCAACACGGATTTCTATAACTGAAGACCACAGTGAATGGAGAAAACCTACACTCAATAGTGGGTGTCAGGTGGCAGTTGATGAACGTGTCTTGAATGGCCCTAGATGACTGGTAACGGGTAAAAAGCAGAAATAGAAGCAGTTATTTTATATTACTGGAGAAGGGGCAGATTAGTGTTTAACGTCCAGTCGACAACTAGGTCATTAGAGGCGGACCACAAGCTCACATTACGGAAGGATGGGGGAAGGAAATCGGCCGTGCCCTTTCGAAGGAACTATCCCAGAATTCGTCTGATGTGATTTAGGGAAACCAAGGAAAATCTAAATCTGGATGGCCAGACGCGGTTTTGAACCGTCGTCGTCTTGAATGCGAGTCCAATGTGCTAACCACTGTGGCACCACGCTCGGTCATATTACTGAAGATGGGGAGAAAACATGTACGCAATGAAACGGCTGTCTTACACTATTTGAGGAACTTCAGGAGTTGTGGTCAGTTACTTTTGAAGCATACAATTTATCAATCGCCAATAAACCATTTTATTAATGGTACCGACCTTTAAAAGAACATGTGTGTACTTCTGTAATTATTATGCATATAATATATCACAGAAGAAATTCTGCGTTAATTTATGTATGATATGTAGATATGTAATGATATATATTAGAATGAATATTATGTAGCGAGAAATATCAATTTGTAAATGTCTTAAAAACTGTATGTATTTAACTAAAAAGTATGTGTACATGCATAACTTCAATTGACGCAGCCTGTTAGATGGAAAACATGGTTAAAAACTAAAAAATAAACGTCTACCCAAGAAGGCAGCCAACACTCTCTAGGCATTCGCCCAACCCAAATTCTACCATCGGATTGCCTGAAGGTATCGCGTGATTCATCGCTCCAAATCACTCGTTTCCAATCGTCCAGTGTTCAGTGATACCACCTCAAGCGTCCCTTAGCATTGATTATAGAAATCTGTGGTTTATGTGGAGCTCCTTCACCGTTGTACCCTATTATTTTTAACTCCCAACGCGCAGTCATTGTGCCAGTTGCACTACCGATGGCACTCTGAAATGCTCCAGTTATTCCTTACGCCCGTTTCTTGCGATCTTTTTCAACCATGTTCCGCAATACTGTACGGTTCCTGTCCGTTAGTTCATGAATTCTCCTACTCTTTGTATAGTTGCGATTCTGTCTTCACGTTTCTTCTTCATGGTAACATTACCAACAGTCGACTTGGCCCGTTTTAGAAGTACTGAAATGTCTCTCATGAACCTGTTACTCACAAGCGAAACTCCCCATCGCACCCCTCTCAGATTTAGTGGTAAGGTGTCCCATGGGATAGCCCGTCAAAAACTGAACACAGATCACGCCTGATAACAGGAAGAAGGTGGACTGGATTTTGAAAAAAAGCAAAACAGAAAAGTGAAAAAGTGAACGGTCCAATTACAAGAGGAGCAATAAAGAGCAGCGTAAAATAGCAACGGCGTCGTGGGTAAGCTGTTATGGTGTTGGACTGCCAAGCGGGCGAATCGTGTTCCGAATTACTTAGTGCCATTTATTTATTTTCCACAACAGTATGAACTGTCCGTCCGGTCACTGAAATGTTTGTTCCCTTTCTCCAGTCTTGGCAGTTGTGATACACTACACTGATTATACACACATCAAAACAAGTTTTGCATCATCTCTGTTCCGAGAGTTCCGGAACCTGTACAGATAACTGGAACAGAGATCAACATAAACATCATTTCCGCCCTTTTTACTACTCATGAAAACCACACATTGCATGTTGTACCACCATACAGCGAGACCTTCAGAGGTGGTGGTCCATACTGCTGTAAACACCAGTACCTGTAATACCCAGTAGCACGTCCTCTTGCATTGATGCATGCCTGTATTCGTCTTGGCATACTATCCACAAGTACATTAAGGCACTGATGGTCCAGTCCCACCCTTCAACGCCGATTCGGCGTAGATCCCTCAGAGTGGTTGGTGGGTCACGTCGTCCATAAACAGCCGTTTTCAATCTATCCAAGGCATTTCGAAAGGGTTCATGTCTGGAGAATATGCCGGCCACTCTAGTCGAGCGATGTCGTTATCTTGAAGGAAGTCATTCACAAGACGTACACGACGGAGACGCGAATTGTCGTCCATGAAGATGAAGGCCTCGCCAATATGGTGCCGATATGGTTGTACTATCGGTCAGAGGATGGCATTCACGTATCGTACAGTAGTTAGGGCGCCTTCCATAACCACCAGTGGCGTACGTCCGGCCCACATAATGCCACCCTAAAACATCAGGGAACCCCTACATTGCTGCACTCGCTGGACAGTGTGTCTAAGGCGTTGCCTCGAAACACGTCTCCGACGATTGTCTGGTTGAAGGCATATGCGACACTCAACGGTGAAGAGAACGTGACACCAATCCTGAGCGGTCCATTCGGCATGTTGCTGGACCCATCTGTATCGTTCTGCATGGTGTCGTGGTTGCAAAGACGGACCTCGCCATGGACTTCGGGAGTGAAGTTGCGCATCATGCAGCATATTGCGCACAGTTTGAGTCGTAACACGAAGTCTTGTGGCTGCACGAAAAGCATTATTCAACATGGTGGCATTGTTGTCAGGGTTCCTCCGAGCCATAACCCGTAGGCGGCGGTCATCCACTTCAGTAGTAGCCTTTGGGCGGCCTGAGCGAGGCGTCATCGACACTTCCTATCTCTCTGTACCATCTCCACGTGCGAACAACATCGCTTTTGTTCACTCCGAGACGCCTCGACACTTCCCTTGTTGGGAGCCCTTCCTGGCAGAAAGTAACAATGCGGACACGACCGAACCGCGGTATTGATCGTCTAAGCATGGTTGAAATAGAGACAACACGAGCCGTGTACCTCCTTCCTGGTGGAATGACGAACTGATTGGCTGTTGGACCCCCTCTGTCTAATAGGCGCTGCTCATGCATGGTTGTTTACATCTTTGGGCGGTTTTAGTGACATCTCTGAAAAGTCAAAGGGACTGTGTCTGTGATACAATATTGACAGTCAATGTCTATCTTCAGATGTTCTGGGAACTGCGGTGATGCAGAACTTTTTTTGGTGTGTGTAGAATATGAGCCATGTGGTAAGAATATGTTACCGTCGCAAGTACAGGTGATTGATAGAGAGAGCAGGAGAGATACCACATTGACGTCCCACAGAAATGAAAACAACAAATAAACGGGGGTGAATCATGTTAGAACAAAGCAATTCAAGAGTCAACATCTCCAAAACGGAACGCAACTTCAAAAATTTTGTGTTAGCAGAAGAGCCAACACCGTGTTACGAGTGGAGGCCGAAATGCACGCGTTTTAGCTCACGCAGGCTGGCCTGAGAAGGGAAGAACCATACTGACGTGAGGTTCAGAAAGCGGACGTAATTAGTTTGATACTTAACTGTAATCCGTTAATCATGAACGTCGCTCTTGACGGTACATGATTCACAATATTATCTGTTCAGAATACATTCTTGAAGTAATTAAAGTAACTGAATATGGCGCCTTGCTAGGTCGTAGCAAATGACCTTGCTGAAGGCTATGCTAAACTGTCGTCTCTGCAAATAAGAGCGTATGTAGACAGTGAACCATCGCTAGCAAAGTCGGCTGTACAACTGGGGCGAGTGCTAGGCAGTCTCTCGAGACTAGACCTGCCGTGTGGCGGCGCTCGGTCTGCAATCACTGATAGTGGCGACACGCGGGTCCGACGTATGCCAACGGACCGCGGCCGATTTAAAGGCTATCACCTAGCAAGTGTGGTGTCTGGCGGTAACACCACAAAAAACGTAAAAACGTATGTTTTGACAGAGCACAGAGAAACTATGTGATTGTGAAACTGTTGCGTTCATTTGTTGCAGCTTATGTGACGAACTATTATGTTATCATGTCCTTGATAGTGATCAGTATCACATTCAAACGAACACCTAAATCGGGCAAGGAGGCATATCTCTCTCACTTCCCAGTCGTATAAATTAGGTGCGTCGATAAGAGATTCCTCATATGACAAACGTACTGTCAGTAATCCTGTGTATGACACAGCACACGTGTTTTCCGGTGGAAGATTCGGTTGACTTGTAGCCTCGTCATCAAACTTTTGAGTTTCCCATTCGAAAGCCACTTCCTTTCGGCTGCTAATAAAGTAGTTGCTCAGAATCAGCTGTCATAGGTCCTATCTTAAACCTCGCTCTTGTTAACGGACGTTGCACCATGATACAGGCATAAATTTGAATAAAACGAACAGCGGAAAAAAATTGGTACGGGAGATATTTAAACACATCTCACCCACTTGCAGTGCAGAACCATAACCACTTAACCACGACGCCATTTCCCTTGCCGCCTGCTCTGTATTTTACTTCTTGCCTTTGGACTGTAAGAGGTCCATGATTAAGGAATTTGTTGCTAGTGCACTCGAGCAGACGTAATTTCGATGTATTGCTCACGCGCTGCCTGAAATATGTAAGCTGTAAGAGAATCTCAGACCAGAGAGCAGTGTTGTATGCAGTAAGAGCAGTGTCTGTAGCAGCAGGAGCAAGTAGTAGCTGGCAGTCGTGTGTATGGAGTTGGCTGGGCCGGTCGTGGGGGAGCGATGGCGGTGCCTGACCGTTGTAGTGTAAGGTAAAAGCAGCCTCGCGCGTATGTAGTATTGTTATACCAAGTCCCAACTAAATGTTTAAAAAAAATCTCTTATTAATAATCCTTTTTATAAAATTTAACTTTTGACGATCATTCATTTCAATTTAAGGAATTTACTAATTCTCCAATCCTTGGTCATCCCGATTACTGAAAAGAAAAATCAGTTGTTTCTTTTTATCCATGACAAATCTATCGGCCAGCATTGCACTCGGCTGTGCCAGAAAAAATTTCTTATAGGAGCAGATATATATGCGTTATCCGGCGACCTTATTGAGGTAAGAATTTTCAATTTATTCAGAATGATCTTTCAGGGCCATGACGCAGCACTGCTGACGTCCAAAATTTACCAGTTTAAATTCACAGTCAACTATTGAAAGGTTATAAGTGAGCCACAATTCTACTGAGAGATTAGTCACATTGTATTATTGGTAGGTTACGGAATTTTTTTTTATTGGGAGGTTACGCTGAACGTGAATTATATAAGTAATTAAATTTTACTGTTGGGAGGTTACGAAATTTTTACTGTTGGGAGGTTATTAGACGTATGATTTACCTGTGGGGAGGTTACAGGACCGTTCACTGTTTCTTTGAGTTCACTGCACCTTCTTGCTGTTTTCGTTCTTGTTCTGTGTTCAGATTTTGACCGGCTGTCCACTGGGCCCTCTTACCACTAAATCTGAAGGATGTGCGATAGTGTGTTTCCCTTGTCAGGTGACTAGTCCACACTCGAAGTCCTTGAGCTATCCACAACGATATGTTGCCGCTTCTCTACTGTACTGTAACACAATACTCCAACATCACCTTTTATTCTGGCGGGCCCGCCTCTCGTGACATCTAATGGCCAGTTCCACATTTCATAGGAGTGTTCGGACACTTCTGATGACACAGTGTGTGTTGTGAACATTAGATATCCTATTATACATTTTTGGATCACACCAGATGGTACTTTCGTTTCGGTGGGACATCCACCGTCGGAAATATAACATGCTGGGTCCTATCAGCGAAATAGATCTAGAACAAATGACGTATCTGCGAAGATATGTGCCATTTTTAGTAGCCGATGGTGCAGCTAAGTGTCTAACGCCTTTCGAAAATGTAAGACGACGGAATTTACCCTTCACCTACTTCCATTGTTTGGAACACACAATGTAAGAATGAAGCAACCATGGTTCACTTCGAGTGAATGCGCGCTGATTCTTTGAGAAGCTTGTTTCTGTGCAGTGTCATCATAATGTTTGCGCTTAGAATGAGCTCTATGGACCTGCAATGGGTGGACGTCAATGACACTGCCCTGCAATTGTGTAAATCCAGTATTTTTCCCTTTTTTTTAAGCCGGCGTGACCTGCGCTCTTTCTGAGCCACTCTGAAAGGTAGCCGTCTTATTTGTCATTGCCATTGCCAAGAAGTTTTGACCATACATTTAAAGGAAATTGTGAATTTGGTAAATGTACTCAACATTTGTAATGTCGTTATAACCATATTCTTTGTAAATCTGTTCTTGAGACCACAGATGTTGGTCAGAGAGGTTCCTTCTTTTCATGAGAATAACAGAGTGTAGTGTGTGTTAGACAGTCTGGAAATGTACTTGGTTTGAAAAGGATGGAAGTTGGGCCACCATTTAGTGGAGGCAGCATCATTTAAAAATGATTTTGTGCTAATATGTTTTGAAGAAAGAAAACGATATTATATATAACAGAAGTAGGTCAAACAGGCAGATTTTAAGGTAACTAAGTTGTTTTATATATTGTAACTGTATAGTTTCTTCGCGACAGAAGACAGCATATGGTTGAAGTTTTCGTAGGAATCTTATAATACAACATATGGTTTTGTTTTATAGTTTAAACAAATGTCAAGGAAAGGAATTGTACACATGAAAGTTATTAACAGACCAGCGACGCAGCTGATCACGTGAAATGCCCATGGTACGCTCGTGATGTATGCATGTAACTTTTAGGAATCAGAAGCGAGCACAAAATGTCCTGTTGGGTGAAATAAACTCAGAAGGAGAAGAAATGGGCGATATTTCGACGCAATTTAAAGGTAGGCCCTTTGCGATTGGTAGAGGTAGTTTCCACAAGATGAAAGAAACGCTCGCATTGGTCTGAAAAAGCCACGACATGAAGCACGAAAGGTCACAGATGGGGGACAGTTTGCTATGAAAGACACAAGACTGAAAACTTCGGGGACTCTCCTTTGAACCAGCGTCAAGTGTAGAACAGAGCGCATCACGCCTCTTTACCACGCCAAAAATGGAATTTTGTGTGAACACTGCGTTACTTTGGCTGACATTCAGCTAGAAATTAGCTGAAGAGTCGTTGAGATCCAAAAGTAGAGAAACGGAACAGCCACATAGTTAATTGTTCTAGTGAGAACTGAGAGGGCATTGAAGAATACACACCGCACTATCTACGCAGATGTATATTGCCACATTTTCCAAACTTGGGATGAGTGCATGTTTTCTCGCCTAACTAGAAAAATAGGACAGTTTCTGCTGATAAAATCAGTAAAGATTTTGATTAGCTTCTTATAGGGTCTTCAGAGGGCAAGAGCAGCCATGCAGCCGACAGCACATTGCAACTAAACGGTAAGTGCCGCTGGCAGAGGCGTAAATTTGTTGGTTCACCAGCTTGCGTCCATTGTGAACTCGAGCAACCTTGAGTAATCTTTTGCTCATCTTGTCACAAAAACTAACCATCCTCCGCAGACTTTATTGTCATCCTAAATAGCACCGAACTTAGAGCCGGAATCGGATGATTTGTCGTAATATTGGCCAACTTTACGGTTTATGAGTAAGAAAAATCTTGTAGAGAACCTTCTACTTAAATTTGATATTGTTGCGTTCAGTGTTATGTCTGCTGAACAGGACGTAATGCATTATCTTGACAACTGTCCTGACACTGTTATGTCACAATCTATTTAAATTTGTGTACTTCTTTGACAATAATTCTGAAATTAAACAAATGTATACAGTTGAACACAAATGTGTTGTCACAGAATAAGGGTCCACTCCTAACCACAGTCATTTATTCTAATGACGCTAACGTACTCACAGGGTGTTTTTGCTGATGTCTGACAAACGTGAAAAAGGAGTGGGGTGTCAGAAGGAATAAGAGTTTACTAGTAGCAGGAATGACGATCTCTTTAACCTGACTGTCAGTTCAGTTTAAGTTTTATCCTCCCATGTAAGTAGCTTCGAAACCTTCACTTTAACATTTGTCAGTTTCATAGTTATGTGTATTACATCTGACGACTGATTGCTTTCAGAATGCTTGAAAATGACCACGTGCTGAATCTGGAACAGCAGTGAATAATATTTTAACAAACTAAAGGGGAATGATTTCATTTAAAAACATACACAATGTTTTACAGTACGGAAAACCTCGACTCTGTTGTGTAGTGGAATACTACAAGCGACTTTCGGGACTACAGGTCGGTATTTTCCTATCGCCCCTGGTCTGCAATACCATTTGTCTGCCAGGAACTAACAGTAAGCAGTAGAATGTTTCCAATTTCTATCAGCAGGAGATACTACAGACAGAGTGTGTTTAGAACTGACTTCCACCCCCCCCCCCCCCCACTCCCACAGTTTACATAGCCTTTTTGCATCATACTGTGTGTGTCGTTCTTTTTCTTTCTGCCAACTAACGTCAAAAAACAATTCTTTCTTCTTCACAGTAGTTGACTTATTAAACACATTTTTGTTAGGTCGCTTTCTTGGCTCTTTTCCTGTTCGGTAAAAAATTTTGTAATTGATTTTAAGCTAACTTCCCAGAAAATCAAGTCTGTAAACTTTTCAATTTGGCTCAGAACTGAATGATAATGCGATATTAACTCGCTTTGTCCGGTGTGCGACGGGGTGTCCTATCTGTAAAATTGTTATTTTCCTATTTTTCTATTCCAGTTGTGCCGTCTTTTTGCGAAACACACGAAACCAATATATTGATTGACTCAGGTGAAGAGAAACTGGAATTTACCTGAAATTTGCCACACATGTCTATTGTAATCTGATACAAATATTTGAAATCTATTGAGAAATTTCAAACACGCAAGTCTAAAATACAGAAAATAATTATTTAAATGAAAAACTTTCTAATATAACGCGTTTTTAAAACGGACTAAAGCGCATAAAATAATGTATCCTAGCCTCATGTACATTCCTATCCCTACACAGTCTTGAAAATTTGTGCTTGTAACTGTTTAATAGCTGTGACAATAGTTGTAAAATTTAAAACGAAAAACACGGGGCGAATGCAACTGATAATTGCTGCATGAATAGTTCACCTAAGTCACTAAAGAATTTTATTGCAAAGCAAATGATACGTACTGTTATTGTGACTTTTTTTGACGACAGCTACTCTCTACGTTCCGTATCATTTTCTGTTGCAGACGCCTCACGCTTTGTCGTTTTGAATTTTACAAATATTGCCATACCTATTAAAAATTCACAACCATAGATTTTCAGTGAGTCATATGGGGCTTAGGAGAAATTATTTTATACCTTTTAGTCCGTTTTAAAAACAGTTACATTAAAATTTTTCATTCAGACAATTATTACAGTTTAGACAATATCCAATAACATATATTTTTAGCTAATTATCTTCTTATTTAAGCACAGTGTAGGCTTTTTCTTTTGCCAGATATTGTGGAATCTAAATCACTTTTTGTATTCGGATTTTTGGTCAACTGGTGGTACAGTACTAAAGAAAAATATCACGTGCAACCTTCGCTAAATGTGACAGAAACAGATCAACATGTAAAATAAAGATTAAGAAGGCTCAGAAGCACAAAACCCATTACTATACTGCGTTAACGCTCCTGAGCGCGCCGACAATTTGTTATTCGTCTTAAACTATTGGCCGTTTGCACTTAGACATCTCACCTAGCCATGTTTTGTTCCAATTCTTGTCTTTATTTCATATGTAATCCCCACATACACGTTCGCAGCGTGCACCTCAAAGAACTCACCTATCAGATCCAAACTTATGCAGAGGTCGGACAAGAACCATGACATTTGCTTTACAAAGCAGAGGCGAGTGTGGATGATACTGGAATGATCATAGCTGCTCTCAGACACATTCCACCCACATCGGTGACTTTGATAGATTTCACATTCCACTCTCAACAGTCAGTGACATATTGGCGAAATGTTATGAAGTCTGAATTTTGACTAGGAAACTCTAAAACACTGGCAGCAGCTACCGGCAATATCTTTCGACGTGTGCTGAAGCCACAACAACACGCTTCGCTGGAAATCATGAGCACAGGCCTTCGACGTGTGTTGAAATCAAAGCGGCAAAACTTCGTTAGAAACCGACGCCAGCAGCTTTCGACTGGCGTGTGAAAGTGTACCCATTATTCGTGTAATTCCTCGTAATATGTCAGACATTTGGATTCCATGGGCACAGATCACACATAAAAGCCAGGGTCATCCAGGTGCAGGCTCGTCACCCATTACAACGGGGCATAGTGGGTTCGGAAACACAGCGTGATCGCTGGAGCGACAGTTTGTGGTGTTATCGCGTAGTACCTGATAAAGCGAGTTGAAGATCTGGTCAGGGTTGCAGTATAGTCGAGAAATCGGAAGCGGGAAGTAGTAATAGTGCACCCTCCAGTATCCTTACAAGTGAAATGCGATCACGTCTGTAAGCCAATGCCGTTTCTATTAACAACTAAACACTTTAATTCTTATGCTTTAATTCTTATGCTTCGAAAAAAATCTGCTGCACTTTATCTGTTTATGCGCAAGTTCTTGTCCGTCTGTCTCTCGAACACGTCTGCGCATAGCTTTTTCTACGGTTACCTTTTGGCGTATTATCGGACCTAGTACACGAAAAGGAAACCCTACAGAAAGCTCTCTCTCTCTCTCTCTCTCTCTCTCTCTCTATATATATATATATATATATATATATATATATATATATATATATATATATAATTATTCGTTCATTCTGGGACATTATAAATCCAGTTCCAGAGACAGAACAGTTTCTCTCGTGCTTCTTTGCTAGCCTTGAAAGCCAGTTATGAGCTACAAAAGCTCGCAGGCTTGTTATTTCCTTGTATTTTTATAATATCAAATAAATTTCTAGCTTTTTCGAGACCCTCAGGGGAATATTTTTTGTGTGCACCATACTGTATCTTCACTGGGGTAAATATCTGAATCCCATCGCACTATGCATTTGCGCTCCTCCAGTGGTAATTTCGACTCACTCAACTACAACAGTTTTCTTCCACGTCCCGGTAACCTTCCTATCAGCACAGTCACTCTCTTCTCGGTCGCATCGTCAGTAAACTTAGTGACGTTAACAGAAAGTTGTAGGAATGACAGCGAAGACATTGTTCGCTATCACTTTCCTTTAGGTGAGGTAACAACGTCCATTACTTTGAACTGAAACGTGGCTGTATCGACTGACGTGAAAAGTTAATTCGCACTACCGTGGGTTCTACGGTTCGCTTTGTCGAGTAATATGTATATGGCTCCGGCATATGTCATATACATATTGTTTACATGAGCACAAGGATCCCATAAAAAACCTGCCGCAAGACGCATTGTGGTACTGGTTCAATATTCGCGATGATGTATTCGCGTACTGGTTATATTCTTCGGTATATAGATGTTAAAGTCCATTCGATAATAACAATTCTCTGTTGCCCACGTTGTGGCAACAATTTGGAAATTATACTTTCATTTTTCGATATGAAAGCGGTTCATTCGTAAAGCGTAAGACAGAAATTAGCAGTATAACGATACGTCATTTGTTGAAATGAAATATAGATCAGGGCACCAACAGACACATTAAATAATTTAAAAAAATGGTTCTGAGCACTATGGGACTTGACTTCTGTGGTCATCAGTCCCCTAGAACGTAGAACTACTTGAACCTAACTAACCTAAGGACATCACACACATCCATGCCCGAGGCAAGATTCGAACCTGCGACCGTAGCTGTCGCGCGGTTCCGGACTGAGCGCCTAGAACCGCTAGACCACCGCGGCCGGCATTAAATAATCGCAGAACTGTTTGCCACGTTGTGAGGAAGAGGGTAAGTACTATTTAGTTAACTTCCTATTCTATTTGTCAGTTGGGAGATATGTAGTAACGACACGAGACAGTCTCATTTGCAATTTATTTAACATAGTTCTTATTTAACCAGGATTATGTGTCGACCATTTGCAGATTATTTCGAATCGTGAACGAGGGACAGAATTTGCCGGCATAAAGCAGCGACAGAACAGCTCAATATGCCTGTGATCTCTGTACGTCCTTTAGCGCTTGAGAAACCACTAAAGATTTGGTCTATATTGAAGAGAAAGGAGAAGTCTGTGGAAGACACGCATATGTTAACTCTGTGAATTCTAACGTCTTGGAAAAGCTGTTACATAGGTTAAGTTTCTGATGTGTTAGTAGCCCTACGCCAAATAAAAATAAGCAGATCTATTCAAACAACCATGTGTGCAATAAATAAGCTAAAAAATTGTTAATAATGGACAGAGGTGCCCGAAGAAAAAGCAGCCGAAATTAAGTTAATCTTAGATGAAACTTTTTCTAGATACTTTCACTTTGCCATCTATCTCTACACCGGAATTTTGGACAGTCTGAGACACACATTATATATGGTTTCACAATAAAACAAGTCATCTATCACTTTTATATCAGTTTGTTGCCGTGATTATTAGAAGACATAGGTCTCCAATTTCGAATGGCAGTTTATCGTTAATTTACACGAATCTCAATTTCATGTTCTTCGATGCGAAATTCTAGCATCTAAAGTGGGCCGTGATAGCCACAAACGTATTGACACGAAACTGGCGGAGATTGAATGTATCTGTAGTACTATCCATTGCAAGCTAAAGGAGACAAGAATAAAGCTTCATTAACTTCTGAGTCCACCTGTACGTACATCTGAACGACAGCGAGCGCTGGGTTCCGACATAAAAAAACCGAACAGAATACTGAACAGAAAAAAGAAATCCTTGACACGAAACCGTACATCAAGAACTTAGGCGGTAAGCAAATGAAAGTGGAATAAATATTTATCTTAACCATTGGCAAGAAATTGTCTAAAGGGTGAGGAGGGGGTGGGGGGGGGGTGGGGGGGAGCCAACACAAAGATTGTCAAACTCATGTTAAATCATAAACCATATACAACAGAAAACACAAAGTAATGCTAATGGGGGGACAGCTCAGCATAGGGGCGTCTTGTGGCTGTGCCACTTCATCCAGAGATCCCAGCACCCAGCTGCATATCCCCCAACTTATCATTAATAAATCAATCTACAGTATTGCTATTTATCACTTTTAACGTACGTCATCATTGCCGGAAAAACAGGACCGAGATAACCAAGTACAGCTGAAAATCAAGCTAGCGGGGACGAAGAGTAAAGTGGTCATTATTGTTCTCAACAACAGGTACCGTGGGTGAATGGGGTAAGTTTATTTTTGTCGGCATTTGCACTCTTGCTCACAATTTTCAGTGTATCACAGATACAAAGGTAAAGGGAAGTAAGAAATCAAACGAAATACAATTACTCCGTAACTAGCCGCCAGAGTGCACAGCTCCCTTATACAAATGTATCGGCAGTTTATTATGTCGTCTTACTCTTAGTACTGTATCACTAGGTGATCTTTAGTCAGTTCTGTGGTTCGAGTCGTCTTGTAGGTTACATTAGTTTTCGTAGTGCTTGTTTGCCTTGTTGTACAATACTGTCAACCCTGGGTACGTATCATAGTGTGTTACCTTCTTTAAAATGCGGATTCACTTTTGTGTGTTTACTGTTATTGCGTTGTTTCTACTTACAAAGGGAGTAGTACATTTACATTCTCTCTCTTCCATCTCTTGTTAGCAGTGGAAGCCTACTACTGGACAAGTGAAATGATGGATATGATATTCTGCTATGGTTTAGCAAATGGGCGTAGCCTGCGAGCTCGTGCCCTCTACGCTGAAAAATATCCACAGCACAGAATGCCCTCTGATAAGCTGTTCGGAGACTTTTCCAGCGTCTGAGGGACACAGGTAGCCTCGCACCACGGAAAACTGATAGTGGAAGGCCCCCCACTGTCCGCACGCCTGAACGGAGGAGCGTGTGGTACGTTCGGTAGAAGAAACTCCTTTGACCAATGTGTGACGATTAGCAGCGACAGGAGGCTTATCTCACTATCTTATCTGGGCAGGGGGGGGGGGTTACTTCATAAACAATTGATGTACCCAAATCATCTACAACGCGTTCAGGCCCTAAGGCTACATGATCTTCATGACAGACGGCGTTCTGTCAGTGGCTGTTGTAGAAGTGTGCCGTAGATCCATTCTTCACATCCAAGATTTTATTTAGAGATGAGACAGGATTCACAAGAGATGGTGTGGATTTCCATAACCAACATGTATGGCCAGTTGTAAATCCCCAAGCAATTCAGAGAAGAGGACATCACCAAAACTGTCTATCAACGTGTAGGCAAGCGCACTTCGCGATAGATTAATACGGCCATACGTGATACCACAAAGGTTAACTGGAGCGCATTATCCGGACTCTCTCATTAATGTACTGTCTACCTTGCTGGAGGCTTCGCCATTGCAGCAACAAATTCAAATGTAGTTCAAGCATGATGTCGCACCAGCACACTTTCGTCACAATGTGCGCAAACTTTTGAAAGCAGACACTTCAGGACCGCTGGATTGGTTGGAAGGGTGGGGGAGGGGGGGGGGGAGGGGGAGACGGCACACCCAAGACCTCAATACCCTGGACTTCCGGTTATGGAGACACTTTAAGGAATTAATCTATGGCACGTCAATCAACGATATGGGAACACTGCAGGCTCGCATCTTCAATGCATGCCAGCAGATAATGCAACAGCCGGGTATACTTCAAAGGATGCGTCATTCCTTACGCTGGAAGGGCAGAGGGTTGCGTTGTTATGAATGGACGCCACGTTGAACACCATCTGTAAACATATGTTTATCGCAGATAGTATCCATTTCCGGATCCATACCTATTGAACGTGTTTTTGTTTTGATGAATACTACCACCACTCGAAGTATTGCTTTCCATTACTTTTAACGTACATCATCATTGCCGGAAAAACAGGACCGAGATATACCCAAGTAGCAAGTAGAGCTGAAAATCAAGCTGGGGAGGGGGGGGGGGGGGGCGGCGAAGAGTAAAGTGCTCATTATTGTTCTCAACAACAGGGACCGTGGGTGAATGGGGTAAGTTTGTTTTTGTCCGCATTTGCACTCTTGCACACAATTTTCAGTGTATCACAGATACAAAGGTAAAGGGAAGTAAGAAATCAAACGAAATACAATTACTACGTAGCTAGCCACCAGAGTGCACTGCTCCCTTATACAAATGTATCGGCAGATTCAAGAATCACTCGAAGTATTGTTTGCAACACCCTGTATACCATAATAGTCGGGAAGTATCTCTGAGCAGCTTCCGACATTTTCTGTGACAATAAAACGTCAGTCATGGGATAAACGTGAAAACGAATTGTCGGAGTTGGGATAGTTACAATTTCATGTTACTCACCGTTCAGCATGTATTCTATGAAAGCACTCTTTCACAGCGAAGGGAAATCACAGAAGCATGGCAACCCCCTTAGACCCATAAATCAGTAAAACAGAGTTGTGTAATAATAATAATAATAATAATAATAATAATAATAATAATTGTAGCTGCTGGTGAATCTTACGGGATGTATGATCATGGTCAGTGTAGCTTTTCCGTTCGTGACGTTCCGTCCAGAACTGTGCTGAGTGTGTTCAAAGGTGCTCTTGGTTGCGCTGAATGTTGCCGACTGACCGACTGGACGTTGGATAGCGACATAAAAACTGTAAAAAAGGGGCATGGTAGAAGTTTGCACGGGATCGGCGTAGATAAAACTTAACTACAGAACTGTTGTCTGTCAAAGATAAAACTGATGAAGTGGGACTTTAGGTCTCAATGACAAGAAATAATTATCTGGACCTAAAGGATAAATTGTCTACGCAATTCTTCCTTTAATTACTTTCCTTTTATAAAAAAATGGCTCTGAGCACTATGGGACTTAACATCTGACGTAATCAGTCACCTAGAACTTAGAACTACTTGAACCTAACTAACCTAAGGACATCACACACATCCATGCCAGAGGCAGTATTCGAACCTGCGACCGCAGCGGTCGCGCGGTTCCAGACTGAAGCGCCTACAACCACTCGGCCACTCCGGCCGGCTTTATTTTATCAATGACATCTAGTTAAATTAAATAATCTGAAATCGTATATAGGTATATTCAACCTGAACGTTACGACGCCAGAGAAAAGCAAGCAAGCTGTCACGGATTAAGAACGAATTACGGGTAATCTTTTAATAAGATAGGTATAGCTCTGCAGTGAGCTCTTCTTCTTGAGGTTGTTGAGCACAGGCAGACGTCATGGACTGTCAGTCATCAGTTGCCAGTTAAGGGGACATGGGAGGTAATGTCACCTAGTATTATGTATACTTGAAATTGCGCGTTCTGTTCTGAAGTTAATGTTAAAAGTGTGTACTTCCATGAAGTGAAATAATAAGTGAGTTACAGACGATAAAAAATGCGTATCAGATATTGTTTCAAGTTGTGTCACAAAAGAGCCTTACAGTAAACGAATTCTGGACAAAGGAAATGAAGTCCATATAACTTCACGACGACTGAACTTCTACACAGGATCTGGTGAACAATTAATCCACTGTGTGATCAAAAGTATTCGGACACCCCCAGAAACATGCGTTTTACATATTAGATGCATTTTTCTGCCACATACTGCCAGCCACTCCATATCAGCGACCTCAGTAGTCATTTAGACATCGTGAGAGAGCAGAATCGGGCGCTCCGCGGAACTTACGGACTTCGAACGTGGTCAGGTGATAGGGTGTCACTTGTGTCATACGTCTGTACACGAGATTTCCACACTTCTGAACATCCCTAGGTACACTGTTTCCGATGTGATAGTGAAGTGGAAACGTGAAGGGACAAGTACAGCACAAAAGCGTACAGGCCCACCTCATCTGTTGACTGACAGAGACCGCCGACAGTTGAAGGGGGGTCTAATGTGTAAAAGGCAGAGATCTATTCCAGACCATCACACATGAAGTCGAAACTGCATCAAGATCCACTTCAAGTACAGTGCCAGTTAGACGGGAGGTGAGAAAACTTGGATTTCATGGTCGAGCGGCTGCTCATAAGCCATACATAGCGCCGGTAAATGTCAAACGACGCCTCGCTTGATGTAAGGAGCTTAAACATTGGACGATTGAACAGTGGAAAATCGTTGTGTGGAGTGACGAATCACGGTACACAATGTGGCGATCCGATGGCAGGTTGTCGGTATGGTGAATGCCCGGTGAGTGTCATCTGCCAGCGTGTGTAGTGCCAACAGAAAAATTCGGAGGCGATTGTGTTATGGTGTGGTCATGTTTTTCATGGAGGGGGCTTGCACCCCTTGTTCTTTGCATCTTTCAACACGATTGAGCACCTGTTCATAATGTACGGCCTGTGGCGGAGTGCTTGCACGACAATAACATCCCTGTAGTGGACTGGCTTGCAGAGTTCTGACCTGAATCCTATAGACCACCTTTAGGATGTTTTGGAACGCCGACTTTGCGCCAGGCCTCACCGACCGACGTCGATACCTCTCCTCAGTGCAACACTCCGTGAAGCATGGGCTGTCATTCCCCAAGAAACCTTCCAGCACCTGATTGAACGTATGCCTGGACAGTGGAAGCTGTCATCGGGGCTAACTAAGTGTGGGCCAACACCATACTGAATTCCAGCATTACCGATGAAGGGCGCCACGAACTTTTAAGTCATTTTTAGTCGGGTGTCCGGATACTTTTGATCACAGTTACATCACCACCTCGTACACGAAATAGGAGATACGAGGTACTGTCACGACTGATTAGAAAAACTTATGACAGTAGAGAACGGTTCTGTGTAAAAAACATACTCTGTAGGAATTCGGTTTAACTACGCAGCGTCTGAGGACTGAATGATGGTACTGTAGGCCTGTATCTACAGGTATCACAACTTCCAATTCAACAAATTTAAATACCGACGTATACTCTCCTTTATATAATTAAGTAACATCTCTTTAGTGCTCATTTTTTATAATTACATTTTTATTAGATCCTGCTACACTGATATTTCTTTCCGTGCATTTACCGTCCAAAAATCAAGTTTCAAAGAGAAACTATCGAAATTCTTATCTTTGACCGAAGGCATTTCGAGAGTTAATTTTTGTTTCTGATAAGGATTATCTCCGTCGCTCACACAAACTTCTACTACGCTCTATTTTCGTAGTATTTAACTGCCTCTCCGATATCCTAACCGTCTGTCTGCAACACTCAGCGGAATCGAGAGCATTTGTGAAGATGTCTAGCGCAGCTGTGTATGAAATGTCAGGAAAGAAAAAGTTTCATGAAGCACGACGATGTAACACCGAAAATTCACCAGCAGGTAACACATCCGGTCGTGAGAGACTTCATTGAATAATTA